>NW_020450760.1:3814944-4123380 GCF_003343035.1 Apteryx rowi | reverse complement strand
AAAAAAAAAAAAAAAAAAAACAAGCCCATTAGATGGCAAGTGAGTAGAAGCTGAAAATAGAGATCAAAATTCCAGCTATTAAGACAAAGAGAAAATCTGTGTTTTAGCAAAAGCAGCAGTGGTTTGGCAAATAAAGGTCATTTCCACAACTGTATCAATAAATGCTCTTACTGTTCTCCTATTTCTTCCAATTCTATTCCTTCCCTATAAAAAAGCTCTATTATTTTCATTTCTTTGATCCCATTCTGGTCTTTCTGAACTAACCTGTCCCCTACATTTCATCTTTCTTACCAGGGATCAAATCAGCCAAAACATTGGCCTGTGTAGCTTAAGCTAGTGAAATGTGCAGAAAAAACAGTTCCAGTCAAGCTCAGATATAATTTCTGAGACAATCTTTATGATTAGAAATCAAAGTTAATTATTATCAGCAGAAAAGTAACAAAACTCTCCAAGTCCAAGGTTCAATCTGGTAATCAGATACAAGTTGGCTAGGTGGTTTCCTAAAACCCAGGTTGTTTTCCCGCACACTGTGTCTCCTCTCTGTCTCAGAGAAACTTTTTTGTCAACTCCCCACCCTCCCAACATCTGTGCAAGGAGAAGCAGGGTCCATCTCCCATGCGGTTAACTCCTTATCCACCAAAGCAGAAAAATGTCTTTAACCAGTATATCATTTCACTACCACATTTTAGCAATCATCTGAGTACAACTTCTGAGTTACTGAAGTATTTGCCAATTCAACCACACCTGCTTCTGTGCCCTGACCCAAACACTAAATTTGGTATAGAAGGTTTTGATGGAGCTGTGACTGTCAGACCTTTTATAAAGTTCTATAAGAGTAATGCACAGGTCCAGCTGGCCAAACATCTAGTTGTTCTTGAGAGAGATTCACAATCAGGAACAGAGGGATGTGGCCCTAAAGGGAGAAAAAACAGCAATCTCATCTATTATTACATTGATCAAACAGAAGAAAATAGCATCTGCCAAGTTGACATAGAAAGCTTTACAATATTAATCTATTTTATTTTTCTAACTGCAGCATTTTAAGTTACACCATTTCACAAGTGGAAGTCCATTTGGATTTAACAAGGTAGGATTCAGCTCTTTTAATCTTGTCATAAGATAGTACGGGCCTGAACAGAGCCACAAAATATTTTGCTCCCTTTTATCTTTACATAAATAATGCTATTATTGTTGATAGTTCACAGTGCTTACACTGCCAAGTATGCCCCAGACAGAAAAGATAGAAAGCACTATAGAAATACCTTTTAAAATAATAAACATGTTGAAAAAGGGAGAACAAAGAATGATGGGAATAATTATGCAGGATAGGACCAAAGACCTATCTAGTGGCTGAGTTCACTATTCTAGTGGGTACAATTCTTCTTCAAAACCTCAGTGACATCTTTCTTCATCCCTAGCTGTGAATGAATCCAAACAGAAGCAGAATAAGACAGAGCAGAACCTATTAAAAAAAAATCTTCTGAGGCATAAAAGCTATAGAGCCACTGAAGGAGAAAATAAAACAAAAAACAAAAAAACTGATGGCACTGGACTAGGAACAGGGGTCTTCCCTAGTAAAGCACAAGGTCAAGACCAACAGTAGGGTTTGAGCTTCCTCCACCACCAGTGAATCTTAAATCTGTGGCAGAGTTAGAGGAAGACTGGGACAATTTCCATCACCCCCATGGCAGCATTTATGAAGAAGCAGCTCCTTTGCAGCCTGTGATGCCATCCTCTGATGTAAAATGGGATCTAGAATAAGATCAAAACCATCTGTTCGTGGCTACAGGAAGGGATGTGACTTTATCTGCAACAAAAAGGAAAGGGTGTCTGAATGACCACACAATCTCGATTAAAAAAAAATTCTGGCCATTACCAGATGACTGAAGAAGATGAAGAGCAGGGCGAACAAGCATACATGATACTTCCAGCTAATACTTTCCCAGATGCCGACTGTTTTAAGCCTGGGGACTTCCAGAGCTGGATGTGGTTTCTACATATTTAACAATCTTCAAAGGATTTCTCCTCCATAAACTTGTCCAGTCTCTCTTGAACCCTTCTCAGCTTTTAACACTCAGGAAAAGAAACAGGGAACAAAGGACAGTTGCTGATATGCTTAAAACATCAGACTGGCACAAAGGTCATCTGAGTCTGACTTCAGATTCTTCCCTGTAGTTCATCTATAGTGTCTGAGACCCAAATTTATCCCACCTGTATTAGGACCACAGTCACCCTATGCTTCCTACATAGCACAATGGAGAGAGAAAAATAGCATCAGATTTAGACCTTAAAAAAATAAATACAGTCCATAACATAAATACAGTCCATAATACAGCCCATAGGTTATGGGCTTCTGGGAGCCTTAGAACTCCCAGAAGTTCTGTCCCCATCTCCTTACACTAAAACCACCTATCAGACAGATAATTATAAAGGCCCCAAACATTGGTCTCCTTTATTCACCATGCTGAAATCCCTGTGCCAGTGTGCTGTGGCAAGCCGTGATTCAGGCAATCCAGAAAAGGTGACAGAGGAAGCAGAAAGCCTCAAAAGAACTCTAGCTAAGGGCAAAAGGTGAATTCCTCAATTCATGTGAAGAGCAATGACACTCACCTCAGGGTGGAGGACAGGTCACATTATGGTAGTACCAGGCCCAGACACATCTCAGCCACTCTCTAGAACAGCGGTGCACTCTCTGGCACTTCTCTCTTCAGGGAAGAGGGTACTTCATAGTAACCTCTACCATGCTAGGCTGCGTGGGCAACTGGAACTTGAACTGAAAAGATGCAGCAATGGAAGAACGTACTTTGTTTCTCCACCAGTAAAAACAGAAGAGTAAATCTTCAATAATCTTGTCATTGTTCAACTTGTCTATTTAGTATGTCCTGCCAAGACTTAGACAGAACTCTAGTTTTGCATGTTGATACAAAGTTCCTCTTCAGAGTATACTGTGAGAAGGAGAAAGTGTGAGTAGTCTTATGCATCCAATTAATTGCATGCAAGAGCTGCACCTTAGACTCTCAGCCCTTTTGGACCAAGTCTATCATTTGTTTATGTGTATGCATTCTGCATGAAACAACGGATCCTGTTATCTGATGGGATTTCTATAATATATTAAATGGAAGAAGCTGCATCCAAGAGACTGGTAGCTGCAAAGTAATAGTGCTGGAAATTCAATCAAACCATATGAACGGACACATTCCTCACACAATGGTTTCCTTAACTATCCAAAAAAAACCTTCCAAAGCTTCCATAACTTCAAAAAAACCACAGAGCAGTATATAAAATCTCCTTTCTTTTCATAATAACCCCTCTTTACTCAGGGTATGAACTTGAAGCTGTTTCTGATGGATTCATTCTTAAGGACTTGATATATAAATTTAGTACATTTCCTCATTCAGCTCTGTTTATTCACACATGCAGAGCCAAGTTGAAAGAGGACAGTTACTGAACCGATTTTCCCCTGCCACTAATATTTCCTCTTGTTCTATTCCTCCTCTTGTCCTTCCTACAGAAGACCTGTGCTCCCACACACACACTTGCCCAACCCTCCTAGAAGAAACAAACTTTGCCGTTCACATCAAACATTAGCTTTGCCTTCGCTTTTTTTTCTGTTTCTATAGAGATTTCTATATTCACAGTCACTTTGCTCCAGAAAACTGGACTTTGGCTTTTTCCTTAGCCACACTGGACACATATTTGCTGACATGTCTTTTCAATTAAACTACCCAAGAACTGCACAGAAACAGGAAACCACTCTCAACCTCAAACCAATCCAGACACCGGAAACCAGGGATAGACAGAAGCGAGCTGCAGCTTCATTAACAACAGTCAGAGCAGCAAAAAGCAGTACTTGCAGAAGGACAACAGACCTCCTGTTGATATATGCTGTACTGAAAGGCATAAACCCATCAATTATCCTTCCCACTTTGCTGTCTCAGGAGCCATTTCAACTCACACAGGTAACATTAGCCATCAGTGAGCTAAGAGTATGTCTTCAGTGAAGTCACACACAGCAACAAGTTTATTGCAAGGAAGGTACATACAAATTTCTTCAGGTCCCCATGGCAGTATAGCCAGGACATTAGGGAGCTCAGTGTGGAAAAAACATATCCTGCTACTGAGGCATATACGTCTGTGGCTAGGTTGCTGACTGGTTGACTAAAACATCTTGTACCTAGTTAGTTTAAAGTAGCAGGGAATCTCTACATTACATTGCCTTCTGGTATGTAGATATACCATGAGAGGTGACCAGAACTACTTGGAGGGGAATCTTTATCATTTGTATGAAATCATCTCCAATGGTTTCTTCAATCCACAAACTCAAATTGTCATTGTGTCATTTCCAGCTACTTCTTTCCTTTTAAAAAACATGCACTTTCAACCTAAGAAACCACCTCACTGAAAATTTTGCCAAAAATCACTACACGCCTAGTTCTTTGCTGAGTTAATATTTTCAGGGAAAATATATATATATGTTTATGTAAAAAATTCTAACTAGTGGTCCTGATGGACTGTAGATCTGGCAAGACTGTGTTGCAGCCTAAAAAGAACAGACGCTAATGATGATACCACAAGTAGCAGAGCATGGGAGATAAGTTTCTAAGCATTGCTTAAGAAAAGCAAAAGCTACATAATGGGAGTAATGTCATCATTAACAGCATCACTCCAGCTGACAGTGTTCACACCCACTGCAAAAGAGTGTCATTTATCAAGATATCAGGAGAGGCACAGCACAGCTAGCCCCTGTCTCTGTCTTTGAACTTCAGAAATCTGATCCCTGCTTGCCTTTCTAGCTATGCTGCTCTGAAAAACAAGCTAGCTGTTCTCTTATTGACAAACATCTAATCAAGCAACAAAACACTTTTCTACTTGTAAGATAGTGTTATTCTTTGTTTGCTGATAGGTGCTCTTTAGTAATGTTATGCAAACCTGATACCCAAAAGCAAAGAAAGCTTGAAGAATATCCTTTTCTTGACTGACAGCTGTCAATTTGGTTATACACCTTATGCAAGGAACCTCAAAAGACACACGTATCTCCCAGAACTCTTCACCATTCTGCAATAAAGATTACTCTGTCATTTACAGCCATGAGGAGCCTTAGCTGCACAGTAGGATCTGGATCTAGTCCTAATTTCACAGTTTGGATCAAAATCCAACAGGTATTAGAGACTAGAGGCCATTCACAAAGACCACATTTTTTCTAAAATATATAGTCAGACTGGCATCTAGTGGGATTTTGAAATGTACCTAGCTGGATTTCTGAAACCCCCTTTAGGTGTCAATCAACAGTTTTAGGTGGCTAAAAGCTTCCAATCCTGCACATGGTTTTGATTTGTAGTTAGTCTTGCTAGCAAAGCAATTCAAATCACAAGATTCTGTTCTTGTTTCTCTCTCAACTTGACTTTTTTTATTTGAAAAATAGGCTGTTTTGTTCTTGGACAGAGCTTGGAGTGGCAGCTGAATGTGGTAAACAGGAGATAAATGCATCAACTAACAGTTTTGGGGTTTTTTTAACTTCAAGTATCACTTGAGAGAAGATTTGGCAAAACATGTATTTATGAGAGTACCACATGTTGGATAGCTTGGTGCAAGTGTATTCTCAGCAGACATACAGGGTGACACTGCCTGCTTTACCTCTCATTCCTTTGGCAAAGCAGCACCCCAGGTAACATGACAACACTGATGTTGATTATCTGACACCAGAATGAAAGTTTCCAAAAAGACTTCTATTGAGCTGACCTGTGTCAGAGAATGGCAGTAAAGCCTATTGGCTATCACTATTTCAGTGAAGAGACTTAGCCTGCAGGTGTGTCACGTTTACTGAGTTTAGGTAAAAATACTGAGTATTTTGATGATGGCGCATCTTCAGATGTAAATCACGCAGGAATGAGGAAGCATGTTCATAACTAGAAGCACAGTTAGGTCAGAACATGGATGTTAAATACATATACAGGTAACCAATTTGCATATTGCATTTTTTTTTCTAAGTCCTTTATTCAGTTAAGCATCCTCCAATTGCCAAGAGACAGTCTTCCTAAGTTGCTTATGTTGAGAAGTAAAAGCAGCTAAATAGCTTCCTTTCCATTTTATTTTTATTCATAACATTTAAAGTTGCTTTTGATTAGGAAAAAAGTTTGTTCAATGGCATATTTCTTTTTTAAAGCATCAGTTTGTATTTGTATCTCTTGATGTGGGATGTTATATTAAATTATTCATTTTTACAGAATGGAAATTAATTATTGTGTATGAAGTCCCAAACACATATGGTCACAGTGCTGGTTAGATCTGCCTCCTGCTATGCTTTAGAGATTCAAATTTGGAGGTAGCATGTTATTTTCCATGCCAAGACCACCTATGGTTTTCAAGATATAAGTATCTGAAAATTAGCATTTTCATACTGAGAACTTGTTCCAGCTTTAGTATACATTGATGACTACCATCTTGTAACTACATGTACTAGAATGGATGTTAGCAATCCATAAATGTAATTTAAGTTCTCCTGAAATTCACTGACTGACTGCATTTTCTACATCTACCTTTAGCACTATGTAACATCAATCTCTTCTTTTGAAATCCCTCAGAATGTCTCTTGACTGATAGTGATTGGCATTAATTAATTTCAAGGGTCAGTTGTGAATGATTGGTTTGTCATGGTCAAGGACTGAATTATATACAATCAGGAGAGCGTGCTGAAATGGTCAGTCATTCAGTGAAAATCAAAGAACATCAGATGGAAAAGAATTCATGGCTCTGTTTATGAATGCAGCCAAGCCACTTTACATCTGAAGTTAAGGGTCTTTGGTCATGAATCTGCTCTTAAGGAAATTGCCCGATCTCTAACTGTATTTTTGGCTATAAGAAGTATAAAGAAAAATCTGTTTCTTTCAGCAATTGTCAAGAAAAGACCTGCTCAGAAGATACAGCAAATAACTTACCTATTTATAAGGAAAATCAGATTAATTCTTGTTATTATGTAACAAACTGCTATTTTTTTACTCTTCGCTAATGTATCCATATCATATACTATAAACTACTTAGAAAAGGCTGGAGATTATGGCCCAAGCAGCAAAAGATAGTGATCACTGCTTTTTCTTATGCCTGCCATTATATTGATTCAACTTTGTATTCTGTTTTGTTTCCCCTGCAGTGTGTAACTAAAAGAGAAATGAAAAGAAAATAATATGCTCAAGGGAACAATTCCTTCTTCCAAGAAAGGAGTTACTCATTATTTTTCTGTTAACTTACATATTGATAAAGATTTATGTTGAAAGTATTCTAATCAAACACATCAACGAATGTTCATTTCATGCAGCTTTTATAATACTATAGTAAATATCTAAACTCAGTTAAGTCAGCACCTAAGGGAACATATGGAGTAGCCATATTGGGGAATATCTTTATAGGGAAGTATTTAAAACATGTTAGGTATCGATAGTGAAAATGATACTGGTGTTGTTGCAGGCTAACAACAAAATTTCAGAAAAAAACATGAAAAAATTTTTTTAAATATATTGTTATATTTTTCATATTTCATGTGTGAGTTTTCCAGACATTCAAAAATACAACATTTATCAATCTATACAAAACACTGTATACAATCTATACAATTCACCATCAGAGAACATCTAACCGTTAATGTGATACAATTAATATATAGCTATTAAACCTGGACTATGCACAAGGCCAAAAATCGAACCAGCTAAACTTTAATTCTGTGCAACTCCTTCAGATTCAAAACTGGGGTCATAGTTCTAAAAAAACTGAAAACCAAGGCAATGCAGAAAGTCTTGATATTCCTATAAATCAGAAGAGTACATACTTTGTTCTTTTTCCATCGTAAATATGCAGGACAGTAGGCCTTATGCAATAGGATAAAAATTGTGTTTTATAGGATGACACCAAAGCTTTGGGCAGACGATAAGAGACTGATATACATTCAGCCTAGAAATCCCGACTAAATATTTCAGGGCTTTTCAGAGCAATAGCCCATCAAACTGCAAAGGTCCATTTAAGTGACTAGAGTTTTAATAGTAAACTAAAGTGTATTATATAGATCTGCTATT
The DNA here is from genome assembly GCF_003343035.1 of Apteryx rowi. Lineage (NCBI taxonomy): Eukaryota > Metazoa > Chordata > Aves > Apterygiformes > Apterygidae > Apteryx > Apteryx rowi. Next base: position 4,115,317 of record NW_020450760.1, on the reverse strand, counting down.
TCTAGGCAATCAACTGTCAAAATTAGTAAGCAGGTTGAAATTTAAAAAAATGGAATGTAGATCTGTTGCAGGAACACACAAACCAGAGCTATGGACAGTCCCATTAAGTACACTACCACTGTTACCAGTGCAAATTAACATGTTCTGCATCTCTGTGGATTCATCAGCAGGACTGTAAAAGTAGGACTAGCTGATGAAAGAGAAATGATTTTCATCAAATGTAACATTCTGTCATACATGAAAACTAGCATTCTAGCTTATGAAATAAGCAATTCTAGCTCTCATTGCTGCCGAGAAAAATCTAAATGTGTGGTGTAAATGCAGCCTGAAGGCTAAAACCAAAATAGAGAAACCCAAAATAAATAGTCTGCAAGTACATCTTGTAGACTGTAAGACAGTCCTATGAGCTTTGAACTCCTGGCGATGGCAATGCCATCCTTAACTTGCTGCAGAGATTAGAAAAGTCCAGTAATGAACAATATTTCACTCTCGAGAAGCCATAAAAATGGGGCCTGTGACAGTGGGTGGCACATCAATGTTCTAGAGAATGCCAAAGTACATGTATCTAGCATTGTTTGTAATAAAAAATTGTAAGTATACTAAATGCCAGCTATTCCCATCTGCTCCTCAAATCTAACCAGCTCCAGTTTCTTAAAGGTGTTGAGCCAAAAGTGGACCTTTTGTATTTGTAAACCAAACTGGATATTAATGGATTTAATTGTATTAAATTGTAATTTTAAATTAGGTGCTTGGGGGTTTTTTAACATAGGAACCATTCTCTTCATACTAATGTTGTAATATGGGTGCACTTCATAACGCAGGTGTATGGCTTCTTTAACAACAAAGATGGGAGTGGATGCTATTTATTAATCCAATAGCACCTAAAAGTCCTAGCCATGCTAAATTCTCAAACACACTAGGATCTGTACAAATATAATACTTCCAATCTGTGTGTGGAAACCATGCCATCAACAATCCCACACATTTAAAATATCCAGTAAAAATCAGACTTCTGCTAAAGAATTAAAGACAACAATGCTAGCAAATATGGAATGAACAAAAGAATCAGGATCACAAATCATCCTGGAAGAAAAATTAAAATAAATAAGCAGTATTTTGTCCACTATGAAGTTGATAGCAAAACTTCCCTTACTTTCAAAAGATTTGGGATACTATCCACTGTTTATGAGTTCACACTTAACAATTTTATTCTTGATATCTCTTAAGTACAATCCAAAATAGTTAAAGTGACAGTAAAGTCATTGCACAGTCTAACAGAATGATCCAATATCCTTTAAAATGGACAGAAATGCTTCCACTGCCTTCAGGGGAGGCCTTAAAGCAAGGAAGATTTAATCAAAACACAGGAATGTTAAAAGCTAGACTTGCTAAACAGTTAAAGGGTGAGTACTAAGTACTATGAGAAACCATGGTGATGGACACATTAAAAATACCTGAGACAAACAGAGAGACAGAAATAGGTTGATAGATGAGTAACGAGGTCATATGGCATCAGTCCACAGGTGATGTGTTTTAGGAGACAGCTGGTGCATAGAAGCATGCAGTATATTGCTGGGGGGTTGTTCAGGAAAGTTGGTGTATTTCCAAACATTGGTGGAAAGCAGAAACAGCGAGAGTGGGCCAGCCTCCCACAGTTCACATCTGATCCATTGAGAGCAGCATTAAATATGATTGCCATAAACACTCATTTTGCCTATTAACATGTAAACTGATGACAATATGTATAAACAGAAATATCTGTGTGTCGGGCATTTCATCAGGTATCACAACTTTATTAATTTGGTATGTACACAAGCATGAGAGTTTACCAAGGAGAGTACACTGTTAGGGTAGGTGTATCTCTGATCTTTTTTTTCTTTTCTTAAGAGAAAATAACCCAGCTTTAGAGACTCATGATACCAGTGAACTAGTTTAATAAAGAAAAAGCAAGCTCTGCAGAAGAATGATCAGGCGTTAGGTAGTGATCAAACTAATGATCAAGCAATGTAGGAAAGTAGAGAACTAGCAGTACAGAGCTGACATAAGAGTTGCAAAGAGCCTACCCATCCCCTTTCACCCTATTTATTTAAAAAATTCTAGTTGAGACAGTGCAGACCAGTGTCATCATATCAGCAAACTTAGGGAGTGACAACCCATGTTGAAAAGTGAAATAACGTACAATTTGCTCTGTTATTACTTTGTCAGCCAAATAGAGAGCAGAATGTGCAGACTGTTTCTAATTCCAATACCAGCAGGTTATGGCTAGCAGTCAGTCATCAAAAGACAAGGTTTGAGAGTCTACCTGCATTTACACAGATTTCTACATTCCCAGGACAGGAGGAGTATGAACTAGTAACAGAAGCTATGTTCTTGGAATTTTTTCATTCACAGTCTTCATATACTAATTGCATTTCCTTGAAAATAGAATAGTCTGTTTATTACCATGCTCACTAAAATAAGGACTTCTCCTAATTTACAATATAGTGGTATTGGATCCTTAATATATTTTTACAATTTTTTTTAATGATTACTGCATCCTTCTTTTAATGTGCTGTGCATCAACTGCATTTTTTTTTAAATTATGACTGATTGACTTTCATTTTCTGATTAGCAGAGTTTTAAAAGCTGGGTAGGAAGGAATTGTCTTTTTAAACCCTTCAGTGGCCAAACTGCAATATAAACTTGAAATGAAAAGCCTCACTTGCAAGTCTTAGCAGAGACCATATCTTCCTTACAATTAAGAAATGATGAGAAGTATTTCCATGGGTACAGACTGTGTATTCTAATAGATAACAACAGTAACTAAACTGCATGGGTGCAGCCTCCATACATACACTACCAGTATGACCCAGTAGAGGTTTTTTTTTATTATGGTCTATCACTGCTACTGCTGGGATTCAACACAGTCATTTGGATGTCAAACTGTGCTGGTAAGTGCAATTGTACAACTGTGCTTGTTGAAAGTTGGTGCTCACAATAGAAATAGATAAAATCTCAGGGTGTTGAACCAAGAATAGATCAGAGCTCTAGCTATGTTAGTTCCCTGCTATCCATAAAATACCAATGTTTTAAAGTTCTATGAAGAGCCAAAAAAATAGAGAAACAAAGCAAGAGATTAATGGATCATTTTAGGCATTTAATGAGAATGAGGGTACATCTTGGACACAGGTCATAAAACTGGCTCAAGACTGACAACAATGCATAATGACTGTGCAAAGGAATCCCCATTATCAACCTAATAGTCGGGAAAAGATAGATTAAGATGGCACAATATTCACATGTGGCCTCTTGGGGATCATTTCTTAAATGAATTCTTAACATGCAATGCTGTAAAAAGATGATTTGTTGAGACTCGAGGATGATTTTTTTCCCAGATATTTCAATGGTTTTAGCATGGCTGATGACATATTTTCTCCTTAGGTTGTGTACCCAGAAAATAGATAAGAATATATTAAATGGCATGAAAGCATAGTTTAACCAAGTGAGCATCTTACGCTGTGTTTGTCGGGCTTCAATATACTGCAGGGCAAAAATACACATTACAGTAAAGCTTTGTGAAAGACAAAGAGAAGTGCTGAGTATAGGTTTTTCCTACTGGATCCATTCAACTTACAAGAATCAGAGAGACACAGCTGAGCTGTGATCTCATGGCTGGAGCCAGTCTTCATTAGTTCCAAAAGCTATTGTTAATCATGTGAAAATCCTTGATGTATTTTGTCCCAATTAAAACAAGGGCTTCGTATGGAGAACTGGTGACACGGACACTGCAAACAGGGAACAGATTATGATAAGTTACAGACTCCAGTTGGAAAAGTTATCCATGTATTAAAAAAAAGTGACAGGAGGCACTGTACAATCTTCCTATCCACACTGGGGTGGCATCTGACAAAACAGCACCAAACGACAGCAAATCAGACCTAAGTTTCTGAGGACAGTTCATTAAAGGAAAATGAAACCCTAAAGGCATTGACTTTATGCCACCCTTGCTGAAGCAGGAAAGCAAGACAGGACTAAAAATTGCTTCTCATACCTTCATATAGATTAACAAAAGAAAAAAAAATAGTGGTTTTGTATTCATTCCTCCATGAAAAGGCCAATAATTACCTGGCCCACAGTTGGCATAGTGAATTGAAATATTTAGCAAAAAGCAGACTTACGCAATCACACTATTTATTATGTTATTCACATCTGTTTCTCCTCCTCATAATGATTTTAAATCTACTGACCAGCTGCCCTCATCACTCTATGACTTTGAGCCTTTCATGATCAATATCCTCCCAGTTTGACAGCCTGGTTTCATCCCAGTTCAGAGTATAAGTCCCAAAGCTAATTAGGTTCCATAAGTTTCTTGAAAATCAGCACTGAATAGTGGAGAAAGACCATACGAGTTCCCAATGGAGAGAATTTCTCATGCAGCTTTGGACTGGTTACAATACATTGCTGTCCCTTGGTCATCTTACAGGTCAGAAAAGGTCAGTAGGGAACCAAAGAAGGGACAAGGATCTTATGAGAGGAAGCTAAAGATATTGCTGCGGGAGGTGTTATAGGAGGCCTGAAGGGTATCTGAAGTTTTTGCAGTGGATAAAGCCAGCAGCATTGTGACTCAGCATATAAATCTGTGAGAAATCAGGCTCCATTGATTCTGTTGCTAGCAAAACATTTGTTTTTCTTTTCTTAAATACAAAGAACAGCCTTTTATGTACATAAAAATGATGTGGAGAGACCTCCAACATATGTTCCAGGTATATGATAACACCAAACCTATTTGACTTGTCAAAGTGAGATGATTACGTAGGGGACCAGAATTTGATGCAGTATATATAACGCTCTGAGTCAAAGTCAGCTAATGTCAATGGGGCCCCATCTGCTGTTTTCAGCAGATTTTTGGATCAGGCTCGTTGCAAACTGATAAAGGTAAAGCAGAAGAGGGCCTTGGATTCTCATTCTGATTTATGCTGAGTAGTTGAATACAAATATAAAGACAAATATAAATAACTTCAGAAAGGTCACTTGACTGGTCAGGCTAGGAAATAAGTTTAGAAGCCTTAGGTAAAGGCTTAGACTAGCAGATAAAACACCTAATTTAAAGACATCAGTCAATTATTTTATCATTATGCTTTTTTAAGAACACCAAGCACCATTCAAAATCTATGGGTTTTTTGTATTTCTAATGTCGTGAACAATCAATAAGGCTTTTCAACTCTTTTCTTATTGCCTGATCCTACTATTGATCTCAGCTCCTCCTGTTTTACTCCAAAGAAGTATCACATGTAAAAGGAGAGCCAGACTCAGCTGTAATGAGTTTCTATATCAGCATCATTTATGATATATGCAAGATAAGATACAGATCTGGGAATAGTATCTGGCAGTCATGCACTGCTGCATAGGAGTGGAGGGAGCCAACACTCTGCTTACCAGTGTGACCCACTAAATGCCCTCTGGCAGTAACATATGAATCCATCTGTTAGGGAGTCCAAGGAAAAGGGTGCCAAAGTCCAGATGTCATTTCCAAAGAGAGGAAAAAGAGATATATAGTTAAATGCATGTGTGTTTCCTTTTTGTTTTGAGTCAGCTCTTGTCTTCTAAGAGTCAAGAGGTATTCTCCAAGCTGGACGCTACATTCAGCTCATTCTTACATATTCTTAAAAATGATCTGTTGCCCAGTTGTCACACCCAAATCCTACATATGTGCCAAGGGTACTGAAGCCAATTTTGCACTTCCTGACTTGAAGTGAAGCAAGCTTTGGGGAAAACCACTCTCAGACTCCTGAGTGGGCTGTGTAAGTAAACCGCAGGATGTACAGAAAGAAAACGATGTGGCCTCTCTTCCCTCTAGATATCCTGAGTTGGTAAAAAGGAAATCAAGTTTTCAGATATTATTTTAAAAACTATTTCTGTCTTGCTTTCTAAACCACCTGAATACACAGGGGCCACAGATAAACCTGCAATTAAGAGGACCAGATTCTGACCTGAAAAAAAATTAAAGCTGTGATTCTTGGATACTCATTTGGTGCTTGAAGATGGAGCTGTATAAGCTGTCAGGGTAGCTGGCAATGCAGAAATGTCTGTATTGCACTGAGGCCATCACGTATGCTGTAGAAGAATCAGACCAGATTATTTAAAGAAGGAGTAGTGCCAGAAGCATGTTAACAGTTTAGGATCCTGCTTAGGCTAATTTAGCTTACTGAAAAAGATGTACTGGGGCTGCAGGGTAGTTAATCTGTGTATCGATTAGGTTGTTTATATTGATAATATAACCAGTTTACTATGGAGATGCTGAAGCCAAGCCCCTGAGTAAATTGCTCAAAGCCACACAAGAAAGCAATAGCAGATCTCAGACCAGGACAACCAACATTTCCCAGTTTCTATTCCAGTGCTCTACAGCCACTCACATTTTTGAGTGTATAATATTAGATTCTGGACACTGGTTGCAACAAGAAAATCCAACTGAAGCAGAGCTTCAGTTTATTAATCCTACCCTCCATGAGGAGATATGTTTGAAATGTAAGTCCATAGTTTTCTTCATATATTCAATTTTAACCAAGGAAATGGCACTTCTCTCACAGTTAAACACATGCTTATTTACAGGATTTACTTTTGTCTTTGCAACCAACACAATCACCTACAAAGCATATTTGCTTCTAGATATCTAACTGCATCTGTTCCCTGTTTGATATATGTATGAAATTACTGATAAATAGAAAGCCTTCTCTGCAGCCAGTGAACATTCTTCGACAATATAAACACAAGGAACACAGTTTTTCTATCTTACCAAATTTATTTCGCTTTAAACTATGTTCCTGGGTATCTAGAGACTGGCTGTGAGGAAATGCGTAGGTCTGTCTTTTGAGGCAGAAATCTGCAGTTCAAGGCTGGGAGTGCACACAGTGCATTGTAGAAAGGAATGTTGCTCTGCTTAACTGCACTTCCAGTGCCATGCATAGAAAGATAACACTATGTCCAAGACCAGCAGGAAAGGAAAGAGTGGGAAGGACAAGAGAAGTGACTGCATTAATCTGCTGTCGTCTTTGTCATGCCCCTTAAGAAATTAAGGTACTGTTTTTAGGAAAAGGTGGAGGTATCTAGAGCTTCAAAGGAGGGGGAAGCAGTGCCTGGGGCCAAGAGAAAGTTGTAGGGAGCACAGAGGTAGTGTTTGGGGCTGGACAGGAAATGAAAGGAATGCAAGAAATTTACTCAAGAGCCAAACAGTCTTTGGCAGAAAAATTTTGATTGCTGCTATATGTTCTTTAATTAAAATGGGTCGGAAAACAGAAAGAGTTCTATAGTTTAAAGAAGTCTTCAGTTCACCTGGCTGGCTTTATCATTTGTGGCATAGTGAAGAAGGCAAAGAAAACGTTACAGACTCAATTTATACCAGTGCATCCACTTTTCTCTATACTGGATGTAAAAAGAACAGTATGCAGGCTGTGATAAAAATGAATGTTACTATACTATATATAGTATATACTATAGTATATTATATAGAGTATATACTGTTATACCCTAAATACAAATAGTCCAAATATCCAAGGTTTTGTAAGACATTTTATTCCACCTGTATGAAAAGGAAGATGGATAGAAAATTACCCACACTCCTTGGAGAATAAAGCTCTTTCTGCTCTGGCTTATTAAAATACCATTGTTAACATAACTGATAATTCGTACCATGTAGCACTTCACAAATACAAACATATTTACCTTCTTAACAGCTCCAGACATAGACATTACCTTCTTAACAGAGATAGGCAGAGTTGGACCAAGTTCAGCATCCCCCTCAGTAGATCAATAACCATATGTAGGATAAACTTGACCATTTCCCTCCATTTTACAAATGGAAAACTAAAGAAAAAACAAATGACAGAGCACTGGAAGGAAAGCTGTAGCAGGGCTAGGACAAGAACACAAGAAGTCCTGGTTCCGTTTTCTCTTTTTCAATGTAAGCTTCTTTCAGTTCATTCCTGTTTTTTTGGAGCAATATTAAAGATTTAATCCCATAGCTTTGGCTCATACAATCAGTCCTTTTGCAAGCAGAAGTCTCCCATGAGTTCAGTGAAATTAATGTTGCTATATGGTGGGATTTTTAAAAAGGGCCCCAGGTGGTAGCTGCTGCTTGCTGAAGTTGGTCTAGTCCCACTGAAGGAAATTCTTTATGTAATTTTCCTTATTACTGAAGACCATCCATGAAGTTAAGATATGGTTACTTGAAACCCACAGTAGCACTGTAGAAGCTTTGCACAAAACATCAGCCTCCATCTTATATTAAAAGGATTTAAAACACTACACTTTGGTTCTTACTTATAATGACAGATTCTCAGCATTTACTCTAACATGGACACAAAGGCTTCTGCTCTGTTGTCTGGGGTCATATTGCAGTGTGACTTTAGGAATTTTAGGAAATGGGACTTTAGGATAACTTCAGTGTATACCTTTTGGTAAAACCATCCTATTTCTGTAAATGAAGAGTCCTCATTTTCTCCCTGATAGATGTGCAGGCATACCTCACTAACAGTTACTGAGGGTCACAGGCAAACAATTTCTACGCCTACTGTACATAATAATTGTCATGAGAAATTATCTTCACAGCCTTCTAAGCTTTCCGTTTGCAAACAATGATCTGTACGATAATAATACCTCTATAGCTTACAATGCATACACATTAGTCTGGTATATACACAGCACAACTTTCCAACAGAAGTCAGCACTGATCATCAAAAGTTTAATCCATGCTTCATAGCTGGGAATAAAATGCTTGGCATGTTTTTATCAACAAAATAGTCATTTTCAGTGCCTCTGGCTGTATATTATTCCTGACTAAATGGACAGGCTACAGACCTCCTACATTCTAACATATGGCTTTCTGGTATGCTTCAGAAGGAGAAATTAAGCAGTCATAAGAATTAATAGTCTCTATGGTGCTAAATAAAGAACTTTTTGGAGTATTATATCTTATAATATGGTTGCTTCAAGAGATACTTCTTTAAAAAAAACCAGAATTTTTTACATTCAGAATTAAGTATTATTTTATCCCTATTTCTCATAATCCTTTATGGCAGATGTGCACCTGACCATGCTGTTTCCCATACAGCGGAGTATGTGTGCTGTTAAGTGTTAATGCACTTCATGTATATGATACCTGTTTTGCCAAGTTGCCCCTCTTTCTCTATGCATGCTGTAAGAACATTTTAACTGAAATACAATTCATTAAAAACACTTTCAAATGCGTACACTATCCATAAGAAAGAAACCTCTTTTGCTTCGGATTAAACTCACTTTTAAATAACAGACTGCATTATTAAACATACCCCTCCATGCTAGCTCACACAGACACTCACACAGAGCCAAGTAGTGCCTTTTCCTTTGCATATCCTGTGGCCCCTGTAGTCCTTTAATGCTTAAGGCAAAAATGCTAGAATACTGAAAACAGGTGTATCTTGACCCTCTGAAGATCTGATAGGATCTGACTGGATCAAAGGCCAAGGTCACTTGAGTCATAAGATTGGCTGAGTGATATTATTTTTGTCATGGTTCCAAACTGTTGAGAGGTAGGACTCTGAATCTGGCACATGAGAATCAAATGATATGATAGTCTAGTTATTAAATATGACAGATAGAAAAAGCTGTATGTTGCACAGCTACTCTGTGATTAGTACCCTATATTTTACAATGTCACTGTTCCGAATGCTGTAATGCTTCCAAGACTCTTTCAAGAACTAAGGCATTTGAATTTAAAAAGAAACAATAAAAGAAGATACAGATGAAATCTGGTAACAACCCTGTAAGATTTCATAGCTTATTTTTCCAAACAGCATTCTAGTTCAATAATTCAACTGTAAAACTGGTTCTCTACCCCCATTTTTTCCTTAGAACTATCTTTAAATTTTTTATTTTGTTTTATTTTAATCAGATAGTTGAATAAAATAGTACAAAGCATTAGAAGAAAGAGAAACAAGAGAAGTTAGCTCTATCTCCTCATTTTCATTTTATGTTTGCATGTAAAAGCAGTGTTTTAAATCTAAGTCTATTCCCCTACAGGAAACCTATCCTGAGGATTAGGGTGGAACCCCACCAACAATGAGAATGCCCGTCTCACCTACATATCTCAAACATCATCTTTTTAATGTAATCAAAAGTAGAGTAGTTTAATGTTTAGCATGGCACGTCAGTAACTTACACAGTCTATCAGTTCATGCATCTGTAAACCGGGTATACAATTATTTCTCTCTCCCTGATGTTTTGCAAATGTTTTTAAAATGCTTTGAGATCCACTGATGAAAGACATGCTAGTAGCATTCAGCATCACTGACATGGGCATCTTGAGTGCCTACTCACATTTTGAAAATGTAGACTTTTGTCTTTAGCAGAAGACCTAAACCCTAACTAAATGGGAGGATTTTTGTGGGCCGAGGGTGGTAAAGTATTAGATAAGTTAGCAAAAAGCCCATCAAGGAGTCCAGGGGGAGGAAAATAAAATGCAATCAGGTAATCTTGCAATCAGCAGATAAAAGCTAAATAGAAACATATTACATAGCCTGTAACTATAATAGGCTAGCATTGTATTATTTCCAAGATGTAACTGCTGCGTGCAATCAGAAAGTGAAGAATGATGAAAGGTACACTGAAAAAAAGGAAGACAAATGGAGAACTTTTATTTAAAACTTTGGATTTTCTATTCTTTTTTCTCAGAGAAGGGATGGTTGCTTGTTACAGATCATAAAAATGATCATATTAAGACATGTCTGAACAGGCAACAGTTGCTACCGTACTTTAGACCAGAGCTGGAAGGAATGACTGTTTCTGTTTTGAGTAGAAGGGGGCCCCCTGGTCTCTAAGAATGTGTGCATGATGTATAATAGATACCTGTTTGATATAATTAATTATATTTTTCCTAAATTTAACATTGCCTGAAGGGTAAAATCATTTTGCTTGGTGAAATCCCTCATGCCACACAAAGTCTGTGTGCAAGCCAGATTTAATTGCTCTGATAAAACCACAAGAAAGACCAGGTTTGCATTAAATCTATAACCACATCTAGTGAAGAATAGCTTTAATCACCTTTGAAATGGTGACCACAAGATAATTAAAGGGAAAGTGTTCTCATTAGTAATTATCCAGGAATATCAAATCTCAGTTTATCGTGAAGTCCAATTTAAAATGGCTTGGCATGGTTTTAATATTTTCTTCTATTTTTGAGGCCATGAATCTCCTTGAATTTCTTCTGTCAGGGTGGGAAAAAATTTAAATTTGCCCTATACAGTTTCACAACCCACTGTCATACTTCATTTCCTGGGTCAGCACTAGTCAGAGTGAAGGTATCAGGTAACAACACTGACTTTTCATTGACACCTTTGCTGTCTGTACGTTCAGGACAAACTGAAATCCTCACTAGAGACATTAATGCTGATGTTGCTCTGAGATATATCTATATCTTGCTCCTACCAGTAAATCCACCTTCTTATCTGGTGTTTGTTCTTTTCTCATCATAACAAATATTTGTTGTCTCACAGGTATGCTTTCAGTGGAAAAGAGTCTAAACATAATCTATGCAATAACTTGCTTTATTTGCACTTGTAGATCAGGACTGCAATGGAGATTTTCAAAGAGCATGCAAGACCACTCCTGTTCTCCAGGATCAAAGCATAACACTGATACCAGGATTTGACAAGAGTCATCTGCCTTATGAACTGACCCTAATCAAAGACCAAGACAGAGAGCAAATTCTCTTGCTGCTCATATTGTTTCCTCTGACTTGTGTAACAAACCTAATAATACACACCACATCTCATTAGGCTTAGTATTTGCTTGCATGCAGGTAAAATGAATTTGAAAGACTATATTTAATAACATCAGCTAGCCATAACAATACAGCTTGGTATGTACAGCAGTGTAAACTAGATTCCTCTACCAGAACTTATTTCCCTCTGCATGCTTACTCTGTTTTCCTCCTTCTTTCCTCTTTGCACACCTTAGCAAATATGCCAGGAGGGGAGACTCTACTCTGGTTTGAACTACTGCCTATGAAATTTCAGACAGCTTGATTTTTGGCTTGGCAAAGTTTGGTGGGGTTTGCTTTCAATATTAGGCTTATAATGAAAGGCTTATTGTAACCTTATCTATGTTATGTGGAAAAGATCAGCATCACTCAATCACAAAAAAAATGCAAAAGGCTTCTTTTCTTTCTTTAAATGTAATTTAGTTTTCCTTTCCCCCAAGTCTCATTGTGGGTTCACTGAGCTATGCTCCCCTTCAGGCAGAAATGGAAACCAGAGGAGTTGCATTCTTTCAGTCCATTTCTGACAGCGAGTGTGGCTGCATCAAGCTAAGCAGCTAAAACCTTGCCCATTACTCTGTAGTGCAGCTGTGCAGAACTTGGCTGTTTTGGATCACAGTACTTTTACATAGACTTTTCCTGATATTTCAGTAGGTCTGTTGCTGCTGAATTGCACTTTGAGAGGCAAATTCCCTCAAAATTAAAAAAAAGTAGCACAAAAAAATCAGTAAAAAGCCTTGCATTTGGCTGTTTATGTTGAAATTGTATGATATTGTGCAGTTTGCACAATACAGAATAAAAGACTTATTTGAACCTGGGCCCAGGTTTGCTTTGAAATGTTCATGAACCATAACAAAACTTTCAACTGATGTAAAGCGAGATTCAAGTTTGTAATGAAACCAGACCATTTTACACGGATTCAGGTTTCATAATGCAGGTCTCTTGCAGCTGTACTCTCAAAGGAACATATCCCTATCTCAAGATGGGATTTACATACTGTATGTAACTCCCCACATATCCAGGCAAGATTATTACTTTCTTATACAGCTGTAAATCCTAGAGCTTTATGTTATGTCAAGGGAATGGATAATCAGCTCACTAAGGGCCAAAGCCTATCCCCTGAACAGGCATGTCAGGGCCCAAGAGGTAAAAGAAATACCGTTCTTTGAGGAGATAGATTAGCAAAGCACAGCCTCCACTGTGGCACCAAAGATGCTCAGTTCATACCCATGTGCTAGGGTTTCTGAGCAAGAATACAACCAGCCCTGATAACCACAAGCAGAACAGTGCAGGATTCAGCAGCTTTGCACCAAGCAGATCAGTCTCTTAGTACATCCTGTCAAACAGGCACTGATACAAGTTCTTCATTTCCCTGGAAGCAGTCCCTCCAACACAATTTCAGAGCATATTGGCCAGCTAACATGGGTAATGTTAAACTATGGTGAGGATAAACAGAAAGTATCAGGTTCTGGACTCCAGTGCTACTCCTCAGCATTAAAAAAAATGAAAGTAAAATATAAAGTATAGACCTGCACCATTTTTGATGTTGTTGCAATTTACCTATTATCACCCAGACAGCCTGAAAAAGAACCCAATTCTCTGCACCCCCTATCACCAGTAATATAACATAATACCTGCCTGTTGTCTGCATAGTTCCCCTGATCTGGGATCTCTTCTATCCTGACCACACATGGATGCTCTGAAGGGTTAGCATCCTTTGACATACCAACAAAAAGAAGGAAGACAGAATCTCAACATTTTATAATGAACGGCATTCTAAAAAGAAAAAGAGATATGAAGAATACCCTGTTTTAAAGGCCAAGAGCAAACACAAAATTCCCCTCCTCAGCAGGAGCTCTCACATAGGAATAGCTTGTTTCCTTGCAGCCTAAGCATTGCTCACATCAGGCAAGCACCAGAGAGCAGGACATGGTCTTGTTCTGATCTGCTCTCTAACACTGGACCCAGTTTCCTTCCTATCCCATTCTCCCTGCCAAACCAAGGCTCTTGCAACACCCCCCTTTTATGCTGTGCGTGGAGGGGTGTGTGTAGGAAGCAATTAACTCCCCACAGCTGGCCTAATTCCTACAGGATGGAGAGACAACTGTGGTCCTTTTCTAGCCAGTTTAAGGATTAACCCCTTCTTCATCAGGGCCTTGTGGGGTGTATGCACCCTGGCACATACATATTTTAGGTACAGCTCTGTATATATCTGAGACTTGACTTTCAGCAACGGTCCCTGTCTGAATGACAAAGGGCTATCTGTCTTTAAACAAAACATATTATCAGTAACAGATTAAAAGCAAAGTTATGTGTTTGCATTCATTATTGTAGACCTAGTCCAAGCAAATATAATCAAGTCCTTTAGAGATTATCCAAAAGCATAGGGAAGGAAATCAGAACTGTACAGTAAAATCTTTTGTCATTCATGTAAGTGATTAATATATAACTGAATGATAATATTACAAATAATAATACATGGCACTTATATAGCACCTGCCATCTGAATATCTCAGCACTTTGCAAACAACTACAAAATCTCACACATGCTAGCAGCATGGCTTATGATCTTTTTAGCCTAACCTTTCAAAACTTTACATGCCATATGAGCGTGTTAAAACCAGGAAATGAAAATGCCTGTGACTTCACAGAATTAGACATGCTTTCAGGTCTAAATCTGGTGCAAATATGTGCCCACCCTATGTGAATCTGGCCACAAAGTGGCTACAGTTAAGATATTATTGGAGTGAGGTATATATATGTGTGTGTATGTGTGTGTGTTCATGTGTGTATGTGTGTGCATGTGCATGTGTGCATATATATTTAATTATTATCAGAGTTTTCATTCATTTAGGGTCTGTCTTGGTTCAAGGAAAGGAAAAGGAGTTAGAGTGCTGGAAGTCAGCTTTGCCTTCTGCTGCCTGAGACAGAAAAAAGGTGGTACAGCTCTCAAAATGGAGCTCCTGAGACAAAAAAAAGGAGAGTTTGGCCAGCTTAGAAGATTTATCAATTTACTCTAGATGCAGCCTCTACCACAGGTGCTCACATCAAGCCCAGCCAGATGTAAAATCTAGATCAGAAGTTAAATTTCCTCCTGCAGTTATGCTGGCAAATGCACTTGGTGCAAAGAATCCCACATATGTACACCTGATTGGTGTCTGTGAGGAGAGATGGGTGAATGATGAAGGTACATAAAGACTAACAGATTCAACCCATGTGCTTGGCAGATATATTAAAGCATGCAGATTGTCACGTGCTGGATTTGGAGAATGCAACAGCAATTCCTGTCCACAGGCACTGAGAATTAAATGGGTCAGACCTGGCCCCCAGCTTCTTAGATGGCCTTAAAAATGTGCATCCAGTGGCTAAATGAGGATGGTAGCGGCTTTTGGACATGGCACCAGCTTTGGGATCTGGAGGGTTGGAATCTATGTGCAGCATGGTCAATCAACTGCACTGTCTCACCTCAGTTAAATAATTTCTCCCCACATTTCTGCTTTTTTTTTTCCACTTTAGTGTAAACTCTCTACTTTTTAAAATCAAGATGGGATTTTTTAATGCGTCATTTAGTTCTATTGAGAGTTAGTTCATAATGGTCTAACAGTCTCGTGATACAAGGAAACCCGGGTAGGTGAACACAATGGTCTCCATTAATCTCTTATTTGTTCATAGCATGACCAGCATTACTGGATATCATCCCAGAAGGAGCCTCAAGAAACTACCATATATCAAATATACCTTAATATCAATATTGCAAAGTACTCCTGAGTACAGTAAGCCATTAATTCAAGCTTTTTGTTGTCAGATCTACATATATATCTCAACAGAAAGTTCTTTTGAGGATAATAGAGGACACATTTTCTTCTTTTCTTCTTTTCTTTCTTCCTTCCTTCCTTTCATTCTTTCACTTTCTTTCTCTCCTTCTCTTTCATTCATTCTCTTTCTTTCTTTTTTCTTTCTTTTTCCTTCCCTCCTTCCTTTTCCTTCCTTCCTTCCTTTCTTCCTTTCTTGTCAGAACTGTTCCTTCCAATCTGTCTTCTAAAGATACTTCATCCTCTCTACATTAAACTCCTAAGTGAAGAATTCATCTGAAGCATCTATTTCTCAAAGTCACCCTATCCAATCAGGGACCGTAAATAAAACCATGTGAACCAGGTGAACAGTCACACACAAGGAATAACTTAAAGCAAATAATTGTAGTGTTCAAATTACAGATAATTCATAGGGTACAGTTTGTTCACAAAAATAATTCAGCAGACAATTACAAATAATGAACTAATTTGAGAAATCTCAATCAGCTTGTATGCGTAGAGCTGAATCTGCTGGATGAATTGTTATGAAGAGTTCAACTAGCTCTACTCTTTACTTTGTAAAGTAACTAAATCCAAAGGTCACACAGTGCAAACCACTGCAGAATGAAAGTATTTACATATTATCTATGTTTGAAGCATTCAACGAAAGCTGCAGACAATGCACAATGCTCTAAAAAGGTATGTTAATCACCATGGAAATCATAAGGTAAAATTAGCATGCAAATAGGTGTAAAACAGCAAACAAATAAATGCAGACGTGATCAAACTGGGCCAGAAAAGTCCAGGTCATCATCGTACCTTCCCACTGATATCATTTATATCATGAGTGGGGGAATGGAATGATGTTATTACTCTTGTTGCAGGGCACAGATCAGAATTTCAAAGTCATTTCACTTACATGCACACACAAACTTCCTAATTTCTATCCAGTCGAGATGGACTGAGGTTACAAAGTTCATACTAGAATTTGATGGTGTGTGAGGTGTTTGGTGCTGATTATGCAAAATCTATGAGTTGTTGTCTTGAAATTTTGGGGCAAATTAGCAAAATTTGAGTAAAATTGCATTTATCAGTAATTCCATTATAGTTTTGGTGCTTCCTGAAGACAAAACAAGAAACAGAGAAGAAAACACCTAAATTGGAATGAACTCACATACAACCCTCTGCTCTAAGCTAACCTCCATTTGCTGTGTGCTGGGCACTTCTTTTGAATGAACTCATCTTGATTCTTCTTAATTATGGGCTTTCAAAGTACACCTTGCATGTGAGAACATTCAGTTCTGATCTAGATTTGGCCATGTTTTAGACCAGGGGGTATTTATTAGACAGCTTTGTGGTTCTAAACACATTTACACTGTTCAACAGCTTTAAAGAAGGAATTTCTCATGAACAATATCTTCTCTCAATTTCACAACCCCTGTTACATGCTCTGTTTATAATCCCTTGTGGAAAAATATTGTTAAGGCAATACTGAAGAAAGGAGGTTAAAATGAACGTACATTATTCTGATAAAGTCAAGAAATTATAGCCCCTCCTGTTCCCTGTTTCCCCTTTTTTTGGGGGGGTTCCCCTTTCTGGGGTCAGAACCAGGTCCAAATAAAACTGAATGAGGATTTAGGAGGCAGTTTGGGATCTGTCCCTTTTAATAGTGTACCAGAATGTTATGTAGTTTCATTCTTTTCTCTTTTTGAATGCTGGCCATCACTTTAGTCTGAGTGCTCTGCTGCATGAATCTGGTATGCAAGTTGCAGAAAGGTACCAAATTTGGTCTTGACCAAACAAGTGAATTTCCTAAGCATCCCATATCCTGAGCATTTCTAAGCAAATCGTATTCCCTACTAAGCCATATGGCACTGGAATGCTCAGTAGAAATTCAGGCAGTAGAAAAATCCTGGGTGAAGCTACAAACACCATTTAAAAACTAAAGATGTCTCGCCACTCTGACCAGAAAGTCTCCACAGACCACTAATAAATGTACTCCAGACCACAGCTGGGGAATGGCTGAGATAGACAAATCATTTAATAACCAGAACGTGTTCTTCATTCACAGTGCTTTCTTTAAAGGGGAATGAAAGAAGAACACAGTGTTTGCAAAGCATTTCCTTTAGGCAATACAATCCTTACTTTTAATTTATAATCCAGTTTACTTGGCCAAAACAACTTTTCCTTCTCATTTCACTTCTATGTACTTTGCTGGGAGCCAGCTGGTCGCCACTTTCTATCCTAGAGGTAGCTGCTTTTCACTGGTTCTTTATATTGTTGTGAAGTGCTTAGGGATTTACAAGATGGAAGACACTATAAATGTAAGAAATTGTGGAGCTCATTAAAGTTATTATGAAACTTCCATTTTGCATTAGCCAGATCTTTTCACAGCCACTTTATCACTGAAGTCATCAAAATGTCATCCATCCTTTCAACCATCATCAGATTCATTTAAATGGCATTATCCAGTCCCAAAATCTTGAACAATTTGGATGAACAAGACCTGCATCCAGTTCATCCCTAGGTTTGCAAAAATAGAACAGGCTCACAGTTTGCATATTTCAAAGTACCCTGAGTTTGAATTATTCCTGTACCCAAATCTTAATTATACCTATCTGTATTCCAAATCTCAACTTCTGTGTAGTTCTTGAATGTGGGAAATCATGAATGAAAAGGGGATCTCTTTTACAGTTCAGAACGTCATAGAGCACATGCATGTATACAAAATCTTCATCAGCCTAGGTTAGTCCAAATGGTCCAGCAAGGAAACAAAGAAGTAACTAATTCATTGTGTGAGCAGCCTGGTCATTAACAGCTCTACAGAAAGAGACGGCAGCTTAACTAAAACATTATTGTTGAAGTGAAAAAGAAAAAAGCCCACAATTATGACATTCAATTATTCTATTAAGTGAAATTAACTATTTTTCTTGTTCTTTGAAAGGAGCAAGATAAAGCACAGGATCCAAATAATTAGGTCAGCAGCAATGAATTCTGAAGTAAAGCTGTCTAGACTTCTATTTTCATTTTCAAATTTGAGTCATTGGGTTTTGTGTGCCTGTGTGTGTTTGCTCCTTTGAATTCTCAGGGTGGTCACGTTAATAGGTTTGCCCCGGCAGGTAGAGTGAAGTCTGGATCAAGGTGTGGCATTCTCGCTTTGATGTTGGCTGTCACGCTCGGCTGCCTCTGGATCTCTTTGGCTGCCATCAAGTCTGTTGTCGTGGGAGACCAGGTAAGCCAGAGCTGTTCTGTTTGGCACAAGTCAAAGGGGAGTTAGGTCAGACATCTTTTATGCTGTGAGATATGCTGGTCCTCACCAGGTAAACACACAAAAAGGACACAGCTCGTAACAAACTTCTAAATAAAAAGGCATTGATTCTCACTGGGCTTTTAACAGAGACTATGGTATGTTAGTGCGATAGCAATTATTGAGGTCTGTTTGTAAAAGGTCTTGTAAAGGGGAACTATACAAAGGAAAGGAAATGGTGGACCAAGATAAATAGTGAGTTGGCATTTATTTAGAGAATAAGAACACAATTCACAGAAAGCTTGGGGGGGGGGGTGGAATAAGGTTTTCCTCAACTGTGAATTTGCTGGACATTTAGCAAAAGGAAATAGAACACTTAAAAAGCAGTATTTTTCCCACCTTTCCTATTCCTACAAACACTAGTAACTAATAGCAGCTGTCTGCAAAGCAAGTCACAAAATGGAATAAGAAATTTAACAGGGAGAAACTAATACTTTTAGACCCAAGAATCCAAGCTTTTTCTTGGGCACAAGGAGGTCTGTTTCTAAAAGGAACTCAGTAGGCACACTCTATTATTTATTAGTGTGACTAGTGCGAGGAACTCCCGTGGTTCACACAGAGAAGTTCTTCTCTGCTTATCTTAACATTCTGTAGCATAAAACCTTTCATTCACGTTGTCTTCAAATGTCAAAAATGTTTTCATTTGAAAAGGAGGGTAGAAACAAAGTGGACTATTCCTAGAAGCTGAATCATCACACTGTATGGTTGACATGATGCTGTGACATAAACTATAACCACTTGTGGTAGCACAAAACACTGAAGAATTTTTTTTAAAAAGCATTTTAATAGAAAATTTAAAAGCTTCTGTTTTATCAAAGACTCTATCTGCTGATCTTTTTTCCACTCTTTACCCAGGCTGGTAAATGCTCTCAAACCCACGGACATTTTGGAGCGAGAACTGATTGAATATGGGACCTTTGAATTTGGCCCATTTCATATTAAACAAAATAAGAGTATGAAAACAAAAATTAGGTGTTAGCCTCAAGCTTTTCTAAAATCAAATACCAGAACGGTACTCATGCATTTATCTTGTCCTTTAAAGCTGCCATCTTGAGAGAAAGATACAGATAAGGTCAAAAACATCCTTTTAAGGCCACCTTAAACTGAAGTTCATAGAATCACAGAGTGGTTGAAGTTGAAAGGGACCTCTGCAGATCATCTATTCCAACCCCCCTGCTCAAGAATGGTCACCTAAAACAGGTTGTCCAGGATCCTATCCAGACGTCTTAAAAAAAAAGTTAGACTTAAAGGTTAGCACATTAGTACAATGTCAATAACTTCTAAGGATTTGTGGAGAAATATGAACAACCACATACAATCCAAACAAGCTGAACTACTGGAAATCATCTTGCTGCATGGTTTTTTTGACAGCATAATGAACAATACCACTGTCGTCACAATAAACCCTACAATTTGAAAACAAGACTGAAAACACTGCAAACACCAGTGGATTTATGAATAACTTCTGAGGCTAAATATGGTAAGCTAAGGAACTGTTCCACTGCCTAACCACAAAGTCCTACTCACATATACTCCTTCATTTCACTGACGCCTCACATGCCTTTCTGCGAACCCTATAGTTTTATGCTCTCCTACTCCCTGGCCCATGCAGCCTGAACTCTCATTTACTGATTAGTAAATGAGACTGGCCTAGGGGAAGATCACTGGGCCAGAGAAAGTCTGTGCACCAGCTAGTGCAGCCCTGCCATGGTGCAGCAAATACTGATTTTCCAGACCTCAGAGAGGTACACGCGCGCACACACACACACACACACACAAGAGAGATAGATAGTTCATCAATTTCTCAAGAACTACAAAGAAGATATCTGAAAAAAAAAAATACTGACTCATCAAGAACAGTCTTAAAACCCACTTTTCCAAAGAAAATTAACACTCAGAGGTTTAGACAATCCATGTCTAACATCATGGAAAGAGAATAAAACAGACCGCTGACTTAAGAACTGCCTGTCCAACAGCCGAAGCTTGTGGGAAATGATTGCAAACTTCAGCGTGTGATGAGAAGACATTACAGACCTTCATACATCAGTGCAGAACCAGTTTATTCATTTGTTATTTGATGCATATTTGGGATAAACTGCCAGGAGCTCTTAGACCAGGTTCAACTACGAGATCTATGGAGTTATTGCTGTGGTCAGCTCAGTTCCTGGAGTCCATAAGTAATCTTATTTTTACTTCTCTTTTTTTTTTTTCCCCCTTATGGGCTCTATAAGTGCTCATTATTTTATCAATGTTAACAATGGAACATATGAGTAAAATTTCCAGAGGCATCTAAATGACTTTAGGACAATAAATCCCATTGGCTTTGGATTCTAAGTCAATTAGATGCATTTGAAAATTTTACCTTTTAGCTGCATGCTTCATTATTCAGATTTATTAACCAATCATTTAGGAAGGAAGGGGCCAGAGCAAAAGGATCCCCAAAGTGTAAAATTTACAACACTGCTATCTATCCTCACCAATTGCCCAAGTTTAATTCTCTAATTTAATTCATTAATTAAAGAATATGCTAATAGACTGAAAAACTCAGGAAAAGGTTTCTCTCTGAGCTCTCTCCAACTTGAGAACCCACTTCCTAACAAAATACACATATCAAGAATAAAAGCTTTGAAATTCTTTTCAGATCATAGCTTCTGTTAGTATAGGATAATTCTTCCCTATTGAATATACTGTTTCACCCAAACTTTCCCAAGAAATGGGATTTTCAGAGTTTACAATTCTCATCAATTCTCTGCCTGTTGCATTCCATTGTCAGCAAATTCATTCCAAATATTCCATCCTGCATTATTTTTCCCTCTTTTAATGTCACTTATTTTACTTGATCTCTATGTCCTAGTCCTACCTTAAATAATTCCTCTCCATTTTTGTGAAGACTGAGCCAAATGGACAAAAAGCCTAAAGGACTTAAAAAAGCATCTCTGCAGATTGAAATGTTTGTGTTTCACTGTAATTTCTTTTTTTCCATACTGCTGACATCTCTGCAGGTAGCTTTTTTGCCTCTGGGCAACAGGGTCATAGTTTCATGCTATAACAAAGCAGGAAAGGCTGGAGAACTTCCTTTCCTCTTGGCCCAACACTGCATGTGTGCTATGCACTGTATTTCTCCACTGTTCCCATCTGCTATATAAACATTTAATAGCCCACAACTGTGTTGAAAAGCTGATAAATTCTCACACATTGGCCCATTTTCTCACTTAGGCCTACAGTACAAAATAGTATATGGCCTTCTCAGCAGGAGAACGTATTCATGTTCCATCCCTATTTTTTCAATGTGTTTTCAATATAAACTCTTTCAGATTCAGAGTTGAATATCTTACAGCAACTATTGACCTCACACTCATGATAAAAAAGAAATCAAAACCCCCAAACAGCACTGTGATTATTGGCCTGTGAATATTTGTCTATTTACAATAGATCAGAATTAGTAAGAGAGATAGAATGGAGGTTTTATATCATCACTTTAACATTAATTACCTAAATCTCTTTGAGGACATGTAACAAAAAGCCCCCGACATTTGTGTCACAAAGATTATTATACCATATTGCCAAGTCATAGCATTGCTGCACTGGTAGATAGAATTCAAATTCAAATCCAGGCTAAAGATGCTACAGCTGTCACCCTTGCCCAGCAAAGCCCTCTTAGGTTCAAAAGTTAGCCGTCCTCCTGCCTGCCTGCACCAAATCAGTTCCTGATCCCTAGAGATTACTAATCCTGACTTCTCTGCACATATTTGACAGGAAGAATAAAGCTATTGTGCCTTCCTAATAATTCAGGCTAATCACATATTTATAAAAGAAAATTAGGAACAAGTGATTAACTCCTTCCAGTTCAGCTACTGATAGCATAGAGTTAATAAAGAGGCAGCTGGAATAGCTTTAAAATGTGTTTAAATTTTAACACACTGTTATAAAATTATAAACATTTAAATAACTAATTTTTGGATTAGCTTAGTTGCCCAGTATTGCCACCACTGTCATCAAGGAAACGTGGAAATGTGGGTTGACAGAGGTTTTTATTTTGGACATATGTATTCAACCTAAAACCATGATATAATTCATGGCAGGTCCAGTTCAGGTGTTCACCCTTTCTGAAGGAAAAGGTTGCAGTAGCCATTTTAAATGGAAAATTCATGTATCCAAGATATGACTAGAATCACTACAATATAGGATGGATTTTCATTCTTATTTTTAAATGTATTACAGTGCTGAGTTTCCTAGAGCGATTCCAGACCCCAGTGTGTGAGGTGCTGTACAACACAACGAAGACTTGCCTGCTACTCTTTAGTGTTTGCAATGCTAGCAGTTTGGTATTAAAAGAGTACCAGCAGACTTCAAAAAGGACAAAACAGAAAAGCCTCAGCAAAGCAAAACCCAATCAGTTGTCCCAGTACATCATGGGTTTAGGCAGGAGCTGTTTCTCTACCCTTATATTCTTGGTATTTCCTGGGTCTCCCACGGAAAGTGTTGACTCACTCCTGACTTTCTCGAGTTCCCAATCTAGGAGAGGCTGAGCAGTGCTTGGTGTCATCAGTATGTAACAAAGTCACAGGCACACAGCACCGTTCAAGAAAAAAATCAGTATATCAGCAATTGGGGCCCATGGCACATAAGGTCTTCTAGGAACAGAGCAGGAAATGGTATATTTAAAGAAAGCAATATGCTGGAAGAAAATGAATTACTGAATCCACCCTCATATTGTCCTGTCCCCAACAGCAAGCCATTTAAAACAGTGTCTTCTCTGCAGTAACACCTTTAAAAATAAAGTGATATGCATATTTTTGTTGTTGAAAATCTTTACTTTTATCAGGCACCAGACACCATGAATATTGTCAAAAACTAGTAACTTTTGGATTCTTCTCCATATACTGACAATCTGTTCAGGCACCCAGGAAAGGAATGGTGAAAACTTTACTAATGCTTTGAATTTTAACCTTTAAGCTCTGTCTAAAATAAAATGAAAACATAATATTTGTATGGAGATGCAGCTACCTTTCAGGCACTTCCTTCCCTTTGTCCCAACTATATATTTACTTCAACCTTAAAACTGTTTGTTACTTAGGAGAGGGAAAAAGTGAGATAGACTGACATAAAGGATGAACGTCAGGATAACAAAAAGCCCAGTCCTATACCAGCAGTTGTGCTGGTAACAGGGGAGAGTTGAGTCTGTGCATGCAAATACAGGTACCTGCTGGCAAGGGTAAGATGTTTTTATGGGATAAAGGAACTGCAGGTTCAAATCTTTGCTCTTCCTGACTCTGTCTTTCAGAATCAATATTTAATACATTTAATAAATCTTAGTTCAAACTGGTTCAGAGCAGGGACCTGAACATAATCTTCCACATCCAACAAAATTTTCAAGAAGTCTCCATTTCATACTGGATGAGCAGAAATATGTTGATGACTCAAAAAAGGTACTGAAATTTCAGTTTTCAAGTCAGCTTCATTTCAGAATAAGATTTGCAGAGCCCTGTTTCGTTTCTCTATATGTACCACTGGCCAGATTTATAGCACTTTTCCAGTAGAGACTGACACAAACAGGAGGCTCTGAGATGCTACAGCTGAATCAGGTTATGTTTTAACTAGGAAAAACAGTGTATTTCTAGCTAATGTTAAAATCATAGTGAAGAGAAACAGGTACAGCTCTAATGCATTTTAGCCAGTTGAAGTAAATCTCATTTGTTTATCTTGACCAGCTAATGGGTTAAAAAAACAGTTCAGCACTACATTTACCTCTTATTCTAACACTGCCTGAAGAAAGGATTATTTCCTTTATTTTCCTTTTTCAGTCATCCTCACCTCCAAAGACTGTGAATTTGTGTGTGAATGTTTTTCTTCTAGTCCCTCTCTCTCTTCTTTTATATGATTCATGCTGAATGTTTATCATCAGCATGGGCATGCCCAAAGAAAATAAAAGAGATTTAAAAAAAATACTAAAAACAAAAGCTTGCAATGACCTCTTAGTATGAATGAGCAGGAGAAGAAAATGAAAGTTGAGGGAAAAAGCTCTTATTTACAAACATTTATCTTTAATTATTAACTATTTATGGAGGAAAATAGCCACAGATACATGATTGGCAAATTGGCTTAAGTTTAAATAATGTGTCTAAAGTTTGACTGAGCACAGAAGTTTGTCTTTAAATAAACAAATGGTACCATAATGTTATAGTCATTAAATATAAACAAGCAATGGTCATTGTACCCGCCATACTAAAGTTGTGCAGAAGCATCTGAGTTTCCTTAAGCTCCTTCAGCGAACTGTGAAGAGGTTCATATCAGGGAAAGTCACTGAAATACATTATGCTCACAGTCTTTGCTTTCATTGCTTCTTTTCACTCAGTAGCTGAGCTTGTTGGTGAACTGAGTTTGCTGGGAATAGAAATAAAGGAGCATTTCCTAACACTGTCAGCACAAATAGGCAACCTGGGCTCTCTCTCCAAATATTTCAGCTTTTCAGCATTTACTGCAGATTCTCACTTAACGTGCCTTGGATGAGATACTCTGAGATGCAGGAGACAACAACAGAAACAGATAGGTGAGCAGACCATTTTGTTTGGGTGATTTGTTGGGTTTGTTTCTGTTCCTGAGCATGTTATTATGAGTGTGAACTGCTGTTCACCAATGTCTGTCTGTCCTGCACCCCTCCCTCTAATGGACTTGCACCACCATGCATATTGTCCTTATTTCACAGCTATGAGGACTAACAGATTTTCTTTCTTACAAAAGGATTTTCTATTTGCTCTTCAGGGAAGTCAGGGTAAAAAGATGATACATCCAGATCTGAAAATGGTGAGACACACTTGGTAACTGCAATGGGAAGAATATTCCAGAAAGAGAAAATAATTAATGCTTGTCAGCTCTGAACCAGATTTCTGCTGTGACCAAAATGCTGTTAGGAGAAGCTGCAGACACTCTCCAAAGGGTAATATTAAGCTCTACTTGCACACTTGAAAATTTAGGACTTAAGAAAGAAGTTAAGAATCTGTTTCTTCACACCTCCCTTCCCCACCTCTAGCGATCCTAAATCTTAATCTCATAGTGGATAGCTTTAGCCTTTTGAAGAGTGCAGTTGTAACTGATTGTGGTGAGAGGAGCTGCCTGTGGGCAGCTGTAGTCCATGGAGAGCCCTTTAGGACTAGAACCCTGAACCCAGCAAATCAGACCTAAAGCAGAGTCCAGAGCACTGGAGTCAGAGTTTCCCTCTTGCCAGTCTTGCTTAACAGTTGGTTTGGGTTCTCAACAAAGTGGAGATCTCCAGCCATATTTTTATACCTCACTTGAGGTCTATATTTAATAGAGAAGCAGTTTCTTTCTTAGGTCCCCCTTTGCAATTCATAGTTTCATGAAATGCATATTTCCCACTATAGGAAAATCACATTAAAAAGTATATTTTAAAGGGTATGAGAAAACCTATTAAAGATGGTAGAAATAAAGAGACCTTCTTTACTGGGGCAAGTAAGGCAACACACGTAAGCAGCCTCTGCTCTTCCACCCTGTAGTATGCTCAAGATGCCCAATTCACAGTATGCAACAGGTCTGACCTGTCATTCTTCTGTACTTTGTGAACTATGAAATGAGAGTGAAATGCTACCATTGCAGAATTACCTACCTGTTTATGCTCATGGTAGTCCATTACTTTGTTCTGGGTAATGGTAAATGATTTGAAAAGATACAAAAACATAGGGAAACAGATCTTAGGCATTTTAAAAACTCATCAGACCACACTGCAAACAGTGGAGTCTGCTATGGAAAGCATTTTTAGCTTGGGGAATGCAGATGAGAAAACATAGGGATAGAGCAATTAGAAGTCTTGATTCCCCCCTCCCACCTCCAGCATATGGCAGGGAATTGGACCACAATCAAGCAATGTCTCTACTCAGTGGAGTCTAACTTATGACCTCTAAGACAATGGAGTCACAAGCTATCCTGAGACTTGATTGAGAAGCCACTTCAACATTTCCATAAGTCATTCTGCCATTGCAGATCTGTCACAATTTTGTCATAAAGTTTGCAGAATTCTGTTGACATTGTGTCATCTCAATAAATGCAAAGGGAAAAAAAATGAGTCGGGGCAGGTGCGAGCACAGATTTCAAGTCTAATGCGTGGGCTGCTGCATGTCTTCTGACATAATCTAGGCTCTCATACTTGATGTTTTTCTGGAGCCGTGGTGAACTCTTCCATCCTTTAAAGCGATCAACCTCATTTGACTAATTTGAGAAGAAAAAAAAAAGAAAAACACTTCACTTCCCCTTGCAAAGCATCCTCGGCCAAGTTGGATCTTTAAAAAAAGTAACTTAACGATTTGGGGCCTGGTTGTCATTTACATGAAGGTCACTTCACACTGATCTGGCTGTGTAAACGGGCCATAAGTTACTTCTACACCCACTTGAAAGACCTCTTATGCTTGCCAGAATGATGTAAAATGGCCTCAATTTAAGTGAGAACTCAGACTCTTATTTTTAAAGCACTGTCCCTTTAGGGAGATGCATCAGTCAAGTACATTATATTCCGCTAATTATAATTATCTTAATGGAAGCCTGCAGCTTATAGAAGGCAAACAAAATGGCTGCTGGCAGCACAACAGCAACAACACCCAGACCAGAATGGGCACACTCAACAGCAGAAGGCCCCAGACCCTCCAAAGCACCTGAATAATTTGCCAATCTTTAACATTGGATCTGCTCCAATGACTGTTCACATGCTTAGTTAGCCATAAACACACTGGCAGGTTGAGACCTTTTAACATGGAAAGGCCCACTGCACTAAGATGTGGGAGATCTAGTAGTAGTGATCACGCTTGGACCTTTCCAAAGCTGTGGCCTTTATGATGTTTTTTTCTGAAACATGTTAAGTCCAGCTGTGATGGGAAGACATTTGTGTGACCAACCCCACTTGCATATTAGTTGAGAACTGCAGTGTGGTAGTCTACATATGAGAGGATGTTTATGCTTTTCTATATACCAGAGGGTAGGTGTTATGCGGTTTAGCTTGTGCAGAGAAGTCATCAGCTGGGATGGTGGCTTACGTGATTGTGTTTAATAGGGACCAACCTGTAATGACCTATATCAAATGGGCTAATGAATAGGCAACAAAGAGTAAGAAGCTTTAGACATTATAGAATTGGTGACTTTTCAAACCAGTATCGTTTGGTTTAATAGTTTTTTACTTAATCTCTTAGTCACCCAGCTGGCTATATTTGAAGATTTTTTATTTTTAATATTCTTTGAACAAGTTACATTTGTGACCTGGATTCTTTGTATGGGAAACAGGATTACATAAGTTAGGAATGAGATACAAATGGCAAGAAATGAGAAGATAATTTCTTCAGGTAGAGTTTGGTGACTTTATTGAATTTAATTTCACTCTAAACACCAAAGAGAACTCTGAGAGGTTAGAAACATAGAGCTCAAACTGATAGAAAGAATTGTGTGAAACATAATTTGAGCCCAGTCCAGACTTCAGTTTTGTGGGCCCCAAGAGAGCTAACACATTCAGATTCCCAGGCAGATGCCTCCCAAACCTCCATCACTAATCCCCCAGAAGCCTTCTGTTGTTCTCTCATCTCCATCAGGCTGAGACAAACCTTCTCACCTCTTTGTAGCTCCCAAAGCAGGCAAAACCAAATTGTCTCTAACTTTTGGGAGGAGATGGCAAAAACAAAATCTTCATTAACTAGTTTTAATCAGCATCCACTAGTCTCACTTTTGCATCATTTCAGTCAATGATATAATATTTAATAAAAATATTCCATTTCACACTATCATACTACAACTTTTAAAAATAAATGTTTCTATAGAGATAGAGCCAAAAAGACAATTTGTCCTCCCTCACATGCATCTCAACCATTACGTATTTGACCTTTATTCCCCTCATTCTTAATTTAAGGTCTCTTATTTGTCTCCCTAACTAGTGGGCTTGTACAAATCAGATCTCATTCCCCTCAAAGTAATTATCAACCAGCGAGCAGCTAATTTCATTTTGGATCCATTTACGTGCAAAACAAAAAACAAAAGGCCCAAATGTTACTGTACCTCCAAAGTGTAAGCATTAATACTTTCAGAATATGTATAACTACTTCTTTAAGGCAAGATGGAGAGCTGACAACTGAGAATTTTGAAGTCTAAGGTTTGTGTCTTGCGGTTCTTGAGATTCCAGGTTTCTGCTACAAGAATTGAGCGGGGCTAGCACAAGGTGGCTGAACCACCCAAGGGAGGAGGTGACCCAGGGGCTTCAGCTGACCCCAGATGCTTTCCCAGTCCTGCTCCCCAGGATGGCAATGAGACCTTGTGGAATTGTATCACCTTTCACAAATAGGCAACTTCCAGCATTACCCTGCTCTCTGAGCTGTGTAGTACTTACCTCATGGCTCTCAGCTTAGAAATATGGCTTGTCAGATGCAGCTGGTAGGGTCAGGAAGGTTAAGAAACCGTGTCCTTAGCCTGCTGGAGAACTGTTCTTCATGTGATCTTCTGTAGGTGAATGGAGATTCCCGTGTTCAGAAATGACAACTGTGAAGGTCCAGCAGCCAAGAAACAACAGGAAGGCAGGAACTGTCGTAAATAACAATATGAGAGCATACACTGAACATCCCACACCATCAAAAGCCATGTTCTTCCACGTCTTTTGTGTGCTGAGACTCCAAATCCAATGCCAAGAGGAGTTTTTCTTTAGAAATACTTATACATTTGAACAAGAAGAATTGTCTGAATGAAGCCCTTCACCTTCATTTATCAGGGCAAAAACTGGAATTCTCATCTAGAGCAATAGCTGGGCTTTTAGTTCAAAGGCCTGCAGTGAGTGTGCAGTAATTTCTCTAGCCCTGGAAAAATGTAGCTCTCTAAGGAACATGTTATCCCTTCATTCCCTTCTCTGTTGAAAGGCTGCAATTGTAGCAGACACAGACTTTCATCAGTCAGTGTGTGTTTCCCCAACTGGACATGCTTTACTTAGACCTCATCCAGGCACCCTCCTGCCAAAGTCATTATACTCTTGTACCAAGAACAAACAGGAGTTTTGCCTGAAAAAGGATCCGAGTTATAAGGCAAGTACTTGAACAGCAATGTATTCCATTAATAGACACTTTGAATGGTTAAATGTGTGGCACACAAGCAATGAAGTTACCTTCTGTCACCTACCTCTTCCAGAACAGACAGGTACTTCCATTACTTATCCTCCTCAGTGTCCCCCTGACCTTTTCTGGAATTCTCAAGAAATCCCTCATGAAAAAGTAAATTCCAAGTTACGGAAAAGAAGGCAGGAGATAATCAAGGAGAAAGCATAATACCAATAATACAAAAACTGAAGGCAACTGACCAGTGTCTGGGCAGGATGCCTGGGAGAGGTGTAATGGATAGGCCTGCAATACAGATTTCATTGGTCTCA
The DNA here is from genome assembly GCF_003343035.1 of Apteryx rowi. NCBI lineage: Eukaryota > Metazoa > Chordata > Aves > Apterygiformes > Apterygidae > Apteryx > Apteryx rowi. Next base: position 4,085,054 of record NW_020450760.1, on the reverse strand, counting down.
TGTATCCCATTAGACACCGTGCAATCAAGTTTGTGCCATGTCTGTAAAGGGCACTGCTGACTTCTGTTCTTCTGACCTTCTCTGTTTTGTTTTACTTTCCACAGACAGAAACCAAGAAGGGAACAGAAAATCATCAGTGCTGGGAACGCCTATTGTTTATGTAGCAAAGTCAGCACAAATCAGAATTACAAGAAAAAATGCAGAGAGCAGGTTGGGGTGGGACACACAGAGCTTATGTTTCAGAATAGCACCAGTGTCACTCTCTCCTCCTTCTCCCAAGCAGGACCATAAAATTGACTCCAGCTTGCCCTGCTCAGAGTCAAAACTTCTGAAAGCAGCAAGCAGCCCTGGTCACTTTTCACCTTTAAACATATGGAAAGAAAAACAAGGGATATTAAAAAAAATGGGAAAGTGGAACTGTGGTACCACCTTCAGATCCTCCTTTTGCCTGAGAAATCCAAAGAACAAATCTCAGTTCTCTTCCAGGGAAAGATACAGAGACAGATCTGTTCTTCCAGCTTTTGCCCAAATACACAGAGGACACTTTAGAGACATAATCGTCTCCTCTCACCTTCATTTTCTTACCTCTCTTCCAAACCTGGGTCATCAAATCAGCTTATTCCAAGGAAACGGAGATCTGATTTTACAGACAGCTTTCTTTTGCTGCTGGGCTCAATTTACCCATTGCTGCTATTGCTGTTGTTATATACATTGCTGTTATCAAATCAACCATCCAAAACAGTCACCATCCCAAGAACACCGCACTTATAATTATTATTATCCACTTATTACTCAATAAGCTCCATCCTCAAAAGTTGTCTTCCTTATGGATTTATTGAATAAGACAAGTGTTTCCCCACTGGCTAATACCAGCTCAATTCTGCAGCTTCACCTGCAGTCAAAGGGGAATCTGTCTCTCTGTACAGATAGAAACCTAGGACAAAAAGTCAGATTCCAGACCTCTGCTACTTACGGAGCACTTAGGACCATCAGCCAGATATTACAGGCAGACAGCACAAAGCAACATGAAATAAAGTTAGTGCTCATCAGAACAATTCTGATGCCAAAGAAAAAAGAATAAACAAGGCATAGCCTCATCATTTTCTAAGTATCTAGCATAACTACCATTGAGATCTGACTGGCTGACACCACAAACTTTGCCAGACTATTTGGTCCACTCTTCCAAGCTTCCCAACCACTGTATCTCCATTCCCCTATTGGGATGGGATGGCATGGCATGGCATGGCATGGCATGGCATGGCATGGCATAGGATAGGATAGGATAGGTCTGGTAGCCTGTCAAACAGACGTATTGATGCCACAATGCCCAATTGTGGCCCAGTTGAACTTGGCAATCTTTCTGCTGATAATCAGACAAGCTCTAAAATGATTTCTTTCTTTTGGAAAGGTTAGTCATAGGTGGACAAAGGTGAGATAATTCTAATATTGGCAGCTGAGTTACACATGCTATGCACACACGCACATGCACAAAAAATCCTCATTATTAAATCACAAAGCAATTAAAAAATTAAAAATTTCATAAGACCCCACATAAAAGAAATACAAGTGTTTAATGATGGATTATAAAGTGAAAGTGAGAAAAAAGTAAAAGCTCAGCTGTCTCAGGGGCTTCCCTTGCAGCCTGTGATACTGATTTCTGTCTTCACCCTCACACAAGCCGCAAGAGCTAATAAATTCCTGGCTCCCCTGCCTGGGAGCCAAGGCCGATTAATATCTGCCTACCTTGTTACCTAATTCATTATGGAATAGCAGTTAATTTGATTTGATATTATTTTAATAAAATTCTGTAATATATTAGATTGTTTCAGGCTATCAAAATAATTTTCCAATTATTACGGTTACTCAAGCAAGTCTTTTTTTCCCTTCATGAGCGGCAGTTGGTCTGACTCAGAATACATTAGCTCCTACAGCTTCATCCTGGCCAGAGGAATACGAAGTGTATGCATGATTACACCAGAAATGTTATTGCCAGTAATGTGAGCCTGCAGATCAAGGCACAGAGTCCAGAGACTGATGTGCAATTACAGGCCCCCATGACGTCATGACATTGGTGATTACCCTTCTTCTACAACTGAGTTAATGCATTAATATACATATATATAACTACACATGCACATACATATATGCATACACACATACATATGTCTGTTATATTTTGTACCCTGATACTATGTTTGAGGGGTAGCAGTGAATGAAGGCAATGTGAGATAGCTGCCACTTCACAGAATCACAGAATCACAGAATCGCTGAGGTTGGAAGGGACCTCTGGAGATCATCTAGTCCAACCCCCCTGCTCAAGCAGGGTCACCTAGAGCACATTGCACAGGATTGCATCCAGGCGCGTTTTGAATATCTCCAGAGAAGGAGACTCCACCACCTCTCGGGGCAACCTGTTCCAGTGCTCTGTCACCCTCACAGTGAAAAAGTTTTTCCTCATGTTCAGATGGAACTGTCTGTGTTTCAGTTTGTGCCCATTGCCTCGCGTCCTGTCGCTCGGCACCACTGAAAAGAGTCTGGTCCCATGCTCTCAACACCCTCCCTTCAGATACTTGTACACGTTGATAAGATCTCCTCTCAGCCTTCTCTTCTCCAAGCTAAACAGGCCAAGCTCTCTCAGCCTTTCCTCATAAGAGAGATGCTCCAGTCCCCTAATCATCTTTGTGGCCCTTCGCTGGACTTGCTCCAGTAGTGCCACATCCCTCTTGTACTGGGGAGCCCAGAACTGGACGCAGTACTCCAGATGGGGCCTCACCAGGGCTGAGTAGAGGGGGAGAATCACCTCCCTCGACCTGCTGGCAACACTCTTCCTGATGCACGCCACGATACCATTGGCCTTCTTGGCCACAAGGGCACCTTGCTGCCTCATGCTTAACTTGGTGTCCACCAGCACTCCCAGGTCCTTCTCGGCAGAGCTGCTTTCCAGCAGGTCGACCCCCAACCTGTACTGGTGACTGGGGTTATTCCTCCCCAGGTGCAGGACCCTGCACTTCCCTTTGTTGAACTTCATGAGGTTCCTCTCTGCCCACCTCTCCAGCCTGTCCAAGTCTCTTTGAATGGCAGCACAGCCCTCTGGTGTATCAGCCACTCCTCCCAGCCACTTCCCATAAGGAACTTGTGGTACTTGCTCCTTGCATAGCTGGCTCATCCCAGGGGACTGGTCTGCCCAGTAGGAGAGGGCAGACGAGATTTGCAAGCAGCAGGAGTTACCCCTTTCACTGTCACCACTTTTGGCCATCTTCAACAAATAGCGACTTGCATCCCTGCTTTGAAAGTGTCAGGCTGCTCTTTTCTCTTGGTTAGAACAAATGTGTAAGAGTCAGAGCAAAGACAGGACATGGGTGGAACTTGACTGAAATAGGAAAAGGCAGCTTAGACAAAAGAGCAGGTGCAAACACTGCAGTTCCATTTGCAGATGCACTGAATGTCATAACATCTCTGCCTGCATACATGAGAGCATCACCATCATATGCTTCTGAGTTTGAGAGGGTAGAATGCAAGATCAAATACTATTATGGCTTGATCCTAGCCCCACTGGACTGGGAAAAGGTTTCCCGTCATCTTCACTGGGGGCAGAACTGGGTCTGCATTAGTAATTTTATATGGTACATACAATATAAACATGACTGATCAGCAGCAAGGATAATAGTTCTATCTTACCATTTCCACAATACTTTCCCCAAAAGGTTTCTGTTCACATGAACATATAAAATACCTGTAATGCCAAGCTGTGAGTCAGGAAAGGGTCCTTAATTTTGAATGGTGGCAGAAGATGCTGTTTGGTCCTCAGAAATAAGAACTGACGGGGCCAGTTGCCTCTCTCTCAGATCATCCTTCCAGTGGATGCCCTGACACCTTCCCTGCACTATTGAAACAGTCTCTGACCCTGCTGGGGCCCATCCTATGAAAACGTGAAAATTCACTGAGGATTGCCATGCTGTTCTACCATTTTCTTGTGTGGAATGAAAAGAGAAATGCAAGCACCTGAATTTAAGCTGCTGATCATTTTTAAATGACGGTTTTCTTCCTTATACAATACATCACAGTTCCTTTTTCATATTCTGCTTCCAAAAGTGGTTATTCCCATTCTATTCAGTTATCTTAGAAGAGTGGTGGCTGACCCATGGGATGTATGTCAAATATGATTTACAACCTTTTTCATGCTTCAGCAGAACTCAGCAGAAGCATAAAGGGATCAGAACATACCCTACATATGTGAAGAAATTCAGCTTCTTTTTGTTTTAGTATTTGTAAATTGTATTATTATTTCCATTGCTTAGCTATCATTAGGTGCACAAAATACCACTGTTAATAGCAGGGTGTTGCAACAACACTCATTGTGCAAAGAGTTTATTATTACAAGTAAATTGTATGCAACCTGCCAAGTGAAAGTACTATCATATCAAACCTAGAGGTTAGTGTAATTTTTCCTTCTGTGCACCAATGTTTCTTAACTTACATTCACATTTGGGCAGGTTTAAATTGTTGAGACAATTGTTGAGAGTATTGTCTACTACAGGATATTTGTGAAAGATGGGGGGACAGTGCAGAATATACGCCTAATATAAGATTATTTGCCACTCTAATCCTTAACAGTATGAATGTTTCTAAGTTTTCCTTTTAAACTCATTGCATCTTTTCCAGAAAATATATTTTTGCAAGCACTTATAGGATAAAATATAACAAAATTGTTGTCTTGTCAGAAAATCCACATGCACAAAAGACTGTTGGAAGCATTCACTGTTTTAAATAGACCTATTTTGAAAAGGAAGCTCTCTGTACAATGTTTGATGACTAGAAAGCTTGGCTTACAATCCATCTCTCACCAATTTTTAGTTCTGGAATATGTATGCCTTTTTACATGAATAACATCTTTTAAAAGATGTTTTAAATGTAACTATCACATTTTAAAGAAAATAAAACAGGCAAAAAGACTTACAAAGAATCCCAGCTTATCTTTTGAAAAAAATCCCAACGTCATTAATGATAACTGAAGGTTTTCAGTCACTCAGTGTTAGTGATGCTGAAGTGAATTAACTAAAAGGCTTTCATGCTTCTTGATCTTAGATCCCATGCCTGAAACTCTTATTCATGTGAGTTATCCTTACTCACATAAGTTGTCCTATTGAAGTCAATGTATCTCAGCATGTAAGTAGGGTTTGAAGAGAGGCCTTTGGTATATAAAAGTAGGAAACAGAGCTGGTTCTCATGATTCTTGCATAGAAACTGGTAGGTTTACATTCTTTTCAACATTTCTAATGCATAATCAGCTAAAATGATTTTAGATCCTAGAAATTGCTACAAGATGGTTATAAATTCTTTGTGTGGACAACTTTTCCACTTGGTGGTAAAACTGGAAGGTCTTATCACTCTTTTATAACTTTCCATATAATTTTTATGAATGCAAACATAAGGCATCAAAGACTGTAGGCTGAAAACTTCTCTGTGATCCAAACCAAGTGGCAAAATTAAGTCCTGAAAAAGTTAAGAATCACATCTGGTTTATGGTCTGCTTAGACGACTTGGCCTGAGAACATAGCACAGGAGTAGATTGATGCAGAATAAGGCTCAAATTTAATAATCAAGCTTGGTTACTGAATACAGCTATAAAGATGGATGAAATGAAAAGTTTGTATTACATGTCTCCACTCATCACGTAACAAAAGAACATAAAATAAGGGGATATTTTAAGACAAAAAGAATGCTCTGCGCTGAAAAGGCATGAGATGTAAACAATATGGGATTAGACTTTATTACAAACAAGACCAGAGCAAGTATGTGATGTCCATCATCTGATAATGGGAGCAGGACCTAAGAACCTTAGGCTCAAACTGCAGTCACTTATACATGTGCTTCTTTTTACACAAGTGACTGAAGTTCACAAAATCCTTTGTCACTTTGTTGCCAACAAACAGCTCAGCCAGGATATTACCATTGCCGAAGCTCTGTTCTTCACCCTCTTGCTCTCTCCCTTCCCTTCACTCCCCCCCTCTTCTCCCTGGGTAGTCATTCTCTTCACTGGCCAGCAGAGTTGTTTTGGTAATTCTGTATTCTTCTCATCCTTCTGTGATCGCAAGTCCTGCAATAGAGTCTGTCTTGGATGACATACAGTAGAAAAGAACATTTAAATGAAAACTTACTTGCTGTGCTGTTATAATAACTATTATTATATACATTGTTTGGCTATTCATCCACATATTCTGCAAGTCACGGGACTGCAAATCCAAGACGCGTCAATATCTCTGAGGCCCTCAAAGGTTCTCCCAAATGCAGCTTTAGCTACAAGAGCAGGAACATGGGCCTGATAGAAGAGAAAACCCTGGAAGTGATATAGCCCTGGGGAAATGTTCTCACAATAACTGATGACAAAACAGACAGAAAAGATTTAATGTGCTTTTGTTCCATGGCTGGGCTTTCTGAATTGCCCTGTGAAAAACTGTGGCCACAGTGAAGATTTATCTTTCTATATATCTATCTTAGGTATGTGCATGACCTCCCACTTCAGTGCCTCAGCCTCTTGCTTTCTTTGACACATTAACCTTCCAATATCCCTTCAGAACTGCTAGTCCCATTTAATAGCTGAAGACTTGAGGCACAGCTGGTCAGAATCACACAAGGCATATGGGTGCCTTGACCTTTCAAACATCTTTCCATACGAACTGCTAGGTAAGTATATCCAAAGGATATATACTACTCTATTTATGTGCTCGTTGCATTTTAATTGCTACTGTATTTAGTGAAACATACATATCATAGTTCRGTCAGCTCAGAACTAAATCCTCTTTATCATATGTGGTGACTCAGAGAGGTGTTTTAAATGTTGTCGGACAGTGTTTCTGCTAAATAAATGTCACAGTATTTGTCCAGTTTTTAGTGAGCACATCACAGTCATTTTCTTTAAGTAACCTTCCTTCTTAATGTATTTTGGGAGTATAGGGACTGAGAATCTCTTTTTTTTTTCCTTTTGTTTTGTTAGGAATGACCATAAATACCCAGGTACAATAGAAACAAACCCTGAGGAGGTCAATTTGTATGGAAAAAGTGTCATGCAGCATAGTGATGAACATCTACATTTTCTGTATAACAACAGATACAAACAGCATCCCAATAAAGAAAAAGGTCAAATAAAGGGCAGCTCAGAACACATCTGCATGAAGGGAAGAACAGAGTATATGTTAATCAGTGCGCGAATGTTACTGGGCTTCCGAAAAATGGAAACATTCACTGGGTTTAGGGACCTCAACATTCTCAGTCGACAACTGTGAAAGCAAGGAAACTTGTCTGTGGAAATAAATGGGACCTATTTTCCATCTTCTGGGGTATATATCATGGGCAACTATGAAAATACAAGTGAAAAAAAAGTGCAAAACTATTATAAAAACAGAAACAGATCTTTCTCTTATGTTGAAGTTTAGAATCTTAGGTAGAACTTCTTAAAGAAATATCTCTGATCATCTAAGTATCTCGCACCTTCACGCCGTGGCCTCAGTTTCTATAATATGTTCATGAGTAAGGAGTGTATGTACTTAACTAAGAGACTTCAGAGAAAACTGCAACAAAAGCCATATTAGTGATTCAGAAAGAAAGGATGAATGACGGTTAGAGGCACTGTTATAGATTTAGAGAAACAAAATGGAGCACTTGCTCTGCCCTAGCCTTCCTCTGTAACTTCTGATGACTCATTTAATGTTTAAGTTTCCCAACTGTAACACAGGGACAATATCACTTCCCATTTTCACCGAGGTGGTCAGAGAGTGGATATATTAAGGCAATGACCTACGAAGATCCTACTGAAAGGGGACCTACAGTACTCATAACACATTTAACAGTTTGCCCTCTTAGTCAGCAGAAAAGGAGAGGCAATGATCCTAGAGGTGAGCAATTGCACAAGAGACATAAAAGTGAGGTAATTAAAAGTCATTGGGTAGAACAGTGATGAAGTCTGGGTAATTGCATTCTCCCTACTTAAAAAAAAAAACAACTCCCTGAAGCTTCAATTGGATCTAGGATTTTTTTTTTATTTGAAGACAGCAGGTGTTGTACTATATTGCTGTGCACTGTTAACAAGTTGCCATGCTTCCCCTTAGCAGTGGATTGACAAAGTGATTTCCTTTAGTTTCTAAAATGCTTTGTAGTCCTCTGAGGAGAAAAACTTATAGATGTGAAAGAAGTCATATGTGGAAAGGCCTGTTTTCCCAGGAGCATAGTGCAAGTTTTAAGTGGTCAGAGCAGGTTACCATGGAACAGAGCAGTAAGACATGGGTTCTTCTGGATTTCTGAAGACAGTCTCAAGCCCACCTGCTCAACAGTACTCATCAGCTGCTGGTGATTGTCCCCAAAGATCACTTGGTGGAACAGATCATCACAGATTTGTCACTGCTCAAAGCAGTGAGTCTGGCTCACACTGCTTTTGGCAGTAGTGTAGGTGAGCACAGTTGCTTTCATCCTCAAGTCAGTGCAGACTTTTCCATAGTTAGTTCTTCCAGCCCAGACTTGGGAGTGTTAAATTCCGAAGAGGGGCGATAATAAACAGCATGGGAAAAGAGCAGGAAGAAATGCTTAAGGCTATTTTGGCAATTTGTAAAGTAATTACATGTCTAACGTCCTAGCTTTCTCAGAAGCTTCACAAGTTCTTTGCCCCGTCTTAACAAATTCCAGGCATACAGGCAGTCCTGTAACCTGCTGGTATAAGCAAAGTTATTGATTTTATTCTGAACTTTTTGCAGAGTTCTTGTTCTATCCCAGCACATAGCTCTATGAATGAAATATCCTATCTACTTTCAGGGCATGAACTTGGACAATGTAAAAGTCTTATCTTTGAAAATTCCCATTGGATAGGAGAAGCTCAACAGAGACTAAAAAGCAGGACTGCAGAACCTAACTAGGAGTCCCTTCAACTTGCTGGTCCAATCAAATAGATAGATGGAAAGGCAACACTTGAAAGCGTTCTTGGGGGATGTGGGTGGATAGTATCAAAACTTTTTACCTCTTCTTAAAATCTCCAGAAATATGATGGAATGAATCCTCTTCCGTTGCCAAGGTTTGCTGCTGTGTTCTTCAGCTGAGAATCTGCTTTGGTGAAAACTTGCTGCATCTCATCATTTCAATTTTCTGTGAACTTCTTTTGGGATTCAAAAAATTATAGCATAAACATGAGAAAAGTGGAAGAAAAGGGACTGACACACATATAGGTGTAAGGAAACAAGTTCATGAAATCTATGTAGGTAAAAGAGAAGGTATTAGAATTCATGATGGTCCTTCCTTTCCAAGACTTTATTTCACAAAGGTGGAATGACAACTGCACAACACACATAAAGGTATTATCTATCTTCCATATAAGATATTGATATGACTCAGGTAGGCATTTACCAGGAAATACTTCAAGAACTGAATAAGCATCAAATAATTAATAAGACAAAAAAGAAGTAAAAATGGAACCTCTGCTTAGATTTCCCATGTGATTTGTTTAAAAGGGGGTCAAAAGAATGATAATTGGACTCAAAAGAGAGTGTGTAACAGAAACAGAAGGGTATTTTGAGATTCTAGTTTTAAATGGTATAATGCTAGATTGTAAGGTTAGTTACAGCAGAGTAAATCTGAAGTAAATCCATTGACATCAAATCAAAGCCAGAGTCACGGAAGTCAGTTACTCCAGACTTAGAGTTTTGTGACTGAGATTAGAATTTGGTCCATGCAGTTTAGATAAGGTCACTGTATATACAGGAAAACAGAAACTAAGACAGCAGATTGCAGTGAAACTGAGTTGATAAATGGAATGGAAGAGTTTACATATGAGGAGAGAATTACTTAGTCTTGGAAGAATAATAAAGATGATTAAGAGGTGACATGACTGAGGTATTTAAACTAGCTGAAGATTATTATAAAATTAAGCTTGATGATCTATTTGAGTTTGTTGAAGAGACTAGAACTAGAGGATTTAGGCTTAAGTGAAGTGGGAATATATGTAAGAAGAATTTAAGGAAGTACTATTTTAAAGAGACTGATAAAAAGATGGAAGGTACTTCCAATTCAAATGTTAGAGACATGCCAAATTAATATTTAAGCAAATACAGTAAGACTACCTGCAACCTAATACATTTAAGTTGTATCAGTCAGTTGTGTGCTTGGAAATAACTAATCATCTTTCACAGAGAGTTAATTTTCACTGATTATTTCTTCCCCTGAATATCTGGATCAAATCAAAGGGATAGAGCTTAAAGCAGCATCATTTTTTGGAGTACTGTCATTTTTCACTAGATGAGGATCTGATCTCCTGCTTTTCTTTCTTTCAGCAAGACTGGCAGACTAGCAGGCCTTGGGAGCTTAGTTGCACATAATGGCAGGGTGGCATGAGGAAGTTTACACTTCCGTTGTCTATACATAACCTGTTTGGTGGGTAATTAAAGGATTTTAATCTCCAGCACAGTCAATCTGGCACCTTTCAAGAACTCAAATTGACAGGAGCTGAAGAAGAAAAAGAAAGAGCACTCTTAATTGTCATTAAAAGAGAAAAAAAAATAATTAGGTGGAAAAGATAAATAAATCTTATGAACAGTGTATCATTGTTTTCTGTGATTGAATCACTACTGAAAAAGATAAAACTCAGCTTAATGCCCCACCTCCAGTGACCTTTTTAAGATCAGGACACTGAAGTTCATTTTAAAATGAGATTGGATTTTAACAGCTGTTAGAAGAACAAGAGGGCAGAGGACAAAGGGGTGATCTGGAGGGTATGTAAGCATAAAGATGAACCTCTCTGTGAAGTGTTTGACTGCCTGTGGAGCACCATTCATGCTTCTCCAAGCCCTAAAGTGAATTCCTCATGATGCAGAGGTCTCTGCAGAGTGACAGAAGGCAAGGAAAGTGATCATGTTAACCACAGTTACATGTATAATCTTCTGCCTTCCCCAACACCTGCAGCTCTGCTAAAAATCTGCTTCTTAAGTAATTTTTTTCCATGAGGGGAAATTATGAGAGAGCCTAAACAGTACTGTACATCCCTGAAAATCAAAAAATAAATGTGGAAAAGATCAAATAAAGAAATGACCCAAAGGTTTACTTCCATAGTCCCACCTTGGTTCTTTTTTCCCTTCCATTTTCCTTTCTTTCCCAACCCTACAAACCTTAAAATGGGATTAATCAGGCCAAGAGAAAGTCTTAAGTCTAAGGGATGGCAACAGGAGAATATGTTAATATGTTATCTTTATTTTTCTCCCTCATATCAGATTACATTACAAGCCTCAGCTGAAGTAAGACAGGCATTTGTAAAATCTTAGTCTAGTTCAATTCCTTGCAGATCATCTTTTAGCTTGGACTGCAGTGCCCCAACGTTGTTGCTGTGAATATGTTACATGCACCATGCTGGAAAGGTTTTGTCATGAGAACCTCATCAAGGGGTGCTTTTCCATCAGGTCCATTCTGGCAGCAGGCTTGAGGCTGAATTTCCTCAGGGTACAAACAGTCTAGTCTGTTGCTCATGAGAAATTATTCTTAATCCATTAAGCTATCAGCTCTCTAGACTCTATTTCAAAAAGTGAGAGCAAACCTGCCATTCATACACAAGGGAAGGGCAGGAAATAGCACAGTGCCATGCATCCTAGCCTCACAGAGGTGGGACTTGCAAGGCAGGCAGCAAAATGTAGGAGACAGATAGGTGGAATTTCAGATGATCTGCCACCACCTTTAGTGGTTTTGGTGTGTGTTCTGTTGGCTGCTTTCTGTTGTCCCATTCAGGGCTGGATGCAACCCCTTTTATTTTAAGCAGTTAACTGAATGTCAGAAGCAAAGTCACTCTAGATTTCCCACACAGTTGATGAAGAAAGTTGGCTGTCTTCATAGAGAAATTTGATCTTGGGTAAACTGCAAGGTAGAATGCCCTGTAGACCTGTACTTGTCTTTCTCCTGGCCATACAGGAAGACTACGCTGGCTGCATTTCTAAATTAAATATCTCAGTTACATTCCTAGTTAGATCACTTAGTGTGTAAGTGATTGTGAATTCCACCTGTGAAGGCACCTAAGCCTTTTCATAAATTGTATAGTGCAGGTTTGTGAATTTGACTCCTGAAACTTGGCACCTAAAATTAAGCCTAATGACACTGAACAATACGTTGCCAAGCCCCATTGTGATTCTTTCACCGGGTCACAGAAGCTGTTAATTGGACTCATCCCACTCATAACCTAGGTTATTATGCTTGTCACTGTAACATCTTTCTGGTTTTTTTAGTTTTGTTTCCTTGAACAATTAAGACTGATGTGATTATGTGGGCTGGCTGGCTCTCCCCACCCTTGAATAACTTTTCCCCCGAATAACTCCATTGACCAATTTCAACCACATACAAAATCATAAAAATGCTTAAGTTCCAACACACTCATGAAAATGTATGAGTAGAAAAGATCAAACCTGGTGCCTCCACTGAAGAAAAAAGAGACAGAAGTTGGTCATTATCCACTTCATTTGTCAACAGCCAACTGGTCAATCAATGTGTGTGTTGCCACAGCTTGTGCTGTCTTTTGCTCAAGGGGGATAAAATAAAGGGTAGGAGAAGAATCTACTAAACTGTGCTGGGCAAGGGGAAGTTTAGGGGGCAAAAGATTTTTATCTTCCCATACACTGGAAACCAGGCTGAATTTGTTCCTTTACTTATGGAACAACTTATTTTTCCAGTGTGAGTATGGTAGATGTGACTGTTGCTCTCACCATTTTTTTTTCAGCTGGCACCTAGTAGGCAGATATAGGAGGAACTTTTAATTGCCTAAATTGAAAGATTTACCTTTTATTTTACTTAGTTGAGATTATTTTTGGTTTTGTGTTTAATTACAAGGCAGAAAATGTAGGTTTCTGAAGCTCCACTTCTGCACAAAGTGTTACAGACTGGTAAAGTCTATTTCTGTGTAAGACTGCAGTTGGGAAGATGGCAAAATCAGTTTTAGAGGCATACTTAATAGATCAAAAATGCCCCTGCACTTGAGGCAAAATGCAGAACTAGTACAAATTAATTTGGCCAACTCACACTTGTTTAATATATTTCAAAAAGATAATTTTATGCTGGATCAGCTATCATATGTCCTTCTGCAGCCATCACTGGGCCAGGATAAGCACTATACTGCATGCTCTGGTTAATTTGACATAAATACCATACCTTAGCCAGCTCACGTTTTGTGCAGAGGAAGATCCAGTTGTGCAAAGATCTGGTATTAATGAGCACAGAACCAAGCTTTAAGCTACAGCTTTCCTCTCTGTGTAACTAATAAATGGAAGCCAAGTGCAAGTTACTGGTTATATGTTTCCTCTGATGCTAGCCAGTTTCCCATATTCAGTTCATAAGCATTTTAGCACTATATCCATATGCATCTCAGTTCCCATTACGCTATCCCAAATATTGCAGTGAGTCTGCTTTACTCCCAAATGATTATACATAATGGGCAATGTCTGGATGGAACGGTGCTGCAGGGATTGTGAGCAAATGAGCTGTCTCGAACTTACAATGTGGGACCGCTCTACCGTTAACAGAATCTTCTGACATTATTCCAGGCAGTGAGATTATTAAGTGTCATAGGGCTAAACAGGAGAGGTCATTCAGTGGAAATATCTGCACACTCAGTCATATAAAAAGCATAGTACCAAATACTCTGTGTGACATTAGCCCATCTCTGCCATGAATCTATAGAAGATCTGTTTCCAACTGGCATGTAAAATTATATATTTTTTTTTACGTAGCATGGTAAAACAATGCCACCTCTGTGCATAACAGCCTGCAGTGGAAAAGGCTTGCCTTGGCCCTTGGCTTGCTGCAAGAAAGAGGGAAGAAGGCATCTTAATAATACAAATAAAAAGGGAAATGGATAGTTTAAAGGAAATATGGATACTAGGTATCTGGCAAGACATAGATTTTAAGAATATTCATACAGAAAAGCTGAGACATCAGGAAGGGTAGTCCATCTTTCTTTTCGGATCAAATGGCCTGAAATTATGTGTATATATAAATATTTAAAGGAAATAATTTTATGGAAGGCAGAAGAAGCCATAATCCCACAATATCCAGCCTGATATCTAATCTCTTCTCCCTGGGCTTCAAAGAGGCAACTTCAGCCCTTAGTGAAGCCTGATCTCGATTTATGAAATAGGCTTTGTGCTTGAGGGAATGGGAATAAGAAATTCTCTGAGATGAATTTAACCCAGCTGGGTCATGTTGGATAACAAAGCTAACTAGACCAAGTAGTGTTTCGATCTCAAAAAGAGTGCAGCCCTTTCCCTCAATCCACTGAACGAAGGATTAAGAAAAGCAGAACAGAAGAGACCAAAACAAGGCTAAATAGGATCTCATGGGCAAAATACTGGATTATAAATCAGAGATATTGGGACTACTTGCTCTATCATCAACCTTCAAAACTGCTTGAATCTGTTGCTTCGCACTTGGCTGCCCATGCTTACCCACACCCATTTCTTCCTATTTGTTTGTACAGTTTCTAGCACAATGGAGCCTACACACACTGCTGTAATCAAATAATAGTAGTAGTGGCATGGGATAGCATAAAAGCAGGAGTGTGTGCAAGGAGAAAAGAAAATGTTGCACTCTGATAGTCTATTCCACAATGAGATAGTATTTCATGAAATTAACTCGTGAAACATTTGGAAGGATTGAAAAGGAAACTTTTTTTTTTAACTGAGATATACTGTTGTCAGACATTACTGAGGCAAATACTTTTAAAATAGTATTATTGAACTATCAAGAACAAAATGGTTAATTCCTATGCACCTATCCCCACCTGTAAACAACTGTTGGTGTGAAACGTGCCGTGGAATTGAAAGCATTACATCTTTTAACACAGTCAGAAGGATCTACCATTAAAAGGATGTAACAGAGCCTGTTCTTATTTGCCAGTATTGCTTTGGAAACGCAGATGAAAGAAAGGATGCCTCTTTGGCTAAGGAAAAGGATTATGCCTACAATGCAGGAAGTTCAGTTCCCAGCCTAGCTCACCGATGCCTGCATGACCTTGAGCACATCTTCTCAACGGAGAACTCATCTTCTCAGCGGAGGTGCTTAAATTCCCCTATGGAAGGCACTGCCACAGGATGCACCCAGGGGCAGAGGTGTATTACAGGTCCAGAGAGGGCTTAGACTCACGCAGAGAGGCTATCCTTTAAACATCATGGTCTGGATGAACTGCAGGCTTTCAAAACTCATCGAACCTCTGACTACAGAAACTGAAAGGGTATACCAAGGAAAGATCTCTTCATAGCTGCTTTTTTCCTGCACTTTCCTAGGCTTTCATTACTGTCCCTGCCAGAGACAGGATACTTGAAAGGTTGTTCTTCTGCTGAGGAGTAGTTGCTTTTCCGTTACAGTTATGTTTTGATAGAGATGATTCAGTGAAGGTCTCAGATTCAGATCTCTGCAGGTCTGTTTCTCTCGTCCACTCTTTGTCTGTCTTGACTAATTTAGCTGTAAGTTTGAGTCCCAACCCCACTGGTTTATGGGAGTTTTGCCATTAACTTCAGCGAGCAATGATTTTCTCTTACATTCTTTGAGCCCAGGACTGTCTCTTACTATATGCGTGCAGTGTCTCGCTCACTGGGGTGCTGAAGTCAGTTGGGACTGCCAGATGCTACTGTAATGCGAATAAATGTTAGTATACATGGGGAAAGAAAGGAGATCGGATATGTTTTCTTTTAACCGTTATATAAAAATCCTCTCAAACTTGAAGGACTTCAAGATATTACATTAAAAACAGCCTTTTTATTATTTTTTGCAGGATCTCCAGCATTTTTCATATGCAGACTGAGGGCTAACAGTTCTTCATGGTATTTACAGGAAAAATGCATAGTGCTAAATAATCGCCACATGCCGTGGGAGGAACTTCTGTTTTTAATAAAACCAATCTGGTCTGGATCAATGATAAGGGGGCATAATTTCTTCAAATGGGAAGCCAGCTCTTTGAAAGGAATCTTACAGTCTACATTAATCTCAGATCAGGGTCTGCAGGGTAAGCAGAAATCAGAGGCCTGGCCGGTTTTATGAATAAAGAGTATTGTCCCTGTCTGAGGGAAAATTCTGGCAAAGAGATTTTACTGAGAGAAAGAAGGAAGGTTGTGGTGAACAGGACAGAGGGCTCTGGCATGTGGGGGGCTAATTGCTGCTCTCCCCTTATTTAGATGTATAAGCATTCATTCAAGAGTCCATTTACTGGCTGATTAGGGGATGATTAAGAGGATCCTAGCTCTTGCATTAGAACTCTCCTTTTTCAGGGAATGAATCTTCCCAGTCACAAGGCAGGGAGCAATAACTGAGCAGAATACCTACCCACAGCACAGCTGCCTTTAGCACTGCCAACCCATATAACATACATGATCACCTCTGTTCCCTGCTGGCAGCCCCTCAGCTCTTCTGTCTCCTGCCTGCGTGTGTGTGGGTGGCCCACTGCAATTGAGCCAAGCCCCACAGATACCAGTGGGATTTTGTTTGCTCACTGTAGTCCTCCTACAAGAAACAAGTAGCAGGACCGAGGCCATGTTCTCCTCTCCCCTCTGCTACATCTCTATCTTGCCACTGGATTGGCTCTCCAGTCTCTCATCTACCGTTGCTGCAGAAACAGCCTCAGTATTCTCCACCCTGCATTTCCCTCCATGATACAATCAATCTAATCTTACTGTCCATTGTTTCTGTAATTAATGCATTGGTGCATGACAAATCACTAAACAGAGGAAAAACAGAGACTTGTCTTTGGAGTGCGCGGATCCCAAACATTAACGACAGGGAGGAGAAGAAAAAGCCAGCAGGTGTCCGAACAAACCAATTGTTGTCACCGGACTGAAGGACGACATTCAAATGCTAGCCACCGCGATCAGCTCATTTTAAGCAGCTGTCCAGTTGGACAGCTACATTCACTGTAAACAAAGTGGCTTGCAACTAGAAATGCTTTTACTTGCAGTTCACTTTTCCAAATATTACAGGTGAACCAAATCACGTGGATTATCCTCAGTCCTATTACAAACAATAACAGTAAGTGCTTATATAGTGCCTTTGTCCCACTGATCTTAAGGTGCTCTATAAATTCTAAGCATCCTTCCTTTACAGTTAAGGAAGAACAGAGAAGTGATTTACTGAAGGTCACAACTCAAATCAGCAATAGACTGAAGAACAGACCTTACATTTCCTGATTTCAGCTCTATGATCATTCTACTAGATCTCAATTGCACCTCTGGGAGGAGGGAAGAAAGGACAGGCACTTACCAGCTGATTTCATTTTGTGTAAAATACATATGCATAGAAACTTAGGAATAAAAAAAAAATTTTTTTTACTTTAATTTTATGACCGCTTTTGCCCAGTTTCCTACAGCTGTAAGCACATGTATTACAAATGCTACCTTGGTTGTGTGTTATTACATGTTTCAAGCAGTAGATTGTCTAAAAGGATATCAGATTTTTCCAGTTTCTGCTATGGATGTGACCACCAGGACGATGAAAATTTCCACAGTGTTGGAAAAACAGGCAAACAAGACATATAGCCAACCATAATAATTACTTTTTGGCAAAGTGCTTAGGGGAAAATTTCCCATTGTCATTGTACAAACAATGCACGTCCTCCGATGAAACAGTGTCAGAGTGTTTCTCATAAACATATGCAGCATTTCCTCTTCAGAAAGGTCAAGTAAAATAGCATCTATCAAGAGGAGCATTTAGAAGCAATCCACCTGTTATTGCCAGCCAACATCAACTCACAGAAATGATGCTACTGTATCTTGGGGAAAGACAACCAGGTCTCTGTCTGCAGTGGATCTTTACAGTGTAAAAGAAGAACACAGTGGTTGAAATTCACAATCCATTACTTTAAACTAGCTTTGTGAGGCCCATTAAAGTCCGTAAAGATAAATCATTGGGGTTTGGATTAGCCTCCTCAATGGGAGTATTGAAAAGATACGTGCTAGTGTATCAATGGCAGAAGTCTTTTGAGGCTTCCTACGAGATCCTTCCACTCAGGGGACTTCATTTTTGAAGCAGGAGTTATTATGATAGATATCTTTCTAAAATGTATGGTACAGCTCAGCCAGAAGTTGTGGATTTGAAGCAGGGATGGCTGGATAAAATTTTCAGTCTGTGTCGTGTAGGACAACAGACAATATCATCATAATGATCCCTTGGACTTTATTAACCACAAATCTACACAGTGCCTTTCAACCTGTGATCTGTGGATCCCTGAGGATCCATAAATGAGATCTACAGATATGGGAAAGATGATGTTAAAAAGCAAATTCATATTCACTCTACAGCGTACCATGGCTGTGAAATTTCTGAAGAAGAAAGGGGCACACCACCAGGGGAAAATGCTTAAGGGTCTGCCAATAAGGAGAGATTAGCTATTGAGGACCTGCGAATAATGACTCCCAAGCAAACAAAACTTTGATCTTTCATTCAGTTCTGATCTAGACATTAAAAAAAATAAGAACAACCAAAATATCTTCTGTGAAAATGACTTCCTTAGAATTCATTCAAATTTTCAGTCTCTCCCTACTACTCTGAAACACCTCTCTGATATAAGAGCCATAAATATATATACAAATACATATGTTTATATATCTGTGTGTGTATATATATATATGTCTTCTGAAGAAGGAATCCTTTAGAAATCTGCAGTCAAAAGATATTGAATAATTGAGAGGAGAACTATGAGGGTAGGTAAAGAACGAACAGTACTGAAAGGTTTCTGAATGACTATAATGAATATGACAAATGGAAAGGACCACTGAAATCTGAAATCTTACAGAACAGAAGTTTAATATGCAGGTCATCAGGGAGAGGAGGAAGAATTAGACAACTTGAAGGGCAAATCATGCTAGAATTCTGTGCAAGCCACTGAGCACAAATGACAAATACACCCAGAGACAACACTCATGTGCACAAATACATTGTATAATCCCAGACACTGTAAGAAACATGTAAACATTCGGGCTTGCATTTGCATACATTCTGAAAATGCTAGAGGACGTTTTTGCAAGCTATTATTTAATTTATTCACAAGGTCGATTTGGAAACAATGTTCAAATGTTTTGGAAATACGTCAAGAACATCGTTTTATTTCATGGTATTGTGGTAGCATCTCATTATATTAGTCTAATATGAATGCAGCACAATGAAAAAGCTATTGTGATGGTATTGTACTAGGCTAAATAGATAGAATGTTATTACAGTACTGTAAAAGGAAAGATTTATAGGTTAGCATTTGCATTTATGAGTAAGAACAGCACATGCAGCTACACACTTGGCTATTTGGACTCCCAAGGAAACTAAATCTTTTGTTATATTCAGAGTAATCAGGCATTTGAGTAGTGAATGACCCTGCTATTGCTGGAAAAAGCAGCAGCAAGGGAGAATAGACGTGTTGACTCTGCTTCTGGACCAGTTTCTTCTGCCACACTCCCCAGAGGTTTTATCCTCTTTCAACAAGAGCATCAGGATCCCAGACAGAATAGGATCCAATTGCACATCAAAGCAGCCTTTTTTTCAGGATGGACAAGGGGCACAATTTTAATTTCTACAGAAATGCAGCCAGGAGGGAAACAAAACTACCTTGTATGAGCTGAGGAATGTCTTCACCTTCTCCAGGATATTTTCCACTGTGATTAGAAGCAGAGGTGATAGAGGAGAGCTGAGGGGATTTCTATGTTTTCTTGCTAGAAACATTTTGCCAGCTATGAGAGGTTTTCAATAGGGCATCCCTTCAGCCCCTTCTTCCCCTTGCTGAGCTTGGATTGATGAGATCTATGAGGTTTCTATTTAAAGGAGAAAATCCCTGTTTGCTTTCAACTAGCTGAATAAATATGATCTGGAGAGGAAAAAAATACTGAGAGCCAGATCCTCAGTGTTGTAATCATCACAGTTGTGCTGAATGGAATGAAACTACACTGATTTATATCATCCAAAGCTCTGGCCCAATACCACAAACACACCTTTTTAAACCATTTCTGTTAAATATGTCCCCACACTAAGAAAATTGCTAGCATCTCTTGAAAGATCTGATATTGCAATGATAATTGCTTCCAGCAGGAAATCTCATATAATAATGAGCAGCCTTAAAAACAGGAAATAGTGCTCAGGTGTGGAATAAGGGCCTGATCTAAAGCCTGTGGAAATCAGTCAGGATCATACTATGACTTCTGGTAGGTTTTGGATCAGTCCTAAAAAGAAACATTAAAAAATGTCTGAAGGGAGTAGGTGCTTCACTCTCAGTGAATGTCACTGAAACGCGAGATGTTGATTACCTTAGGCGCTACTGAAAATCCCAAATAAGATCACAAATGTGGGAAACTTTCACATGTAAGTGACTTCTGGAAAGAGATTTTAACTGCGGAATTTGTGACTCAGCTGGGCCAATTCTGGGTGCTTTCAGGAATCACATCCTCATGTTCACTTTTACAACATGTGCATTGATATCCCTCTGAAAGAATGGCATCTTTCAATATCACTATATGGAACAGAAATCTTTGTTTAACCAGGGATACCAACCTGCAAAGTGCTGAATGCTTTCTGTTGGATGCTGAATGTCTTCATTATTGCTGAAATCACTCCACATCCTGTCAAAGGTGGTCAGCACAGCAGAACAGTGTTTCGAAAGAGCATTCCCCTACCCTCATGAAAGAAGGGCTGTCAGTTCACTCTCCTCCACACCAGCAACGAGTTCATCAAGTATTGGCCTGTGTTACTAAATTACACTCTAATATTAATTAATATTTTTAAAAGATTTAGAGTTATTTTCTTTCTCCTCCTACTTCCAGTGGTGGAAACAACTTGCTTCACACTTATTCATAAAATCCAGCATACTTTTTCCATTAATGCCAGCTCTGCTCCACACGACTCATGCCCAAATGACAAGAGAGCACCAGCAGTCATGTTGCTCTTATTCCTCAGAATCTGCACCATAATGCAGAAGGTACTAACACTGCAGTCATATACTTATTCCCTTTCATGGAGGCCAAGTTCATCCTTATTTGCATAACAACTTATTTACTGTAGAAACATAATAAAAGGAATAAACTGAAATGCTTTCAGGAATTTTGAATAAGAGGTTCCAGCCAGGCTAATGTCACGTTGCGATCTGAGGTGCGCTATTATCAAAGACTTCTTTGCAGAAGTGAAGTCTTAGAGCACAGTCTTGAACCCATCGGTGTTAATGTCAAGACATGTTCAATCACACTGTCAGGGTTTCATCCGAGCTACTTTAAAAATGTCTATTCATTGTGTTCAGAAATAAAATCTGCTGAGGAATCCGTGATACAGAAATCAAATAATACCTAGATGTAAAAAAGAAAAATTAAAAGGTCTTGCTTGTGAAATCTTCTTTTCCAAAAAGGCAGAAGAACCAGTCTTTAGGATTCTAGACATTTTACCTAATATTGATTTTATGTAGAGAGCATTCAGATGTTATGAGAAGTTTTAGCACTGTAAAACCAATGGATAGATGGAAAGTAGACAGGCAGACAGACATGTATTGTTTAAAAACAGCAACAAAAAGAGCTTCATATATGAGAGAAAGGGCTTTTCCCTTCTCCTAAAATATATGAATATAAATATAAATCTTTGAGATGCTGGATTCTGTGGGATACCTAAGTTCTTTTTCTCTGTTTTTTAGTGACATTATAATATCAATAAGAAAATTAGTTATTACAAAGAAATAGAGTTTCTATTAGAGTTAGAAAATAACATCACCGGTCTGCCTCTGGTTATAAGAAACCATTGCTTAGAAATATCAATTCATTTTGATCAATGTCTTAAGTAGTTATTTAAGACCAATTTAATCACATTGAAACTATTCAAAAGAATTTTTTTTTCATTATCATAACTTATCCCTCCCCATCTTTACAGATGAATCAAACAGAAGTAACTTCTGATTTTGCTACACACATCTTATTCATGTTATACCTTGTTCTTGATCACTGAATTACAGATTGCTCCAAAGTTAATGATGGACTGAATTTTAAACCAATGAATTATTAGGTGTTATATTTGCTAAGATGGAGAGCATACCAATTATTCCTTTCTGGTAATCAGATGCACAGCTCTTATGCATTTGCAGAATAATTTATAAGAAAAATGATGATAGCCAGGTCTTTGGCCCCTAAAATAGTACATCTTTGGAATTTACATCCATTGGCTTAGAAACCCATCCTCCTAAGCCAGCAGGTACCTGAAAGCAAATGCATAAATACTTGTTCACTTGAAAATTCTTCCACCACTGGAGGCCTCCGTATGCTCCATCAAAAATCAGACATGAGGTAGAAAGTAGCCTTTACCCCCTTGAAATTTCTGTTCGACTCCCATCCATTTCATGCCCACAGAACTCTAAGCTACAGGAGAGTCATGCACAAAGCCCAGGCACTTTCATTCAAAACATATTTGGAAAAGATGATGAGTTTTAGGTGCCTCATGGTTTAAGTGGCCCATTGGAGTCACTGTCTTAAAAACATATCTGTTGGGTGCTTATTCCCAGAAAAGTATTCTATGCTTTGGATTGCAAGTAAAGAAAGATGTCTACTATATTCTTCAAAGGAAGCCACCTCCAATTAAGAAAAAGGCAGAAGATTAGCAACTGCATTGCCCGGTGTTTCGTACTGGCTAGTCTTCTGCAGCTCCCTCAGCATCTTGAATTTTTGGCTCACATTCTGAATGAATCAGGATTTTCCCACTGAGCATATAAGGAAACTAATCAGATAATTTTAATCTTGTGAATCATCTACTATGGTCAGATTGCTAATTTTTCTGAAAACTGAGGTGATGAAACTCACCTCACATAAATGAAGTATTTATACATAGTCTGACTTTTAAAATGTGGAAATCAGTCCATTGACTTAAAACAGACTTACACATATACTTAAGGCTGGGCACCTAGTTAAAGGCCTTGCTGAATCAGTAGCTTTATGTAAAAGCAGAAAAGAGTTATCAATCTTTCTGTTTCATACTGTCCTCTCCCAGAAGCTTATCCCAACTGCCATGACATTTTTGTTTAATACTTCTCACTGGGGTCATATCTTCAAGGAACAATCATGCCACACATTTGCAAATAGAAATATTTGTTATAGCCAATGTTCATCCCAAAGGGATCCTCCATATGAGTGTACTGTTGGATTTCTGTGTTTTACAGGAACATAAAATAGAAAATGTTGTATTGTTCAATACTGTGCCTGTAACAGACTTTTAACAGGAAAATTGGAGACCATAAAACATCAAATGATCATATCTTTCAGTCCTGCTATCATGCTTGAAAGGAAATGATTTGGTTCATTAAGTATTCTGCAGGTTAAAAACAAATTATCTCCATTTGTATTTATTTGCAGATCTAAAGAGCTATCGAGCTCACAAACCTCTTCTGGCCTATTAAAACCATCCAATACCATTTTTAAGAGTGCTCAGGAGGCAGCTTGCAAGCAAGTAGCACCCAAAACCAGGGACAGATTTTCAAAAAGCTCAACTTCTGACACACTGAGTTTATTTGGAGGCATAAACAGGAACCAAGCCTTCTGAAAATCTGGGCTTCATTATGAACTCTGAGTATTATTAAAAATCTGGCCCTCATTGAAGGCACTGAGTACTTGAAAACTCACTCCAACATCTTCTTGAAATTCCCATTGGAAAGCTGTTTGTACTCCAGAAAAGGGTTTTGAGTTAAAAACGTGTTTTAAAGGAATTCCAAGATACATATCTAGCTAGCAGGATACCTTTCAAAAATATGTTTAAGATACTGGTGTAGGAAAAAAAAGGGGTTATTTTGTTGTATGGCAACGCTATCACATACCACACACACAGTACAGCCATAACATCAGAGAAATAAAAATGAAAGCAAGTTTCCAGTAAGGAGTTAAAAATGAGCAGAATGTTTTTAGTCCAATTGTAATAATAACAGTATTCCAAAAAACAGAAGATAGTGCTGTTTCAAGTGACTAAAGCAGCTGGATTAATTGCTGATGTGAAATAAAGCGGTAGAATTTGGAGAAGCAAGGACACAATTCCAGGGGCCTACAACTTTAAAATTACTAATACAAAGGTTTTTACAAATTCCAAACAAAGGCAGTTAAAACAACAAGCTTTCAGGTCTGGGAGAAGTGGTTTGAACAGGACAAAGTAGTTCAATATTGATCATTTAGCATATTTTCCCCCTCCAGGCCATACCATTGTTCTTCCATTTTGAATAAGAGAATAAAGCAAAAAAAAGGATAATGTTTTATAGGTGTTACATATTTGTACTCTTCCTTTAGCTCTCCACAGGAAAAAAAAGGCTGTGAGGTAAACTAGACACTGCTCATATGAAATTATCCCAAAAAAGGCAAGTTTTGATGGATAAAATACAGTAATGAGGATTAGACACTCTTGGCTTTTAACTGTTCATCTTTAAATGGATGGCCCTCTCTAAGGACCACAAGGTCAGCAAGAAAGATAAGGAATTGACTGTCCATGAGGAGACAAACAAACAACTCTTCTGGGAGGGCACCACTGGGATTTAGCAGGAAGAATCTGACTATATTAGGTAAGTTGTATATAAAAATACAATTAAATCAGTGTATAATATAAGCCAAACATCTTTAAAAAGGACAAGAATAGGGAGTGTTTCACATTTATTTCTCAGGTAGCCTGAAATGTGCCATCCATACTGTAATCTATGAAACATCTGGGGCTGATCTGAGCCTGCTATTCCACCCAGATGTGCTACATAATTTGTCCCTTCTCAGGTGCAGTGATTTGGAAAGTACCTGCGTAATGAGCCTGTAATCTTCCACCTCAAATACTCATTGTAGGGAAGGCTCTGATTCCTCTTCTTTCATATAATTTTTGATTGTTTGTTTTTTTTCCCTCCACCTTGTGTGGATGCTAAAAGGATGCGGGCTCTTGAGAGAGCTTTTATTGGAGACCAGCAGTGCCACATCCCCTTCCTCCTGGTGGCAACTGTTTGATGGATGAGAGATACAGAGACAGTCCTGGCCTCGCCAAGCTGCACGAAGAAGGTGTATGTGGAATGTGAGAATAGCTATATCTGGAATATCTTTCGATCCGCCCCCTAAGAGCAGATAATATCCATTTGCAGCATGCTAATGCAAGATAACAGGGAGGTAAGAGCGTTGTGCAAAATGATCTCTGCTTCATCTTATCCAATTCAGCCCAGCCAAAAATTAGTCTTACACCCACCAATGCCCTTAAAGGGATATGCTCCTTTTAATGTACAAGATGAAGAACAAGGGGAGGATAAGAGATGAAAAAGAAGAACTGTGATAACTGTGGGACCTGAAAGCTATAGTGTGCTCAATTAATTAGAATCTTCACTTGTTTAAAAAAAATGGTCTCTCTGTGCACATATTTAAAAACTGGTAATAAAATATCACTACTGTACCACTATGGAGACTCTTTGAGATGCTCAATGAAATACTTGAATTACAAAGTAACAATTTCTATTGTTAGGAGTTGCTGCTATTCTCTTTTTATTGATGTCATAAAGTAGGTATTTATGAGATGAGGTTATTAAGATCAATAGTATAAATGGAACACCTAATTCTCTCTTTTTCAGGCCAGCACAATGCATTCCTCCAGTGGAATCTGTGAGAATAAAAGGTGACTGGATACTGTCAGTTAACCCTAATCCAAATGCAAAGAGCTCACCCTATTAACAATGAGTCATTTTTTACATGTTTCTTAGATCTAAAACTATCTTGTCCCTAAGTAGCCTTTATGAAATTTACAGATTTTAATTCATTGCAGAACTGGATTTGCCACATTTACAACTACCATTGAAAATGTATTTTTTCCTTGTTTAAAATAAGGAAGAGAAGACAGATCATTTTATTTTAAAATCCATTTAGTGGAGTGTTTTTAGTAAATATGATACTTCTTTGTGAAAAAAAATCCTTTTGCAAAGACAAAAAAACTTCAGAGCATAGGGCTGATACTTTAAAGAAGTCTTTGCACCTACTGAATATTCAGAGTTGCAAAGAAACTTTGATATGAACTGGATTAAATATATCTACTAATGAAGAAATGAAACTGTATTTGCACACATACAGTTTCACTACTCAGCCCAAGTTGTAAAAGGTAGGCAATCTCTTTGAACCAAATACAGCCACCAAACTCTCACAAATATTTCTAGGGATCTGATTCTTGTTTGCTGTTTGCCTTTTTCACCTGTAAGCAGCAACATCATCAATCACTACTAATTTAAGCTCATGATTAAATAATATCAGTTTAGATTAGTGGTCATCATTAAGGTAAAACATTTACCAACAGTTGATCACACTGTTGTTCCTAATGACTCTGCTCTTAGAACTCCATTCTCCAAGCACTTGCTCACTTCAGTGAGATTTACTCACAGGAACAACAGTTTGAAAAGATAGGTATTTTCTAAAAGCTCTTTAATCATGAGATGCTGCAGGAGATGGTGAGTGTTCTTCCTTGTTAATTGAAGAAAAATTTCATAGGGACTTTTTTTTCAGATTTAGATCAAATAAAATACCTAGTAAATTTACATTAACTTTAGCAAGATGGAAAAAAATAGGGGGAAAAAAGGTTACAAAATAATAGAAGCCTATTACCATTCTAACATTGCTCAATACTATGAATTAATCGTGTATTTTTGAAAGATGTAGCTTTCTAAAGTGCACTGCAAAATCTGCTATAACATTTTAAAGCCTTAAAAAGCACACAGGCAAACAAATATCTTATTTCATATCAAAAGATATTCATTCACCTTGATTTTGTTTTAATTGTTTTGTTTGGTATATTGTACAATCAGTTATTTGAAGCTATAAGTGAACTGGGACATGTCATACAGCTCTTCCCAGAGAATCTGTTGGACAACAAAAAGCTCAGTAACTCGCCCGATTTTTCAAAGTGACTGTATAAAAGAACTTTGTGCCCATCCAAATGGCTGTTACCAGAGAGAGGACAGCAAATGCACTATGAAAATTTAAGCACAGAAACTCTTGCATCCCAACACTAACAGCAGTAAGTTACTGGTAAAGTCTTGTCCACCCTGCTTATATAGCCCTGAGGGTTGCATAAATCACAAAAAAGCTATCTACGGGTGTTGCACTGTCAGCTATTGCATGTCAGCATCAGTCCAGTGACGGATCTGTGAAGCAGCACTGGTCTGGGGGAAGAGTGACCCTGAAACGCAGCTGCGCAGGGGGGTCTCCAGGAACAGCCCCACGTGTGCGTGTGGCTCCTGCGCCACCCGCTTCTCCATCCAGGTCCGCTTTCCTCGCAGACCGTGCCATAAGCTGCCTTGAAACATTTACAGGGCTAATGCAAACATAATACTTGGGTCATGCTGGAAAATATTTGAGGAGGAAAGGACCCTTACATGTCTGTCTGGCTGTCTTTTCACCACACTGTACTCAAAGCCTCTTTGCTGTTACTCCACAATGTGTGAATCAGGAGAGTAGGGTCTGGGAGCGAAATAGCTCTATACAGCAAACCTATGTAGTAATTGTGAAAGCTACGTACTGTGTAACACCATTGTTTGGCTCCGAATCTTTTGTTCCAGAGAACTTGTTACATGCTTAAACACAGGCATTGCATTGATATAATTAAAATGTTTGTGATTACATAAGTACAAGGAGAAGTTAAAAAGCAACACCACATTACAGCCTGCTAAACCTTGACTGTAGACATCCAGAGAAAAGCTACCAGGAAAAGATAAGGAGTGTTCAGACCTTTGACTCCATCTAAAAAAACAAGCTAATAAACAGAGGAGTAATTTTCTGATGGCGTATACCTATATTAAGTTACCTTGTCTTAGTTCTTCAAGCATGGACAGGAAGGTTCCCTGAGCAATGTTTCTGTACCTGAAATGCTCCTGTGGTCATGCCACAGGGCACTAGCTTTAGCGTGAACTATTCTACAACAACACTAGTTAACCTGTGCTCGTACTTATTGTAGGTTCTTCACCACTATTGAAAAAAATGTACATTATGTCAATAAAATAAAATAAAATGCTTCAAATGTTGGTTGGAGATTTAGAGTTCTCAAATTTAAAAAAATAAAATCTTTTTCAAGGAAAACAGGCACTAATTTCCATTTAGCCAAAAACAATTTTCTATAGGGAAAAGCTTAAGTGAATACTTGTAATCAACTATATTCATAACTTTGCAGATAAATTGCTGCAAACACGATGCACTATTATGCTTTGTTTTGTTTAATAATTCTAGAGAAGTCCACAAGTGAGATCATTGCTGCGACTGGGAATCCTTGATTTAGCCAACAAGGATTTAGCTACAATGTCCTAAGGATGTAGAATTAAATGAGGACTTTGTCCTTCCCTTCTGGTCTGATCCCAGAAGATGTTTGGGCTAGATTATCTTCTATAAAGTGTTTTGCCACAGAGTCCCTAGAGAAGACTGCCTCCTTAAAAGGACAGCATATTAATCTAATAAAAATCCAATCTATGGAGATCCATTACTGTGCAACTGGGAAAACCAAAACAAACGAGATACTAATATAAAAACCTTAGTGAATTCCTTGGTGCATTATATGCACTACAGCATTTACAAATGACCACACGGATTGTGTAATATCATCTACTGTGGAGAGGTTCTTTTATAGGTCCCTGTGGGCTGAAATGTTTAGACACAACAGAGCTGAGCAAAGGGGCCAGTTGTAGATTTAACTGGGAATTCTTCTGTTTATGGGCTTGTATCTCAGCCATAGCATTGCTTTAAAAATTGCTTTTGAATTTAATAGTAGGAGAGCTTGACCTCAAAACAACATATGTATCCCTTTAACTGAGCTATGCATAAGACTGCAAATTGAAACGTAGAGAGATATTAGCTATGTGAGTTAAGATGCCATTAGCTAAACTGCCCGGGAAGG
Source organism: Apteryx rowi (assembly GCF_003343035.1). NCBI lineage: Eukaryota > Metazoa > Chordata > Aves > Apterygiformes > Apterygidae > Apteryx > Apteryx rowi. The sequence goes on along the minus strand of NW_020450760.1, from coordinate 4,056,191 downwards.
GTAACTTTGTCAATTGTCATTAACACATTTTTTATCCTGGTACTTTAGAGATCAGAAGTGTTAACCTGGAAATGGCATTCTGATTTAAATCTCTTTAATGCTTGGAAGGCTTGGTCATTTCTTTATGATATCTCATTGCTCTTTGAGTAGAGTCCTTCCTCGGCTCAGCATCTGTAAATTGCCTGGATGTGGATCTCACTTAAGAAAGGGGGAAAGGATCCTTTCAATTGTTTCATGAGTTACTCAGATCTGTCATAAAACTGTCACCTTGGATTATTGCTTAAATGTTGGCTGCAGGCTGAAAACAGTATGTCCACACAGCACTCACCCAGTTCAGGTGGGGTTTATAAAAGGGAAATTGTTGCTCTGCAGGGAGATACCTGTTAACCTCATTCATCTGTAAGGCCGGTTACATATTTTGGCACTCGCTTGTGCAGTCTGACACTGACAAAGCTTTTGACAAGATGAAGTAGATATACGATATTTATGTAAGGTTCTGAGAAAGTGCACGTTCAGAGCAAACTTTAATAACTAGACCTGAGCTCGCTCTGTGTCAACCAGCAGCTCTTTGTGTAGGAAGACCTCAAAGCTTCTGCTGTTTGTCCTTAACGGGCTGGAATGCAGGTGATATAGGCATTCAGTGAACAGAGGAGCATTCCAGCTTTACCTGCACTCCTCCACTTTGTTATTCAGATGCCCTTCATTAAGCTGCAGGGTTGTGTGGGACAGATGCTGTGAAATGAGGAGCCCTTCTTGGGGGATGTTTAGCAGCTTCAACTCCTATAAGCATCAATTCCCAGAGCAATGCAGGAATCACTTGGCGCCTTACTGGACTAGATTCTGTATGACTGTGTTCATTTTGTTATATAGCCAAGGAATAATCACTAAATAATGCCAAATTGAACTTAAGAATATTGTAAATATGTCTACATTCATATATAACCTAGATATTTTTATTAATCTGTGTTAAAATCACATCTAGTGGTATTTAATCTGGCTAGGTATTTTACTACATTTAGTACTGCATTTACTACATTTAGTCTCTAACCATCTCAGAAAATTTAGTAAAAAAAATTTTAATAAGAAAAAAAAACACTAAAGACAAGAATTAGTACACAACTCTACAAAGCTAATTCAGGTGGAGTCACACCATTATCATTTGGGAGGGTTCTGTTCTTGCAGTGGAAAATCACTGATTTCCACTGAAGTCCAAGTTTTGCACAGATTCCTCATATTTAAGGAGCCTGGTGCACATTTGGAAGAAAAGAATGAAAAACAAATAAGGGATTGTACCATAACCTTCACAAACCTTCCATCAACAAAAGAGTCATTTTATCTGAGCTGAGCAGCTGCCTGGCTAAGGTGTAAGAAAGAGACTATAAGCAGGAGCAGAAGACTGGAGAAAAAATATCAGGAGATGGGGGTAGACAGCAAGTGGCCTGAGGCTTGAAACTGAATTGACACATGCTCTGTCTCTGGGAATATATTTGAGGAAACTCCATCTGAACTTTTGGAGGACTCAGATTTTGGGCAATTTCCAACATCAGACAGACCAATAAGAAAAATGTTATATAGCACTGGCATTCAGTACTCACGCACAAATACCATAGGGTATGCCTGGCTCATCTTTGCAGTACTTGGGTCATTAATCCAGTGTCTAAGACATGTGGTTCACAGGCAGCCTGTGGATGTGCTATAAATTTAATCACAGAATCACAGAATGGTTGAGGTTAGAAGGGACCTCTGGAGATCATCTAGTCCAACCCCCCCTGCTCAAGCAGGGTCACCTAGAACACGTTGCACAGGATCGCGTCCAGGCGGGTTTTGAATATCTCCAGAGAAGGAGACTCCACAACCTCTCTGGGCAACCTGTTCCAGTGCTCTGTCACCGTCACAGTGAAAAAGTATTTCCTCATGTTCAGATGGAACTGTCTGTGTTTCAGTTTGTGCCCGTTGCCTCACGTCCTGTCGCTCGGCACCACTGAAAAGAGTCTGGTCCCATCCTCTTGACACCCTCCCTTCAGATACTTGTACACGTTGATAAGATCTCCTCTCAGCCTTCTCTTCTCCAGGCTGAACAGGCCCAGCTCTCTCAGCCTTTCCTCATAAGAGAGATGCTCCAGTCCCCTAATCATCTTTGTAGCCCTTTGCTGGACTTGCTCCAGTAGTGCCACATCCCTCTTGTACTGGGGAGCCCAGAACTGGACGCAGTACTCCAGATGGGGCCTCACCAGGGCTGAGTAGAGGGGGAGAATCACCTCCCTCGACCTGCTGGCAACACTCTTCCTGATGCACGCCACGATACCATTGGCCTTCTTGGCCACAAGGGCACCTTGCTGCCTCATGCTTAACTTGGTGTCCACCAGCACTCCCAGGTCCTTCTCGGCAGAGCTGCTTTCCAGCAGGTCAACCCCCAACCTGTACTGCTGCATGGAGTTATTCCTCCCCAGGTGCAGGACCCTGCACTTCCCTTTGTTGAACTTCATGAGGTTCCTCTCCGCCCACCTCTCCAGCCTGTCCAAGTCTCTCTGAATGGCAGCACAGCCCTCCGGTGTATCGGCCACTCCCCCCAGTTTTGTATTGTCAGCAAACTTGCTGAGGGTGCACTCTGTGCCTTCATCCAGGTCATGGATGAAGAAGTTGAACAAGACTGGACCCAGTACTGACCCCTGGGGGACACCGCTAGCTACAGGCCTCCAACTAGACTCCACACCACTGATCACAACCCTCTGAGCTCTGCCATTCAGCCAGGTCTCAATCCACCTCACTGTCCACTCATCTAACCCACACTTCCTGAGCBTGTCTATGAGGATGCTATGGGAGACAGTGTCAAAAGCCTTGCTGAAGTCAAGGTAGACAACCTCCACTGCTCTCCTCTCATCTACCCAGCCAGTCATTCCATCABAGAAGGCTATCAGATTGGTTAAGCATGATTTCCCCTTGGTGAAGCCATGCTGACTACTCCTGATCACCTTCTTTTCCTCCACATGCTCCATCCCCACTGCTAGCTGGTGCTAATATGGAGGGTTACAAGAAGAGGGGATAAACCAGAAAAAGGAACAGTGACAAGGATTTCTGTCATTTCATTGTGGAAGCATGTTCTGCCTGTTGCTTTAAAATGGTTCAGGGTCTACTCTTGAAGGCAGAAGAATTCTCCCAGTTTTGTGCAGGCACCAAAGTATCCACCAGAGCCCATAACTGTCTTATGGAAATTTTGTTCTTCTACATCAGTTCTGGCCATGATCATGTGTCTCCTTTGCCAGCAGGTACATCGCTGTCTCACACCATTCCTCTCCTTAGACTCCCCCTTCTTGGGCAAGAGCGGAAAATACAGCACAGTTCCAGGCTATTATCTTGTCCAGGAGTTTCAGTTGGGGCAGATTTCAAAAAAGACACATCCCCAGCTTAGCCTAACCTCTGAGCCTCACTCTCTACCTTCCAGACTGCCCATATTTTCTGCTCTACTTTCCCACCCTACTGTGACACAGCAAGACACTTGGATTTTTCCCCTGATTACATACAAGCTTTGTAATATAACTGCTGTATTGCAGGCTGGGATTTCATATATTGTAATCAAGTACGATCAATTCACTGCAGGTGCTATGGCAGGCAGAGGACGATGCAGTCCCTATTTTCTAAGCGCTCCCAACCTAACTTCTAAACGTTGCTACCAAAAGGGGTTATTGGCAGTGCCTTCTGCACTTTGAGGAGATAATTGTGGTGCTGTGGTATAAGCAGGTGAGGCTTGTTCCATAGTTTTGCTATTGCAGAAAAAAAAATCTGATAAGAACAGGATGGGGTAAAAGACTAGGATTACAGTGATGCAATTACATGGTCACTTGAGCCAGGCACAAGTGTGACTGAGACAATCTGAGTGATTTTTTTGTACCATATATGTACTCAGGCAAAAAAATCCAAAGGACACTAGACCGTAACTATTCCTCACTCAACTTATTGTAACCACTAAAGAACAGGTGAATTTTCAGTGAGGAATTAATGTTATGAAGGGATTTAATATTATATAGCTCATGGCACACCAAAGATCCTCAGCTCTTAGCTCATGATAATCCGGATAGAATTTAACCTACAAAACTTAAAAGGTGAGTCTGCATTACATGTTTTAAAAAAAAAAATCTATTTTATACTGTCATTTAGGGTCCAATGCAGTTGCTCTTCAAGTTAACAGGGCTCTTTCTGTTGATTTCAGCGGGCTTTGGATCAGATCCTGACAGTCAGGACTCCGAACTGTGTGATATGTAAAAGTGTCCTTTTTAAGTGCTCCTTGCAATCAGATAAAACCCTTTCCTAAATGGCATTATTCAATATACAGATTGTAGCAAGTAATTGTAATTGTAAATTACTGTAGCAAGCTTAGAATCAACTATTTAAGTACTCACCTGGCAAAACTGCAAAAGCTAACTTTTTTCCCCTTACTTTCCAGTGTACATTTCATTTTTCATGGCTCCTTAACTCAGATATTGAAGTGGGCAATTTGGACTGAAACTTGGCATAGAAGTTTTCAGCCTCCAAGCAAATATTTGTCCTTTAAAAATCATGAGGCTGTTGAGTAAAACTTGGCAAACTGTTCTAAAACTGCATATATGGCAAGTATATTTGCAAAGTATTAATGCACAGGGTAGGCACACTTTCTGGCAAAACACATCTCACTCACGTGTGTGCAAACACACAAAATACACAAATACAATTTCCTTGCACATCAGTACTCCTCGTAATGCTGTGCTGATGGCTCCATGTCCCACAGATCTGAACATGAACATCAGTTTGGATGTGCCTTCCATAACAAGTAATGCTTGGTATTTTCTGTGCACTGGCATAATAGAGTCTAATCCCTCCAAAAGAGGTCTTAATGAATAATATGCACACAGGCACAGATTTGGAAAGCACACACTTCAAAAATACAAAAACAGAAGCACAAAAGGTAAATATATAATTTTACACATAATATAAATTTATCGAATATTATTCTCTTTACAAATGTCTCGACAACAAGGAGGAAAAAGGGAGGAAGGGACAGAGGTATTTCAAGAGACTTCATGATACCTAATGCTTACCTAATTAAAATTTCCAATTATAGCTTCATCTTGCCAACTGTGGAAGCACAGAGAAGCCTTCACTGTCATTAATTTTAATGAGCGTTAAGGCTGACCAGCAGCTAGGAGGACTTCTTAGACCTTGCAGGGCTGATGTGTTTGAACAGACCCTCTTGGTGCTTCATGATCAGCAAACGATACACTGCAAGGGATCCGGAGAACTTGCAGCTAGAAAGTCACTGCCCAAAGTCCAGGGAGGGATCAGACACGGGAATAACAACGTAAGRTGCCATTCGTGTCATACCAAATACAAAGGACTTCAGTGCCAGAGAGAATGACCTAAAAAGTCAAGGGTCTGTTCTCTGCCAGTACAAAGGTATTTTATCAGCTTTCTTCCTCATCGGCTCTAAGTGACTCAATATATAAACTCAGATGGCAGACACTACACTACAGTAAAAAACAACCAGTTAAATTTGGGGCAGATTGGAAGCTTTAATTTTAAAATGTCCATGCTTGTCAATTCAATTAGATGAGAATTTACTGGCAAGATGAGCTAAGTAAGTCTTGCCAAAATATAAGAAAAAGACAGACTCATCAGATAACTGTCTGAGGCAGGTACAACCCACCAGGCTAGACATTTACCTCTGCTTTATAAATTTCATCCCTTGCATCCATATGTCAGTATTGTCCCGTCCCTGAATTGGGAACAGGTTCTGCAGTCGCAAGCTGCCTGTTTTGCCATCCCGCTCCTCTTCCACGCAGCGACCAAGTCCTTCCTCTTTTATTCCAAGGTGGCAGAGGGGCGCAGTGAGATGTTTGTACCTACCCATCTGCAGCTGCCTGCCAAACTCACTTAAGACCTGTTTGGCTGTATTTTCCAACAGCTTAAACTACCAGGTATCCCACAGGTATGGGAGGACAGAACAGTGCTACCAGAGGTCTCTCCTAAATCCCTACAGTGAATAGTCCTTTTTTTTTTTTTTTTTTAACTCCATACATTTTTAAAAAGTTGAGCTGTGATTATGCGGTATACACCTAATTAAAATGTACTATAATTGTTGAAGTATTTTACTGAAGTCATTTTTTTTTTCAAGCGACAGGTTTACCAGATGATAAAACTTGTCTTGTGGTTTCTCTGCCTTTGCCAAGAAGCTCAGAGCTAAGTACAGAGGGTGGGGTCAGTCCTGGACATCAAACCCCCCCGTGAATGGCAGCATTCTTCACTAAGCTCTCACGCTCAAGGCTTAAGTCAGGCTTTTTGCCAAACACTCAAGTCCAAGACAAATAGCCTATGTGGGTGTTTTGTGCACAAAGATGACTGAGGTTCATTTTAGCTAGATGGATAAACCTTTTGAAATCTGGCTTGTTAGAACTGACTATATTATAGATCAGAGTTAGCTGTTTATTGAAAAGCACTGCAAGAGGAATGTAAATTACCTGTGAATCAGAATGACCTGCAAGTGAAGCACCAGTGGCATTTGGTGAATGCATTGTCACCTATTCTCAAACACAATGCAACCATTTATGTATGGATTCTTTTTTTTTTAATGACTGTGCTCCAGTTATGGCTCTTCAAGTTTCTCCTCATTCCTCAGAAAAATGATGTACAGGTGTATGAAATTTGTAAGGAAAAATTTAAGACCCCTAAATCTCCTTTTATGTGCGTGCGTGTGTGTGTGTGTGTGTGTGTGTATAATTTTAATAGCGCTCTATGCCATAAGGGCTATTTCCTGTTGGTGACGGGACATGAAATTTCCTTACGTATGAAAAACTTCTGTGACACTACACCCAACTTAGACACCAGTGTTCTGTGTGGCCCAGTATTGCTTTTATGTACTACAGGATGGTCTTTTGCGTCAGCAGCTGAAGCTCCAGTTTATGAAACATCACACTGTCCCCAATTCCTCACGGGCTGCTGCCAAAACACAGAGCATTCCTGGCTCATTTTGCACCTGCCAGTTCCTTTGTCCTTTTAGATCTCCTCTAATTTGTTTGTTGTCATTGTTTTCATTCACGTAGGAAAAAAAGAGTATATAGGCTTTAAGATCTGCACAAAACTGTTTAAACAAACTTGTACCTGGGAAGGTACAAGCTGGGATGTCACCTTGTGTGATAATTCAGGGGAAGGAGAAGCATCTGCAAAATATGGTATGTCTGCATCAAAGGCACTTCCCTAAAGCACTGGGCTAAAATTAAAAATTTTACCTATCCCAAAGAGAATCAGTGCTTTTCCTTCATTTCTCTTGCCTGTGAAAATGAGCCTGTTTTCATTCTGAAGGCCTTCTCCAACTCAGCTGTCAATAAAAACAAGAGTTGTGTTCTTGAAAGGTACCACAGTCCACTCTGGTCTACAGCCACATGGGAAGTGCAGCCTGGAGAGCAGCTCTCCCGTGCATTGCCACTGCGTTGCGTGAGGGCTGTCAGAGTCAGCTCAGCCCTGGCTTCTTTACTGAGACGGCCAGTAGTGCAGTTAGTCAATGTGTGTCATTTAACCCATGGCAGTGTCACGGAGGGACATGCAGGTGAGATGAGTCAGGGCCACAGGCAGCATTATCAGGTCAGCACATAACTCAACTAAGCTAATGCATCCTGTTCCTCTGCATTTAATTTGATCGGACTTAACCCAGAATATGCTAAAAGGCTATTCTTTTGCTACCATGAGGTAACTGTGCACCACACTCCTTCTGCAGTGTAGATATGCTTCTGGAGCCAAAGGGACAGCACTCTGTGTGATGGGAACCTACATCTCCTGGGACCTGGGCTAAAAAGCACCATGTAACTTCACATTAGGGATCAAGGAAACCATAAGACTGTAAAAAGTTCCATTTACTGATGATCCAGGCTGCATTTGACCCAACAGTTATGTAAATAAACCTGGCAAAATCAGGCCTTTGTTGATTAATGTGGCATTGACAGCACCCTAATGGGTGCTATTAGAAGAATGACAATTCTTATCGTGTTTATGGTGCACCTCTATGGGATTTGCAGAATTATACAGTCTGCACACATCCTAATTACAGAAACATTGTGGAAATGCCTTAACAAAATGAAAAAATGTTTACAGGTAAAATTGCCACATTTTCTAAAGGTAAATGCTGCTGTAACACATCCTATTGATCAAAGTATATTAAAATTGCACAGACAAAATAATGAAAATAAACTATTGAATAGCAGCTTATTCCATAAACACCATCCATCCTATGCTCAGAATAAAACTGGGATCCTGCAGAAAAACTATCAGGCAATCACATAATTAATATTAGTATAAGCCATATGCATAAGTAAGTTAAATTAAAGCTGAACAGTCAGCCTTAATTCAGGTATTACCTAAGCCTGATTGCTTTACTTTGTAATTCTTAAATATTGTTCAATATTACATATTTGTTTATTATTATTTTAATAATACTATCTAGAGGCTACTGCTGGGCAGCACTGACCAGCTTTCAAAAGGAAAACACTCAGCATAACACAGATATATCAGAGCTTCAAAGGAGTGGTCCCAGAATTGTTAGAGTTACTGTTAGGTTTTGCATTCAATTATAAAGTATTTCCAATACTCAACAGCAACTATATTAAGATACCCATCACATGCTGCAAAACAGACATGAATTTGGCACGTGTTTCCCCTGCCCACCCATGAACAGCAAGCAGGGCAGTGCGTGGTTCATGCTACCCACTGTGCTGTTCCGGTCCCCCCACCGTCCAGGTGGCTTTCAGCCCTGTAAGTACCAGTGGCTAATAGGTCTGTTTCACAACTGTTCCTTCAAAAACTCCTTTCTGTTACACTCTTTGCATCTGTTTCTTCCCCCTTGGGAGCTGCTTAACCTAGGTAAGCAACACTGTTTTATCGAGAATCCAAGGCCTGATCCAGCATCCACTGAAGTCGATTTCAGTACAGTTCAGTGAGGCGAGACAGGCACAGCCAAAGAACAAAACATATGGAAAAGAGGAGACAGATGGACAGACAGACACATCAGACAGACTTGTCTAGTTGTCTGGTGCCTCTCAGAGACACAGAGAGAAGAACAGGCACAGGAGGACTCTGGCTATCAGTGGTGTAACTCCATGGGTTGATGTCCCATTGGTTTGCACAACAGAGAAGCAGCGGGTTGTTACAGCCCCTGTGGTTTCTCTCCTTTATACCATCGCTAAGCATGTTATTCCCTCATTGCTCTCAGAGAGCAATCATCTTATGCGATTCCCACTTCTCTGTCAAGGTATCTCCTGCAAAACTTCCTGTTGGCATTACTGGACATTGGATCAGGCTCTACACAGATGAGAGGCAGCTGAACTAAGTGAATTTTATGTACAAACGTTGATCCAGTCATGGATCCCATATGTTACCTGGAAGCCTTTTCCCAAATAGCAATGTTAAATTGCTTTTGGACTGTACACCAGCTCTCCTAACACTCATAGATACGTTTGGGGAAATGATCCTGTATTTCCTGGATTTGACAGCTGAGTCAATCGGCTTTCTGCACAACCTCCCTTTGTTTCTGTTTGTAAGGCTGGAATTGCTACCTCATTTCGAGGCTCGTTGTCTGAAGCAGTACAAGATTTAGGGTATGAGCAGGCCAACCACAAGCAGCTGAAGTACAGCCGTCAGCTGCGACTTAATAACTGCATATGTACGTGCTTCTAGACTGTTGCAAATATGAAACAAAACTGGTTGCCTAAAACCAGACTCAGAGTGGATTTAAGCCACTTCCTGGGTAACTTGAGCTAGTTTGTTTTTCACATGCAACAGACCTACTTGGACATGTCTCAGCAGAGGGGTGGCAACTTTAAAAGATTCACTATGTTAATCGATGAAAATCCTCAGTCAGGCCCTTAGACTGTGAGGTGTTTGAGGTAGGACCATTTTTTGTTTTTTTTTTAAAAACAATGAGTCTTAGTCCATTACCAAAGTTACAAGAAAGCAAATTAATAAACATAAATAAGATATAATAAATATCAGTATTTTGGTGTTATGGATATTATTATTATAGGACCTTTTCATTGTGAAGGTTAATTCATTAAGGACTGAAAAACATTTGGAGGTCCCTGTAAAAAGGAGTTAAGAAATGCAAAAGCGTAACTTTGGTATTGTGTTATTTATCATCTGTCTGGTTAGCATTTGTGCTCAGTCCGCAAGTTTCACATGTAAATCAGATACAATGTGTCTATGACAACTCACAAGATTTACACAGATGGGACCTGATCATCTCTCTCTGAAGTCACTGGAGGTGGTCTGGGTCCCTAATGACTGCAAATGGGAGAAACAACATAAATATCTTTTTTTTTTGTAACACTTTCAATTAGGTTAATAAAAGGTCTCTGCATAAAAACATATAGCTCATAAAAAAACCAAACCCTGCGCATACTAGACCCAGTGTGGATATGGATAATAGACACCAGAATTGCATTACCATGCTAATACAATAGGGAAGTCTCCTGTCTCTCTTTTGAATAACCTCTCATGCAAATTTCAGATGTTGACCATGACACCAGACCTTCTTAGGGCACCGAGTTGTGTTTCCCTATGCTTACAATATATTTGATTTCAATACAAAAATGCAGAGTCATCAAAAGCCCACCTTCCTGCTAGCATTCAATTATTTAAATACTATACAATGTGTGTTTTTCCTCTCTGAATCTTGCATTAAGTACTTCAGGCAAGCTCACAAATAAAATAATATGAAAAGGACAAAAATCCAAGCAGGGAAAAATTTTTAATCAGCAGGGTCCTTTTTAGCTATTAGTTTCCACCTTTCCTCACTTTTGGCCTGTTGTTTAAAAAGCTGATTCTAAAATGTATTTAAGCAAACAGGAAACACAGATATCCAAATTCTCTCCACAGTAATGATTCTGTAATCTTCTTGAAGTCACAGACAGGCTTATTTGTAATTGGGGTCATTATCTGCCCACATGCTAAATTGTTTGACCACATGCTAAACTTCTGAACTATGCGAAGGTTCATTATTGTTTTCCTTTTACAATATGTTTAGTTTCTGATGGACATAGTTAAAGATGGAATATTTATAAATATACAAGCTTCATGGTACTTCTAAAATGTTACAAATCTAAAATCCAAGAATAATGCATGTATAAGAATATTTTTAACATGCACATACTCTTTAAAAAGTATGTTTTATTTTGTGTGCCATATTCTGATCTCAGTTCCTAGAAATCACAGTGCCAGGGAAGTGATAAAACACATAAAGGTTGGTGGTTTCAAGCACTTCCCCTTTTTATAGACAAAAGTTTATTTTATCTTGTACAAAGGGGCTTGAACTAATCATATGAAACAATTTTCTACTTCTTAGGGAGTAAGCAAAATCAGAATTCTTCCCTTTTGTGTATTCTATAAAAATCCTAGAAAAATAATATTTACAAAAGCAGTACATCCAGTTTTGTTGTTTGAAAGTGTGATATACAGAAACTAACAGCCAACTTTTTTTAGGAAGGCGCACGGGTCTCTCTCCTCCCCAGAGTCCCAGTCTCGCAAGAGGTTTTGGGGTGCAAATGAGCCCCCCCAGCTCCCTCACACCAGCCCACGGAGCAGCCCTGTGCAGTGTCCAAAATAAACCTCCCTTCCCTGAGGCTTTTGCGCTGGATGCCGTCCCCTACGGATTTGTCTCAGAGCTGACTGAAGAAAACGGAAAATCTCTCCCGACTTCACCACAGTGAAGGGTTCGGATTCCAGGCCCCTGGACAAATTTTGCTTCAGAAGAGCTTAGAGTCTAAGAAATATAAATATATATCTTTGTTGCAGGCCTAAATGTAATTTGATTCTAACAGTCATGAATAGGACATAAGAAATGTGGAAATATCTGCACATGTTCCCTGCTTGAACAGTGGGTGCCATTAGAAAGCATAATAGCGTTCCGGACTATTGATTTTACCACAGTATTTCCTTGCTTAGAGTGTTTTCCACTATGAGGTATTTGTACCATGCCATAGCAAATGTTGTTTTTTAACAGAGCTTACTGTACTTTTGTTTGAAAAGCTATGTGAACAATGTAAGTTCTCTTATAATGCCGAGTTACTCAGCTGGTCTGTCTTATTTAAAAAAATAAGTAGGAACAGCCACATGGAATGTACCGCTGAAATGAGGTAAAAGGTGGATATTAAAAATATTAAATAGTGACTTCTGTGAAGTATTTTAGATTCTAATAATGTTAAATAGGGACTAAATACATAGGTAGAGTTTATTTTTTGACTATATTTGCCTGGAACAGAAACAGACACCCAAACCAGACCTCATTTATCTTCCAAAACAAATACAGCGCTTAAGTTGTATAAGATGCACTCTTTTTATACCACTTGCTTTTCAGTTATTCCTTCCCCCCCCCCCAAAAAAAAGATTCATTTATTCCACTGTAGGATAATGGGGGGAAAGAGGGAAGGAGAAAAGGGAGACTTTCAAACCAATGTAAAAACTGAATGTCCTTCAAAGTTACATCCAACATACTCAGAATGTAAATCATTCCATCTGTGAAACTGAGGTCTAAGTTTCAAATAAATGAAATTGATACTATTTTTGCCTTGACTGAAGCTGTTGTTGAAAACAAACTGATCTTTGTTGATATCAGTTGACACAATTCCTTTTCTCTGGATCTGTGTTCCTAATTTTGTAACTTAATGGTAACTTGCTCTTCTTAACAACAGCGAGTTTAACAAATGATGGCAGCACGGAGCGGAAAGAAGGCAAATAAAATACTGGTGAAACTTCGCTAAGGCTGATATATTATTGGGTAGCAAAGTATATTTAGAGAGTTGTTTTCAGTGATTTGCTGCCATCCTGGATGGATGCATTAAGGGTTTCATGGGGGTCTCTCCTGCATTTGGTACTAATCAGTACTTCATTAATGACTTAGTTGATGGAATAAAGTATCTGTAATAAATCTACAGATGACATCCAGCTAAGAGACACTTCTTGCACTTTGGATTAGATTTCAAAAAAAAAAAGGACAAATTGATGGCCTTAAAAAGTAGGATGCAACTTAGTAAGGACAAGGGCAAAGTTCCATACTCTGTAAAAATATTGACCCTGAGCAAGTAATGTCAGCTCATCCAGCCCTGGGACACAAAGATAAAACAGGGGTTTTGGGGGTCTCTTTCAAAGTATTTTGTATAACTGTATGTTAAAACTCCTTTTCAGTTATGATAGAAAGAACAGATTCAATGTGAACATTCTCCCATCTTCATGGATACTCACAGGAATTCCTTGACAGGACCATTTTCTTGGATGCCCCTGACAAATAAGCCCCTCTGTCTTTTCTGAAAAGCAAAATCTCTGTTGGATTCACTGGAACACAAAGGACTGGACTATTGAGAGGCCAACATAACTGGAAAAGGAAAAGCCAGACTGTTGGAGAAAATTAGCTTCTGATAGTTGTCTCTGAGAGATTTAGCATCCTAAATTACCATTGGATCCACACAGGAAATAAATCTTCATAGAAATCCACTTGGAACGGGAAAAAAAAAAGTTACCCCTCCTGTACCAGGATGTGATTTAGCAGATTTTTTTACAGAATTCAGCAAAGCATTTGCATGTAATGGGTTGTTGATGGTAGCAGATTTGGGGGGAGGATATATTGGCAGAAAGGCCAAAACCTTAATACTTCCGCCTGAAATTCAAAGTTATAAACATAGGATCAGAAGTGCCACTATGGTGTTTCCCAAGAACTGTAATTCAAGTGCTCTTTCTCTCCCATTTCTTTTTCTTAATACTGCACTTCCTAGCAGGACTACAGCTCCTGGAGGGTTTCCTTTCTTCCTGTGTCTTGTTTTAAAGCACCGTAGGAATCGCACAGTAACAAGGCATCGTGAAAGGTGTACTCCAGTGGAGGAACCTGCCTCAAAAAGGAAAATGGAACCCTGAAATATCTGGAACACCATTCCCATCGGACACCACATCTGTACTTCAAATCAAAATCTTCTCAGTTTTCAAATGATACATTTCTTTGTCCTGCATTGAAATTATCTGCAGAAAGCTGACACTCTTTAAATAGGTTCATCAAAAATCTGATTTTCTCCTTGGTTGCAAACATTTGCTCAAAGTAAATGAATTTAGCATGATTCTAGAGTATGATACTTTTGATTCTATTGCAGTACTGTGATTTCTTGTGTATTGTATTCATGCGTTTTGGACTAAACGATGTCAGCAGACATTAATCCTTCATAGAGTGCATAAAAATAAGCTGTGGTAAAATCTCTACAAAGAATGAATTATTAATTTATTTATAATTTTGATTGGTTTTCAGATTAGCCAGATAACAAAAAGTACTGTGAATCTACCTGGCAACTGCTTATTTTCTGTTCTGTTTAATCTAGAGATCTGGGGAAAAGACTATATCAGAGTGGAAGTCATTGGGGAGCTACCATCTCCTCATCTTTTATGTGTGCCACAAAGTTAATGGCTGCTTGAATTACATGGTGTATACCATGTTCCTCAGCTTTCTTGCAGCTGGAGAGTTATTGTTTAAATATGTAAGGAGACTAGTTTCCACTTCCATGACTTCCCAAACCTGGACGGAAGTTCCCTATTGACAAATGCAGCTGATTTTGAAGAAAGATGTAGACCACTTAAAGAAATTCAGGGACAGGACAATAAGAATCATCTGAGAACCAGAAAAGGATATTGCAAAGAAGAGTGGAAATCCTGATCATGAGCAGGATCATGTCCAGTGAGACTAAAAAGAGGGGACATCCTATATATGAGTTTTCTATTGCTAATGGATTTGAATTTGGTGAAAGAACAAAAGAGGAATACTCTGCAGGGCTCAATGACTGTGTCCTCATAAAGCATGTTTAGAGGAAACAGCTGGCTCTTCTGGCAAGAGTTAAAAAATCCTACTTTGACTATACATCCATAGGAAGAAGGAAAAGGGTAGTATAAAGGATATGAAGGCTAAGAACAGTAAAAGAGAATAATGGAAGAGGAAAAAGAGAGGAGGAAGGGGAAGAATTTCAGGATGATTCTCTGACTGCAGCAGCTAGTACACAGATCTATGTTTGATCTTATGCCAACGTCTGAAGCTAGTCAAGAGATCTCTTCTACTGCTCAGCTACTGTAACGAGGTCTATTATGCATTTATTTAGAAGCTCCAGCAAAAGCACATTCCAGCAACTTGCCACTAATATGATTTAAACTATTGCAGAATGTCTGGATTTAAAATCTCTTCCCTGTTCTCTTCCAGCTACAGTTCAATATGCTGCAATTCAAGATGTCCTTAAGACATTCTTCATCAGGAACCTCACTAAGTTAGATCACACTTTCTTCTCTACGCAGTGGTTGGTGGACATGTCCTGACTCGACAACTCTTGATCTCAGTTCATGACAATAATTTCTGAGGGACCTTCAGCAGGTCATTCTTCCGAAGGCCAGTTTTCAATTTTCAGGTCCTGATTCTTCTACAGATCAGGTTGGGTCACAATTTTTTTTAGCTTCTTTCTTATCTTTTAAACTTATCTTCTGTTTCTGGACAAAAGAATTGCTAAAATGTCTGTGAGTTCCTTAATGCTGCCACTTAGAAAGAGTTCAGCTGAGAGAAATGTCAAAAACTCCCAACTGAGTTTGAAAGTCAAAGTTTGGGGGAGAAAATGTAAACTTAAAAAAGGTTTTCTAATTAGGGTGAAATCTTCAACATTTGATTAGTATTTCCCAGCTACAACAACTTTTTAAAATCTCATAAAAATTTTTAAAAAGCAAAGTTGACTATTCTCTGTATAGTTTATGGAAAATATATTTTTTAAGGTTAGCAATAAGCTTCTGTTTTAACTGCTATTGTGACAGGCTCCCTATAAGTGAATCCAATAAGGAATTAAATATTGTTCATGTCGCTAACTTTAGCAGAGGGAAGGTGTCCATTAAGTGCTACACAACAAGAACATAGTCTGTTAACAGGCAACTCATCTGCTGTCCTATACTAACATCCAATGGCAGAGCTATTTTTCAGACAGGAAAATCAAAATCAGCTTACATTAATGTGTGAAGTAAAAGTCATGGATAACCCACTAAAGCAAAATGAATATCAGAGTCAGTGGGTTCCAAAAAGAAGAAAGGAAAAAGTAGCTATAAACTCCACAGAAAGTGGAAATACAGGCATTGTTATACAGACCTCTAATCTCTTGTGCAGTGCTATATGTGGAGAGGAAAAAATGCCTTCCTGACCTCTCCAGGTGATCAATTTACACTCTGAAGCCTGAGAGCTGATCTGTATCTATTCCAAATTAACTGGAATAGAAAGAGGCATGAGGCTAAAACATAAAGAAATAACACTGTAAAAAGCAGAAAGTACCTTATTCATCAGTACATTTGCTAGGAAAGGAGATGTCTTCCTTTTATAAATATGCCTGTGCCGATTTTAATATCAAAAGTACCTCAGAACTCTCAGTGAAAATAATCTCTGCAGGTCCTGGTCCAAAGCCCACAGAGATCAATAGGAATCCCTCCCTCCGCTGCAGGGAACGCCGGATCAGGCCCTTTCTCTCTAACAAAGGTTCCCTCCATCACAGGGCTGCGATGTCCCCTCCTTCCTACCTGCTACTGTATGCTCAACTTCTGTTTGGAAGCCTATGGAAAATAACAAACAACCCAGCTGAACCTAACTAGAAATATCCTTTCAGATGGGAAAAGATATGCAAAATCACATCAGCTTTACCCAATGTTAAGATAAAATGTTGTGTGACCTACAATCCAACGCACCGTATTGTATGTGATCTTCATGTGGTATAATTTTATAACATTTTTTATTCTAGGTCTACTGAACTTCTGTTATTTCCAAAGTGTTAAAAATACTCCGTTTGCTAATATAAATGATTATAATTGACAGTGCATTGTCAATCTATTGCAAAGCTGATTTAATTAAGAATGCCAAGGGGCATCATTTGGGGCCAGGTATCTAAGCTGCAAATTTTTTTTTGATCTCAACCTCTCCCTGTAGGACCGTCCACACTGGCACCAAAGGCTGGAGGGCAAGAGAACAAAGGGAATTTTATGTGTCTGAATTCAAATTCTTTCCCTTTGAAATGAAGCGTCCAGAATGGGCAATAAAACTGTGAAAATGGATTTCTGGACGCATTTGATGTTAAGCCTTTAGTGTCAAGAGCCAGGTCTTTTTTTTCTCTCTCTTTCTTTTAGGTTTTTTTTTCCTTTCCCTGAATGGTCTTGTGGGGAATTTGTCCTATGAATTATTTCTTACAGTTTGTATGCATACAGTATGGCCTTGTCTCATACTTAGAACTCAAAGTAGGATATTTTGTGTGTGCGTGTTTTAATTAACTTGTGTTTTCAGTAAAATTGCAATGGAAAA
The DNA here is from genome assembly GCF_003343035.1 of Apteryx rowi. Classification (NCBI taxonomy): domain Eukaryota; kingdom Metazoa; phylum Chordata; class Aves; order Apterygiformes; family Apterygidae; genus Apteryx; species Apteryx rowi. The sequence goes on along the minus strand of NW_020450760.1, from coordinate 4,038,841 downwards.
CATTGTGCTAAAGAGGTTCATTTCACATGGCTCTTTTTTCTATCAGTCTGTGTGTGAAACCTTAATGTTTATTAAGCACCTCTGTGGAAAGAGTAACTTTCACTCTGGTCTTCCTTTTTCATACCAAGTAGTCATAATCCTTTGTGTCATCTCTTCCATTCCTATAGTAGGATATTGCAATGCAAAAAGAAAAGCAGAGGATTAGGCCCACTTAGAATGATCATGCAGAGGGAACTATTATAATAATTATTACAACCATTTTATCTTTAATAGCTAGCCACTGATGGAAGGGTAAGGCGGGGGGGAGAAAAGAGAGAAATGAAAGGAATCTTGGCATATTGAAATGGCTTGTTCCTAGGCTTTGATTGTATAAGAAAATTGATCTTTAAATATTTATTTGTAACCAAAACAGTTGGCAATACCTTATTAAATCTGGCTAAATTACTTTAAATTGTTACACACCACTTAGGCAGTACCTTCTTGCTGTCTGAAGAAAAAACTTTGTGTGTGTGCTTACAGTTTGGTTAGAAAACATTTTTTAATAAAACTAGTAGCACTTCTTTATTCATTTCTCTGCACACTGTGTTTTCATAAAGCAAGATTTCAATGATTAACAATTCTTTTTTTACCCTAGCAAATCAAGGTGTTGTAAGCCAAATTTAGTTCAATAAGTATAGGAGAGACCCCTTTTACCAGGAGCCAGACCCATAGATTTTCAAACATAGACTAACAAATGTTCAAAAATGTACCTCCTGCCCCTGTTAAGTAAAGTAAAAAAAAAACCCAAAACCAAAAACCAAAATAAAAATCCTCTCTTTGGTGTGTTCTGGATTTCACTGTCTCTAGTTTCCTCTTTCAGCCCTTCCTTTTTTTTCTGATATCCTTTTCTTGTAGTTTTCTTTCTCCAGGCCTCCCTCAGGCTTCCTGCCATCTCTCTAGACTTCTCTTTTCCATTCACTCTGGTTCATTCTGATCTTTTTTCTTTTGTTTTACATATCACAGTTAGTTCAGTTTTTCCTCCTTTCTCACATATATTTTTCCCTGCATTTTGCTTTTTATTTCTCCATCCCTGTCTATGTTTCTAATTCTCTATTTTTTCTGTATTTTTAAGCAAGTTCTTCAATCTGTGATATATATGCCCATGCAAATAAAGAGGAGCATAATTACAGTCAATGGAAATATTCAAGATTTAGGCAGCATTCTAGTCAATCAGTATCTGATGCCAAGAGGTTTACACTAGCAGACTGATAAAACAGTGTATATCTATCCAGAATGCTTTAAATGAGAATAGAAAAGAGTTGACGTTGACAAGATAGGGACTTATTCTCTAGAATTGTTTTTCGGGAACTCTTGCTTACCAGCAAATTATTCACAGAACTGAGTTCTCATTACCTGAACTCTGTCAAGATTTTTGGTGAGGCCCATACCATGACTTGATGGGAAACAGTTTATCGCAGCACAAAAAGGCAAATGAGTGCCAATACAATTTTCAGACAAATCAGATTTTCTCTAACCTATTTAGCTCTCAAAGGAATGTTTCTTTAGGTGCCTGTGTAACTCCAATAGTACCCTAAAAATCACGCTTTTCTTTGATTTTAAGAAACCATGTTCAGAAAACACAGGGAACTGTTTGACAAGCTATGAGGCCAAGCATTCTTTGCACTATCATTCTGGCTTTATTTACATCACATGATATTACTGAGATCAGAATCCTTCCTTTGAGCTTAGGAGCAAGAACAGAACCAGTCAATGAAACCCATACACACCTACTATCAATGTTGTGCCTTGAACAAATAAGTCTATCTATTAGATATAGATACATTTCACTCAGGAATTATGCAAGTCATCTCCTCTGATTTAGGTCTGGTCACTGATTTATAAGTACAAATACGCACTGCTTCTATTTGGTCACAGTCTCCACCCTCATCGCTGGATAATAAAAAACCCTAGGACTGAATCAGGCCCATGCAGATATCCTTCTTTGCCCATCAATTCAGCACAATATATAAATGCTACAATTTCAATTAAGTGACCAGGTCCTACAGGCTTAAAGCTAAGCATCTGCTAATGCACTTTGTTGAATCACCCTTTTTATAAACCAGTGAAATTTATACTCACATAGATGAATAAATAGACAGGGGCACCAAAAATGGAAGGAACTCTAATTTTGCTCTGTATATATAAACATACACATACAGACTTGCTAAAATATATTTATGTTCATTTGTATACACATCTACACAAAGATCAAACAACTTCCATGTAATTCAGCTGTGTGAGCAAAATATTGTTACCCCATTTTCTTGTAGGCAAAGTACAAAATCCCAATTAATCCCAAAACTTTGAAAATTTTGACCCAGGAATTCACATTTCCCTTGCTTCTTCTAGGACAGCTATACCAACTGCTATATACATTCAAATTGATTTAAATAATTTTTAAATGCAAAATTTACATTGTGTGTGTGTGTGCGTGTGTGTGTGTGTGTGTACACACACACACACACGCACACACACACATATATAAATATATATATATAACAAAACCTTTCATACCAAATATTCCAGCTTCACAGACACTGCGTGAAATAGAAAACAGGAACATTTAAGATGTTACACATGGTTGCACCAAACCACAGCCAACATTTGTGTATTACATCTGTTAGCCAGGCAATGTTTTGTCCTATCCAAGATGTGGTCAGGTTTCGAATTAAGATTTACTGAAATGAGTTTCCCAGGGTCCATTGCAGCCCCACAGCCTCAGGCTGTGATAATGTGAGATTTTGGAAACAAAATAGGATGGGGCTTAGCCAGTAAGTGGAGAGGAGAATCCAAGGGAAAGCCAAGGCACTGCAAAAGGCTTGATTGGTTTTCAGTACATGGTGGTTTGCATCTTCTTTCTGAGATAGTTTCTCTGAGGGCCCTGGCATTGCGCTCATGGTCTGTGGTTTTTCTGTCCTGACCACAGCAGGTCAGGAAAAATTCCTTGTTGCTGGTTTGCACTTCTAGTCCTACAAACCCCAGCCTTGTAGCCAAATTAGAGTAGGAAACTAGTGGACAAATATAAAATTATTTTATCTGGATACATCATTCACATCTTTCTGCCCTTACTGCAAGAATTTGCTACTCAGCAGCTATCATACTCCTGTATAGAGCCACCTTCAGTTCAGGGACCTGTAGGGTTTTCTCTCGGTGTCTCTTAGGAATCACTAAATTATTATCTGTCACTAAAATATGCTTTCTTTGTGAATATCATCAAAATCTATACATGTTTTCCCCTTACAACCTTCCCCCCACCTCACGTACACCCCAGCACTCTTGGTACCAAAGATGTCACCAATTTGCAACTCACTCAGCCCAAACGCTCTGAGCCCAGAGTTCAGCTTCTGGGTCTAGTGCTGTCACGGTTACACACACATGCACACACACACACGCACGCGCACACACACACACCACTTTCTTTAGATTCCTTGGGCCAGGCACAGCACACCGAGTAAGAGCTTAACAGCAGAAAATTGTAATACAGAGTGCTCTGATTTCCGGTAACACATAGCAAAACGTCTTTATCAGTTTGAAACTATCCAAGAGGGGTCTAATCAGAAACCCAAATCTTCAGCGTGAAAAGACTTTAGATGTAAATGCTCTAAATCAGAAAAGCTTTCACTCAGATCCCGGTCTTGCGTTCACAAGCCAGCCCATGCAGTGACCAGCTGATTGATACACGTGAGAAGCAGCAGCTAACTTGAGCAGGCGAGCCCGGCTGAAAACAAACCACGCATGCAAAGCTCCCATGTGCACTAAGCTCGCACTAACATGCTGCAGCTGGGTTCAGGAACATGAGTAGATGAAGTCGACCAGGATGTGGTCAACACTGTAGTAAGGTACACATAATACGCTTTCCCCAGAGGCCTTTGCAGCAAACCCACAACTTTTTGGAGGTAACTTCACTGCACAGCTTTCAACTTGCTGGATAAATTGTAATGGTTATTCACTGCTGGTACTGCAACAGTAGCTATTTCCATCCTTTAGCTCATTTCATTTATTTTCTTTCTTTCATAAATGGTTGAAAGTGGAAAATAATACCAGATGATTAGTTAGATACCTTTTGGGTATAAAACTTCAAAGAAGGGAGAGTAATGATGAAAACACAATAATCAAAGTTTCCACTTAGATTTATTGCTTATTATTACCATGAATATTTTTCAATTTTTAGAATACATACCACAAAGAAAATGCATGTGAAGCTTTCAGTTTTTAGCACTCTATTTATTAACAATAGTTTCATTCAATGTCCATAAACAGCAGATGCAATTTAAGTGAAATCCATAAGCAATAAAGCTACTCATATTCTAATTCAGATATCTTGATCCATTATTATCAATTCTGGTTTGGTGATTATTTAGCTCCATTACAACAGTAAGTGCTAAGTGCTTTCTAAATTAAGATTCATGATAGTCATTCTAGCCATGTTAAGAAAAAACAGCATTAACCTGGTTATCTAAATAACATCTTACACTAAACAGAAAAAAATGGATTATTTCCTCGGTAAGTCCAATAGGATTTTTCTCAACAGTCTGACAACCTGATATTTAAATGAAACACATATTTTATCCATGCACAGAAGTTATTGATCAGTAAACTTCAAAAACTGCAGATAAAATTATTACTTATTTAGTATTCAAAGGTATACTGGGAGTTTTCACAATAATTATAACTAAAGTTTCCCCTTTGAACTATGATCTAATGGCCAAATCCAAAACCCAGGGAAGTTACCCATCATGACTTTTCATGGAGGCTTTATTCTGTTCCAGACATTCAGCAAAATCCAGCAAGATGTACATGACTAAATAAGCACACAGTCACTATCATTTTGATCCTTAGTCTTCCAACTTGATACTGACTTTTATTTGCTTTTTACCCTCTCTGATTAAATTGTATCAAAAATGGGCACAAAACTAGGTAGAGTCAGAAGTCTGTAGTGCAATTACCTTATGGTAAGGCTACTCAAACGGTGGAGTGTCATGCGTGATCAGACACGCACCATACGCACCTCATTAAAAACACTACAGAGCACTTTATAAGAGCTTTTCTGCATTTAGTCATAACTTTGCTACACTTTACATGTTTGTGTTAACATTTGTTGGGCACAGACAATTTATGGGAAAGCTTCAATTAGGTGGTTCAGCTGTGTTTGAGAACAAGGCTCAGTGAGAAAGGCATCATTAATCTTCACTGAAGCTCTTCCTTCCGAAAGTTAAGCTTCCAGAAAACCTCGGGCCTCCTTTTGGGTGAAGGGGAGGAAGAGGCTTAAGTTTAGCTCAGGAGTGGCATTTTTATAGATGGTTTAATAAAGGCCCACAAAAAGGATTAAAGGCTAATCTTGTTAGAGAACTAATGAACTTTTGTAAAAATAGACAATATTTGGATTCAAATATTGGTTATATATATTTAATGCATTGCAATGCACTCTTTTCAGCCAGAACTAAAAACTGCATATTTGTTTTATTCCCAGAGTATTCAGACTGGAGTCAATCAAGCTAAATTTAGAGGTTGCCTTCTGTGAGTGGCAGAACACATGCAACTGAATTGCTTACAAATTTGTAGCTTGAGCTGGAGATCCAGAGTGGATTCTCTGATGTCAAACAAGGGCTGATCCAAGTAGTAGCTGTTCCCTCAGCAGGGCTCAAGAGTATTATTAAATTCTCTCTCCTCAGCTGTCAATTTTCATAAAATTTGCAAGGTCAGTATCTTTGAGAGCTTTGTCTCTCTCTCTCTCTCTCTCTCATATTTGCTTGGATTTAGCCAACAAGTTCTAAAGGTACAGACATACAGATCACACATACACATAGTTTAATCATTACCACTTCTCTTCCTTAGTAAATCAGGCTAAAAACATAGAAGGTGAGCCTCTGAGACTCTTCTAGACCTCCAACATTAAGTGTAGAATTGTCTCTTCCTGTATACAACCCCCATCGTTTTGTCCAGGCCAGTTCTAAATGACATCATTGATTTGTGAGAAGAGTATCTAGTAATTAGTTGTTTTTTTAATGGTCATGCCATTTGACATATTAAATGTTGTGCATTACTTAAACAACAGGGTAGAAATATCAATAGTCTGGTGCCACTGTGATTGGCTCCTTTCCATTAGAGTGCATACATGTGTGAGACTGTGAATAGTGAGTAATAGGGGACTATGTTTCTCTGTGATATATCTGGTGAAGTCCACATGGACTTTTTGTACCACTACACCTCCAGGGATAGCCAAAAATTACTAGAATTTCATTTACCTTTCTGGGGCTTGGTAAGAGGATTATTTGGGTGTTTATTAAGAAATTTAACTGGCTTTTGCCCTGAGAGATACCTTTAGCTACACCTCACCCACCATTTCTCTCACCGATAACAGGCTCACTGGCTATTTTCTTTACTGGAAGCACTCTATAATGCTCACAAGAAGGGTTATTTTGGGTCTCCATTGCTGCTGTTTCTCTCTCTCTCTCGCACGCTCGCTTTTTTTTTTTTTTTAACTTCCTCCAGAGCTGTTGTTTAGCCAGGAGAAAAGATGGCATGGGCCGGGGAACTTAATAGCAATTTTCAATACCACTGAGAAGGATATCTCAAAGATAGAGCCAGGAAGATGGAGTCAGGCTTTTCATAGCAGTGCATGGTGGGAGGAACAAGAGTCAACAAAGATAAATTGAAACATGAGTGTGTGCTCCAGCCTTGGAGGTTCTCAAGGCCTGACTGGACAAAGCCCTGAGATGCCTGATCTGAATGTAGTGGCCCAGCTTTGAGCAGGAGGTTGGATTAAAAATCTGCCGCGGTCCCTTCCAACCTGAATTATTCTATCATTTTGTAATTCTATGATTGCCTTTTAAATTCACTTTCTGTGCAAAGACAGACCTGCAAACATTGCTTTACCATAAGATGTTGATATAGAGAATGATCATTAGCAATCATTAATAAAACTGGCAAGATCAGGCCTATGAATCGATACTTCTGTAATGTAGTTTTGAGTTGGAACGACTTCTTTCAGACAATTGCAGTGGAATGGAATGTCATGTGTAAAAATAGCATCTTATGTAGTCCCTCACTGACTGTTGGTCTGTAGCTAACTTGGTAAACTACACTGGATAGACAGGGTCCCTAGGGTCCTAATACTGTTGCTATATTTTCATGGTTTCTTAGGCCATCAGTCCTGTGGGTGTTAAATGCCACTATAAATGTATACAACAGAGAGAGAAATGAATACTACAAATTTCTGGAAGGATTTGCTTGAGGAGTAGAAATGTTTTATACTGATGGGCATTGGATGCACTGTAAGACCTCACCTGGCTTTGGGTGATTTCTTTAAAAATATCACATTACTTGGAGAAAAACCTTCAATAAGGTTTTTGTATTATGGGGAAAAGTTATTTACAACCTTGGTGGGTTCCCCTTTGAAGTCATTTGTCTTGTTGAGAGGGGAAGTGGAGCTGGCCTTTGAAGAGTCTCATTTCATCTTGGATCTCTCCCTTTGAAGTACACTTTACCCCGTGGGCATTCCCTGTGGAAAATCTCTCATTGTTCATGGGTCTCCTAAGAAAATATTCCCCAGAGGCACACTTCCCTGAAGAATAATTTACCTTGGAGATACATGCAGTGATGTATTTTTCATCCTTGCCAACAGCAGGCAGAGTCTAGTTACACCAACTGCACAAATTATTTTATAGAGAAAATATAGGTGATTGTTAGCATAGTATGTAGAGAGCAGTTGCATAATGTGTACAGTATCCAAATCTTGATAAACTCAGTTTCCTTAATGCTACTGAAAAAATACAAGATCTTTTGGTAGTAATTTGCTGCCTTCAGACATCCTTAATTTTCCGGTGCCTTTCATGCTGAAATGTTCTCATTCCTATTTTCTAACAGCAAACATTCTCTGAAAGCCTGAAGAAATCCTGCCAGCCATTTTCAGGCCTGATGATGTTCAAAGATAGACATCATGAGTGTGATAAAAACAAAGGAGAAAAAGTACTTTTTCACTTTAAAGAATTTTCACTTATTTTTGCTATAGAACTGCAACAAACTGAAAAATAAAGCTTCCTTTATGGCTCAGTGCTCATTGAGGTCTAGTACCTCAGCGAGGATGCAAACTACAAATTAGGAGCGTAAACACAAACAAACAGCTACACCTATGGTCCATAAAAGCTTTTCAACCATTAAAGCAGCACTACTTCTGCTATATCCTACCATCGCCTGATTTCAAAGACATAATAAAGGTTAATTGCTACGCTTACAGGCTCAGCTCTAGGCATAACCAAAACAAGCAGTTAACTTGGACAGCAGATTTCCAGAATGGAAAAGCAGCTGTGGCCCTGCCCTCGTTTTGCTTGTACCACAGCCTTGGAGAGACAGGCTAGCTGCCACTGCTGCCCCAGGTGCGTGGGGACGCAGCGGGTGGTGGAAGTGGGAGTCCTCCCAGAGGCAGGAACCATTGCCCCAAGCCATCTGGTCCTCGCCCCGGCGCCAGAAAGAGCAGCAAGTCTGGCTTTACAGGACTCTTAGTGCCTCATTCCTCTCTCTCTTTCCCATTGCAGGAGTGACCCATTTCTGCTCAGGCCTCGCTTACTCTGAAGGGGTGCAGTGCTGGAAGCCTAGAACTGACTCAGTACATTATATATATTTTTGAGCACTGATTTAATTTAGTCTATGCTAGCAACAAGCCTACAGTTTTACAGAGTTCCTGTGTCACTCTGAAAATCTATGATAAATCCAGGAATGTTCCAAAAGCATTGCATTAAATTCTCACATTTCATTCTGAATGCTATAAGAAACACACAGTGGATTGTGGTGGATATTATAGTATGCACAGTTTGTAGTTTGTTTATATATATATATATATATATAAACACATATTTATAAAACTTCAATTACCTCTGAAAATGGAGGATTCTGAAAAGAGATAAGGGCTCAGCCTACTTGAGGGCTTCCTTTTAAAATTATGTAACTGATTTGGGTAAAGATAGTATGATATTTCCTATTGCACTATATTTAAGTATTAATGGATTTTTCCTATGAAATCTCTCTCTCTCTTCTGCAAGGAAACCTTTGACCATCTTACTTGTTTGATATTGTGGTCCTTTCCATGGCAACAGATTGTGATGTCATGCATGGACAGATTATGAGGTCAAAAAGTGCCCAAGATGGAGTTAGAGGAAGAAGTAGGAAAGATTCAGAAAATGTATATGTATTTTTGAAAGTAAGTATTCAAAAGAAGTGGAAAACATGCTTACAGTAAATGCAATAATTGTTTAATTTAATTTGTCAAAGAGGTTTTTGTGGTTGAGTTAGCCCTATAAATAATAATAATAATAATAATGTGGAAACATTTGCAAAGACCGTAGCACTGTCAGACAATATCCAAAGACCTTTATATCTGTTACATTCATAATATTAATTCCTTATTATCATAGCCTATATAGAAACTTTTCAGAATCTTTACTTTCTCAGCAATGGAACTTAAACTAATATAAGTGGTGGTTACAGGTGAAAAATGTAGGTGTGGATTTGGCTTCTCTTCTCCCCAAAAAGTTCACCAGCATTCAAACCTGGGGTTTCAGTTCAGTTTTGTTTAGAGAATGGTTTTGTCCACACTTGGGTTTAAACAATCTCAGTGTTGTGTTCACATACAGGACTTTTACTCTGGTCCATCATCACATCAAATGCTTGTTGGATGTTGTTTGCACAAGTTCTATTAATTTATATAATAGTTATATATATTTCTCTTGCAGGCTAAGATTTTTCATTCATGTCTATTTATTTAACATTTGATAAAATTTAGTAAGTTACAAGGGACCATTTCTTTTCATTTTCCTCATGACTGGTCTGATTTCTCTTGGAATACCCTTCTCTGAAATCCACCTGCTGATAAAGGCAACTTGACTCAAAGTATACATGATAATTTAAATAGAACAAGCTTGTTATTGCAAAGTCTGGAGAAGACACAACAAGTACTATGCAAGGAGAAACTGGGTGTTATTAAATGTCTAATTCACTTAGCAGAACAAACTAGGCCCTGAAGTATGACTCTCATTGCCACAGATTATTCCAGCAACCACACAGGCTTCTTTAAAGTCAGTTCCAATATCTCTGTGCAACACTGAAACCTGAAGATTGAAGATACCATTCCTTATGTCTAAATTGCCATCCTCAAATCAGGATAATCCCACATTCTAATGAAGTACTGGAATAAAAATATCATAGATTGTGTAGTTAGAAAAAATGGAAGTGAGGGATCCATATTGTTGCTTATTGGAATATAAGGTCCTACCTGGAAATCCTGTTCAAAATTATCGCTGATAATCAAAAGTATCAAAATACCAGAAGGACAAACATCGTTAGCACAGATTACAAAAGCAGAAATCAAGGCTTGGGTTATTTTTCTACTTTGTCCAGGAAACCATTGACAACTTTGAGAATAGAGTCCTCTGAGCTTACAACAGTAAATCATACTGCATCCTACATATTTACAGCAAGAAATACGTGAAGGCCAGAAGTATTGAATGGCATTAATGGGAGTTCTGAGTGTGAACAGACTATGCAGCTGAGCCCTACAGGTTAGTCTGTGATTGACAAGTCAACCTGGAACAAGTCACAGGGCATCTGCTGGACTATGCTAAAGTGGACCCAAGGACCCATCTTGAATTGTGCTTTCTCCCTGTTAACTGAGCTGAACCAGCCAGAGAATAGGTAATTGAATTCAATCTTCTGTTCATTTTTCATCCCTTCCCAGCTATACCCTGTTCATTTCACCCACTTCTCCCTACATGCTCAAATATCATCTCTATAATAATGTACAGAGATGTAAAAAACCTCTTGCTCTGCCTTATTCTTTTGCATGGGCATGTTGTCCCTAAGGTTAATATGACCCTGATTTTGTCATACTCCATTATCTTACTGAGCACCACATAAGAAGAGGATTCCCTTCTTAACACATAGTTTTAGTTTATATAAGTTGATAATTTGACCATTTTTTAAAAGACGCTTTCAAATTTGGGAAAGAAATGTAGAATAAGGGCAGCGATCTGTTGAATGAACAACAACTTGTCTTTACAGAACACGCAATTTAACTTTGGAACTCATTTCTGCAGGATGTTGTGAGGTCCAAAAGTATTAAAGTGTTCAAAAAGAATGATGCATTCATGGATTTTTAAAAACAAATCCAGTCACAAACTGCAATTCAAGAAGTAGCTAAATTGCTGGTTGCATGAATGAAGGAGGGTAGACTGGGAGAAGAATCACGCTACATTTACCTGTTTTCTTACATTTTTTTCCTGGGCATCTACTATTGACTTCTGTTAGAGACAGAATACTTGGCTAGATGGAGCCCTGGTCTGCTTGAGGATGTAGCTCTTGTGTTTAACCTGGCTGCAGAAAGTGCTGAAAAGCTTGAATTGAAGGGATAGTGCTATGCTTGATCATACTTTCCTAACAAAGTCCATCCTTGTTAAATAAAGAGATCACCAAGTTCCAATGAATTCAAATTTAAACTGTGTCTAGAAACATAACATTGTTTACATCTTTCATTTATGATGATATTTCAGCTAAAGTTGTTATAAAATTGCACTGCTATGTGCTATGTCATAAAATGGAAGCATATATTACATTAAGCAGTAAGGAGCTGTATCTCATTTAAAACACATAACCACATAATTTCATAGATATATATCTATAGATAGATATATATCTATGAACAATGAAATTGCCCCAAAATTAAAACCCTCCTGGCAGTGTATTTGTAAACACAATCAGCCCATAATCCAATAAAGAGACTCTGCTTTGAATTAATGTGAATTGCTTCTCTATTCTGCCTTTACAAATAGAACTTTTCATCTGAACTTCCTCACTCCCTCTCTTTGTTTCACTAAAAATAATTGTAGTGATTTTCTTCCTTACTTGTAAACAGCAGAGGAAACATTTGAAAAGTAGAATAAAATGGAGTTGAAAAAAAAATAAAAGAAGCAGATATAATTCCTTTTATACCTGCAAGTAGAAAAAGCAAATCTAATTTCTCAGAACTTCTGGCATGAAACACTTTGCATTTTAAAAAGAAACATCACTTCAATCATTTTTTTATGATTCTGATAATGAAAATGAAAGCTAGATTGTTAAATGGAAAGTGCAATAATTTTATATACACATAAAAAAGAAACCATTTCTTTAATTTTGATAATTTAAAACAAAATTTTCCAAATGACAACCTTTTAGTTATAATTCATTAACCTTCCATGCAACAATATTTGGTACAAAAGCAAATCTTAAGATATATGAAGACAAATTAAATACTTAGAGGTTAATCCTTGAACAAGACAGGAATTCAAAGAGAGATGCTTGGTTTGTAATATTTACTGAATTGAGTTAAAGAAGGAAAGAAAGAAGATATTATATTCATAGGACAAGAATTACTATACAGAATTTGAAAGGTAAATTGAAGACTGATATACCTGAAATATTTAACTACAAGATTTTCTTTCCACTTAGTAAGTGCTTTTCTTCAAGTTTCCAGAACTTTTGTGATACTGGAAACAATTTGGAGAAATTACAAAGAAAATTTTACCTGTTTGTGAGGACTTTTATTTTTATATCATGAAACTGAAGAAACATTTTGTAATAAATTCTTACTTGGCTATTAAACTTTGTCTGCTAGATACGATAACTATATAGAACACATGGTATCAATTCCAGCTTCCTGACTGGTGCTAGCAGAAGCAATTTTCACTTATTTTCTCAACAGAATGTTGTTTTATCTGTTCTTCCTTAGCTGGTGGATTCAGAAATAAGAGCTGGCTTAAGCAGGTATATGATCTGTGCTCCCTCAGCTGCACATCAAGAATACTTGTTCTCCCTTCTCATACCTTCCAAAGGGAAATATAGTCACTTCTCAGCTCCCCTTACCCCAGAACATACCACCCTGGTACTTTCTGGTCCTATAGAAGTCATTGGCAAAATCCCATTGATTTCAGTAGGGTCTCAGTATGATCCCAGAAAGGCTAGTTAAGACCTGAAGGAGTGATGATGGGAGGATGTGCAGGGACCGGTGTTGCATATCCTACTGGGTCCTCTTCATTCGTTTTCCATCGTCCTGTGCAGACAAATAAGGAAGACGCTCTCCACTGCAGGGAGAGGATAGTCAAGGTGTCAGATGAACAGGTAAAAGACAAAGGCTTTGGGAAGAGAGGCCTCAAAGACTGGAGGTAAAAAAAGCCCAGCTCCTCTCTGAACACGTAGTGCCTGCGCAAGGGTGCCAGACCTGGCAGAAGCATCAAGTGACTTGCACAATAAAAGCCCATTGCTGATCACAGCAAGAACCGGCAGTGCATTTACTGAGGACATCAGCATGGAAGGCTCTCATTTCTGAAAGCAGCTTCCTAAGTCAGGGCATACTTCTAGTGACAGTACATAGGGTCAAAGCCAGACATGATCTAACTGCTGGTTACCCTCTGGGCAGGCTGCTAAGGCTGCTGGCCTGAGAGGGGAGTTTGGCCCCAGATTTATGCCACCTTATGCCAAAGGAGGGACCAACAGAAGCAAACACAGCCCAGGGTGAATGCGAAAAGTCTGCAATATGTCAGTGCCAGTCAAGACTGTACTACCTTTTTCAGCCTACCCCTGGTTTGCCCCTCTCAGAGCACCGGGTAGGAGCATGCCGATCCCCAGAGGCCACCCATATACCAAGAGGTTGTGACAAAAAAACAGCCTTGAGCCAGGGACCAGCTTGCGAGAAGCTTTCCCAGGCTCCCCTTGGCCAGCACCTGGGGAAAGCAGGACTCCTTCGAAGGCTCGCTCTTGCCTGCGCTCTTGCCTCCCCTTCAGCTCGCCCTCCCTTCTCTCCCGGTGGCTTCAGATCAGAGATGGGCTGTTTCTTTAAACCCTCTGTCTTAGATTAGTTGCAGGCTTCTGGGAGTCTGTGGCCAAAACTAAAGCCAGGGACAATTCCTGAACAAGGAAGCTCACAATGCCCTGTTTATTTATACAGCACAAATGATTGAAATCATTATGCCCCAGACTAGCAGGACCTATTTATAAACAAAATCTTAAGATGAGCAATATAGTAGGACTCTCCACTGCTCCATAACAAGCGCCAGTCCCATCCCCCCATCCCCACTATAAAGCTCTGAGGCCCTTCTGACTTGCCACATGAAAGATACATTCCTCGCCTGTTAAATTAAAATCTAATCATATTCTGCAGTAAACAAGGCACAAAGAACACTCTCAAAATTATGGGATGAAAACCAGCAACACTAAGGGCCAAACTCTCCCCTCAGATCTATCCTACAGCTCTTTGACAAGTGCAATCAGTTAAACGCTTGAGAGCTTGACAACGCCACCCCACTAGACTTTTGATGTGCTTGGTATTCCACCCTCTTCTATAAATTATGGATCTTTAGATCTGCATGTCCTCCATGTTTGTGATGGCTGTTATCCAACAGAGGGAAGGCTTGGGAAGAAGTGGATATTTCTCTGAAAACATTTAAATTACTCCTATGTTTCTGTCTATACAAAGCAGATCTGGAACTACTTAAATGGGCATCAGTTGCATTTGGAGCTTTGGAAGGAATAACTTTTGCTTTTCATCCTCCTCAGACACTCATCCAGTCTAAACAAAATGTGAGATCTAAAAAGCAGACTCACACTTCAGTGCCATCTGGACCTTTGACTCTCAGCAGCACCCTTGGACACTTGAAATGATCTTACTAAGGCCTGGCAATCTGCATGCAAGAGGATGGGATTGCAGCTGAAGTTGGAAGAGGGTGGTGAACCCCGTGTGAAGTCACAGGCTAGCTTTTCAACTTATCACACATCCCCTATGGTCAATATGGACAACAGGACTCTTATAGAACCTATGAATCAGGTGTATTGAATGATTATTTGGCTATACACTTTTTATAATCTTATCAGTTTACTTAACTATGGTAATCACAATGAGTCCTTGATATGATTAGAATCTAAGAATTAATAAGGCTTAGTACTTATACAGTGTTTTGCATTTTTCTCCCCAGTGTAGAGAACAAGCATTAACTAATTGCTCTTTGGAAAAACACTTTTATTATCACAATTTTATGAGGTGAAAACTAAGAGGTTAAGTAACTTGCCTGAAGTCATTCAATAAGTTACATTGGAATTAAAATTTAGGAGTTCCTGGCTGCCAGCCCTACTTTTCGACCACTAGACCACTCTGCCTCTTATTATAAGAATTTAATTTACTTGGCAGAGAATACATCTTTCGTGTGGGAAGCCATATACTGCCATTCTAATGGAGCAGAAGGAAGGTGAGAAGGCCAGCAGATCTCACTGTGAAGTAATGAAGAGTCACACCACGATGGTTCTGTTTAAATATCTTGGTCTAACAGATCACTTCTATTCTATAAAAAGACAGCCATTTTTTTCAAAATATGGGTGCTCATAGGCAGGCATCTAAATTTCTACAGCAGCATCTAAACAAATGAGCTGAAATCTAAGGAAACTGTAACAAACAGGTCACTGGTATTTTGATATCTCTCTCCTACTTTGATTTGATATCTGTTTCCCACTTTGATTTCACCAAAACACAGTGAATGTCTTGACACCTAAACACCAGAAGATGGGAAATCTTCACCTAATCTTCAGCTCTTGCCTAGGGTTCTTACCTTTGTTTTGTCCTGCAATATTCTTCTTTTAAAACTACTCTTTTTCTTTAGTATAGACTTCAAAAAAAGCTAAAGATATAATATGGACAAGGGTGCATGCCTGTGTCTGTAGGGATATATAAATTAAAAATAGGTGAGTAACAATATAGCTAGAAATGCATTTTCATGTAGACATTTTTTACAGGCTAATCTAATATACTAATTACGGAAAGCTCTGCATGTACTAGAAATCAGTTGTCACTCTCTGGAGGTGACAACAGTAAGAAATTTTTGTGTATGCGTGTGTGTGTGTGAGAGAGAGAGAGAGAAAGTCAGAGAGAGAGAGAAGGAGAGAGAGCAACCACATTTTGAGCAACCACAGAGATTTCGTATATATCCAAGTATCGCCACCTCATCTGTATTACATCCTCCAACGAAAGGCAGCCCCATGAAGAATTCATATATGGCCATATGAGCTTTGTCTACATTGCTTTCCAGCTCCCAGGTGGAACTGTGCAGGTGTATTGTAAATTAACCACCAAATAAAGGATGCTGTGTCTTTTATTTTCCTACGGAAGGATTGCCAAAATATATAGACACGAAATCAAAGAAAGGAGTGTCAGAAGGACAGTAGCAACCATTATGTGACTGTCTTTAGATCTCAAGACCAAATAAAATCTGTCTCTGAAAACAGACTGGTTATTGCAACAGAAAATGAACACAGTGGTTATACACAGATCCAAGAAAAGAAGCTTACTGCCATTAATGAAGAAAAAAAAAGAATTGATGGTACAAGGCTCTTTAAAAATACTGAGGAAAAAGAATGAGAACTTGATAATGTGAATTAAATCTTATGCCAGAGGTTTAAGTTTGCAGGAATGAGGAAAGCAGTCATTACTGAAAATGTATTCTGACATGTAAAGATCATTGGCAAATTCGCCTAACAAATAAAAAAAGCACAGGCAGCAAGATATTTTAATTATTTTTGTGCACAGCAGATACACACACATTTGTCAAAAGCACAGTAAAAGTGATTTGTTTAAACTCCAGAAAGGTTCATTGCCACCTCAGTTCATTTAACCTGTTAGGTTTCTTTAAACATGAGTTGTTTGATTTACTCAATTCTTTGTTGTTTTTATTGTTCAGCACTGTTACAATTACCTAGACAGTACAAAACTCACTGTCCTCTCCACTACACCTCTTCCTCTTCATGTTCACACATACAGAAATGAAATCTATGTCTGAACCACTTTGCTAGCACTGGACAGGTTGGCTTCTATTAGGAATGCTTGTCATTTTCAAA
This sequence comes from Apteryx rowi, assembly GCF_003343035.1. Lineage (NCBI taxonomy): Eukaryota > Metazoa > Chordata > Aves > Apterygiformes > Apterygidae > Apteryx > Apteryx rowi. Next base: position 4,021,897 of record NW_020450760.1, on the reverse strand, counting down.
AGATTGGTAGGCTACATGGAGGAAATAGGAGAAATATGTCCCCATTGCTCATTTGGCCCAGACCTTATACCTGATGAGCCTCTTAGCCCTCTGTGTAAGTTAGATTATTACTGGAAACATTACAAGGTGCAGTAATGTTAAGCAGATTCCCCAGTAATCCAGGTAACACTTCTCCAAAAATCTCTTCATCAGCTAAGAAAGAAGCCTGCTGAAAGGTAGGATTGAGTCTCTCCACACTGAACATACTTATTCCAGCAGTATAAAGAGTCGTACCAGGTATCTGGAAAGAACTACGGAACGTAATGACTTAACAGAAAGGTAACTTGTCCTCTGTCCTGACAGGGACCCCAAGGTTTCTGCAAACAAGAAATGTTCCCACAAATCACATGAGGCTAAGAGCAGTGAGAACTCTTCTGGAGACACCTTAACAGGATAGCATATCCAACGGGCCAAATGCCTTGTCACTGCCAGTAAGTTGCAAAATAGGGGAAGGGGGGCAGTGATCTTCAGTCTTTGAACCACTCCCTTTTCTCTCTTTCTCTCTCTAAAAAAAAAAAAAAAAAAAAAAAAAAACCTCCTTTCCTGTTGTCTAACAGGAGCTCCTGTTCTTTCTTTGAACTCCTTGAGTGGCTTGGCAAGGTCTTTTCTCTTATTTCTGCTCCATCTCCTTCAATATCTTTCTCCCCTACATGGACTGAAAAATAAATCTGAAAGGAGAGATCCAACAAAAAGGCAAATTCAAAACAGGTGGCTCTACCATGTAGTTTCTCAAATTTCCTATAGCAGAAACGCTTCTTACTGCTGTGCACCTTCTCCTGGGAACCAGCCTGTTTGTGCTTGGCCTGGTGAGAGGATCTTATTCCTGTCACCTGCTAAGGCAGGGAAGAGTTCTATCCTCTGCCAACTTTTCCAGTGTTTTTTGGACAAACTACCTTGCCTCCAAAACTATTCCTGTCACAGAACTACCCTGGTGCTAGTCCCAGCCATCTTCACACACAGCATATTCCCTTATGTGATTGACACAAACTAGAAGACCTGATATCTTTACCACAGGGACCTTGATTTCAGCTGACACAAGGGCAAATGAGATCTGTAGGCATCCTGATCAAAACACAAGTTCAAGCTTCCTACAGGGACAATATGGATGAGTAGAGCCACATGTGGGATGGTATTGCCACATTGTTTCCTTTTTCTACTTTATTGGATGCTAAGGGATTTAGCACTTCTGACTTAACATTTTTGCTAGGAAATTTGAAGTCAAACTCTGCTTTCAGCTATACATGTAAATTGCTGTGGGGTTATATGCATGAAAACAAGAGCAAAACTTAGACCACAGATTTTCCAGCGAAAAACAAGTGCTGCATTTCAGGCAATTAGAAGCACTAAAGTAAACATTTAGTCACCATTGACTCATGAGCCGAAAAACACAGTAGTCAATTACAGCTTTCGGCAGCAATAATTAATATGGTGTTGATGAAAACTGTGTTTTTCACTCAACATACAAAGCTATTTCAGGTAATTAAATGTAACCTCATCTATATGTAATTTGTCTTTAATCTGCACATGATACAGAATTTCAACCTCATATCCTGTATTCTGGAAGGAAAATAATATAGAAACATTAGCTAAAGTATATACCCAATAACCCTAACATGATTTGTTTGCATTTAAAAATATATCACACTTTATGATTAAATATTTGACTATGAAAAGGTTTATAATTTAATCATTTGCACAATCTTTCCTACATTACTCCTTATTTCTGATTTATGGAGATAAAGTGAGAGATCAATTTTAACTCTACATAAAACATACACATTCATTTCTCTGTATGTTTTAGGCTTCTTTTCCAGAGGCATCAAATAAAAAGAAAGTAAATACTTATGGAAAAGATCATTGTTGCCACTTCTGTTGAAGGACTTCTGGTATTGTGAAGCTTCTGAATACAGAATGACGTGTTATGTACAAAGTACTGTTACCGTTCTCGTTCTTACCGAGGAGGCACGGGGCCTTCTCCCCAGGCCCCGGACCATCACCACACAGACACCAATATGAGGAGTGGCAAAATGGCGTTTAATGAAGCGTGTCCTACTCTTTTATAATGCTGTAAAGCCCCGCCTTCTTTTCCGGCAGCAGTGCTCCGCCCGTTACGACCTTCCCATGTTCCGCCCCGCAGTGCCTCCCTGCTCATCCTTTTTCCTCCACAHCTCCCCCTCTCCCATCAACGTTGTTTCGTTATATCGAGCGGGACGCAACGAAACAAGCGAAAGTGAGCCCATCTTATTCCGGCAGCTGGACGACAGCAACGGCGGACGTCATTGATCGCATGGCAGACCTACAGCAGGCCGCTGGGCGGAAGCTTGCGTTGGTAGCACTGCTGCTACTGCTCAAGGTTACTGTATGTGTGGTGTGCCGCGACGGGACCGCCGTCGGGTGGTTACTTGCATTACTAGCACAATGCGCAAGCCTTCAGCGAGCAGTCCTATTAGCCACTGTGGTAGATTGCCAAACAGGTTAGTTAGCCATTCGTCTAATGGCGTTTATTGTGGGCTGCGTGCAAGCTTACATACAGGTGCACTTCGTTTCCACCCCTAGGCTGCGCGTCACACCGCGTGATCTTCCGCTACRCCTAGTCTACCGCTTCTCATGCAAATATCTTGTCTATGCAGTTTCCCAAGATCCACCACATCTCCCCCCCTTTCTAGAACCTCTTTTTCCTGTACTATTAATTGATATACTCTATGCTCATGTCTATCAAGCAGTTAAGCCGTACATGCCGTAAGCAATAATTCAGAATTAGCAAGCCGCAGCATATYGCTATTACTACTGTGAGTGCTATCAAGCCTAGTGTTATAAGCCATTTCTAATCAAACCATGACAAGATCCACGCCCCTGTGTTGACTTGTTCCCTGTCAGGAAAGTCTCTGTCGGCCCCGCCTCGGGGTTGAACGGGATGCAGTAGTGAGCTGCTCTGTGCGCCTGTGCTCATCTCCTCCAGTATGACTCTGCGGTCCCCGGAATCATGAAGCCGGCGATAAVCATCAATGCAGCCATGCAGCAGCATCCCGTCTGGCGTCGCCCTGTTCAGGATGGAATCTCACCAAGAATGATTAGTTACACCCCAGACCCTCCCGTACGTGCATTTAGGTCAGGTTTTATGCATTTCATTGGAACCCATCTTATCTGCTCCTCCCGTTTTACCGCAGCATACCCTCTTCCCTGTGATATCCACAAGAGAAGCAACGCTGTGGTCCCTTTCTCATCTGGTCCACCGCCGTGACAAGAGCCTGCGCTGCTGCTGTTCCCTGATTCTGTTTTTGCAGTACCGTGCGGATGACAACCGAAAGTGGTGTTCCTTTAGGGATCGTTTTCAGGATGTCCTGCGTCATGGCGTCACTCTGCTGCCAGAGGCACTCCATCATGACCGGACCCTGGGCCTCAGGGGGCAAGTCTGACTCTGCAATGGCCCGCTGGAGCCTGTCACAGAATTCAGTGAAGCTCTCTGCGTGTGTCTGTTTTATCTTTGTCCAGGGTGGCTCTACCTTTDCTAGCTTCCCGAGTTCTTCATACACGGCCCGCGAAGCCTCTGTTGTGGCCATGACCTCCCGCCTTATTTCCTCTAATGCACGCAATAGGGTGTCGACCGGGGATGTTGTTACTTCTTCTCCGCCCTTCGGCTTCCCTTTCGGCTGTGTCTCTCCTATTGCACACCCCCGCAGCCTGCGCGTAACTTCTCGCAAGCCCCCGCCTTCCTCGTCGCTGCTATCTTCTCCGCTCTCCTCCTCAACCGGCAATCTCACCCGAACCTTCCTCCCTCCTTTCAAGGTCGAACTCTGGTCTCTCCGCTCTGATGGGCCGTTACCCTTCCTCCCTCGCTGCAGTGCCTGACTCTCCCCACCTACAGCACCCTCCTCTGCCGGGGCCCACGGCAGCAGGGTCCTATCTTCCTCACTAAGCGTCTTCCTCAAAACTGCGCCAGGCCCGCAATCCTCGGGTTCGGTCCCGTCGACCCCCCATCCCTCTCTGTCTTGTGCGAGATCTTGCCAGGGATACACCGGAGGCGGCTCCTGGGATTCCACCGGTAGGATCACTGGAACCTCCCCGCCCCCACTCTCCCGTTCTTTCGCCGGGGCCTCCCTCGCGCTCCGCAGGAGCATTCTTATCAGCCCCTACACCTTTAACTCCCTCGCGGATCCCCCGTTCATCGGGAACTCCGCCAGCGCTGCTGTGCACTGCAGCCACAGTTCCTCCCGCAGAATCTCCATAGGAGAAGTAATCGCTCCCTCCTTTACGAGCCTCTCTACACACGCTCGTATCGCGCCCGCCTTCAGCGGCGCCCGCCATTCCTTGGCGCAGGCCATBACTACCTTACATATGGCCTCCATGGTTCCGGATCCGGATCCCTTCCTCACGCTCCCGGCGCCTGCGCCGGCCGAGCCGCCTCCTCGGTATCACGTCGGGGTCACCACTTGTTACCGTTCTCGTTCTTACCGAGGAGGCACGGGGCCTTCTCCCCAGACCCCGGACCATCACCACACAGACACCAATATGAGGAGTGGCAAAATGGCATTTAATGAAGCGTGTCCTACTCTTTTATAATGCTGTAAAGCCCCGCCTTCTTTTCCGGCAGCAGTGCTCCGCCCGTTACGACCTTCCCATGTTCCGCCCCGCAGTGCCTCCCTGCTCATCCTTTTTCCTCCACAAGTACTCTTCAGTATACTGTATTGACCTGATTTTCCAAACTGCAGATTATCTACTTTTCCCACTGAACCTAATGAAACTTGAAATGCACCTCTGAAAATTAATGTATATCACTGCCTTCTAAGTCACTGTTTACAAAACTGAGTAATTTGGACTCCACATTTCCAGACTGACTCCCCAACTACTTCCATCTATAGTCATATTGCAGGAAATACTGAGAGAGGAAGTGATCCGCTGTTTTAGGAAGCTTCAACTTACATATTTTTAGATTTACAAGAATTTGTTTGCGTGCTAGACTTTGAGCTGTTCCTCCACAAACTGGTCACCAGTTGAAGCATCAGAGTTCCATGTGACTGTTACCAAAGTTAACTTCTAGCAGGAGACTATTTTAAACCTGAGGTGTCTACATGGCTAACATACCTGATATTTTCTAATCCGAGTTGCAGATTAGTTATCCCTATAAGGGTCTTAAAATAAGCCTTCAGAAAAGAGAGTCTTATACAATTTGAAATGAAGAGGGTTGCTATTACCTTTAGCAAGTATTAAGCATTTTGTGTTCTTCCCAAAACTACAGTAACTTTGCCATCTTTGTTATCACAGGAGGATCTTGTTTCATGACACTATCACAACTTTATACTTTCTAAATAAAACTGACTACTACAGTGCAAAAAAATATTCAATTGCCATGCTTTAAAGTTCTTTAAACAAGTGGGACCTCTCTGATTACCAGTGTGGCTTATTTTAAAAAAGGCAGCCAATTCTCAACTATTAGCATTATCAATTCTCACAAATTAAACAACATGAAAACATGATTAATATTACCAATCAATGAAACTTGCTGCTAGTGGCATAACAAAGTATTTTGTATTGGTGACTATCATTTTTGTTGGCCTAAACATTTACTGCAAGGCATGATTTTTCAGAAGCATTTGCAGTGTCTTTGAGCAAAATTTAAGAAAAAGACGTGTGGTCCATTCAGGTGGATTTTTGGTCCATGAAATGTATTTAATGTAAAATTGTAAGATTCTTTGATACCAAGGAAATTCCCTGGCTTTGGCATCAAACAAACTCTTTCTCTAAGCATGCACAAGAAAAGACTTTAACACTAATTTGGAGGGGGCACAAGCCGAAAGGAATGGCACAGCCATCCAATAAACTAAATGCACAACACAGTGTCCTACATGGGCACAATAAGTAAGCCTATTCATGATATTTATTTGAAGGAAGAAAAGGGGCTTTTCCAGAAATCATCTGCACATTGTTAAAGAGGAGTGAATTACCTATAGCCTTCAAAGGAAAACAGTGGCTGTTAAAATAAATTTGGGGTTTGGAAGGAATTAGGATACTGAAGGCAGGCCTGAGTTACAAGACTTGCACATCCCTCTGGATTTTGGCTCCCTGGTTACACAAAACCCAGGTACGCATGGATGCAGGATTTCAGTAGAGAGACATTGCCCCAACTGTCAGATCTGGAGCCAGGCTTGCCAATACCCAAATCTAGTTCTTTGCTTTGAAGTTGTCTTCTGAAATACTGTAACAATAAGGGGGGGGGGGGAACATAATGTCCTCTGGCAAGAATGTAGAATTGCAGATGGTGGGATAGATCTAGTGCTCAAAAACTATTAGGTAAGACCCTGAAATTATGAGTTTAAAATAATAAAGTGCATGCTGGATTCTCTGAAGTCACCTTCGGTTTTGAGCTGTTGATGCACTTGGGTGCACTTTCAAGTGTTTCACCACAACCACAGGGCTGGAAACTTCTGCTCTCTTTCAAATGAAAAATGAGATTCTCACATGGTCACTTCATTTCAGTAATGGAGGCTTTAAAGAAAGCACCAGTCAGGGCAAGTTTCATGATAAAACGGTAAAAACTGGCAATACTATGGGTCTTTTCAGAATTCATGAACCTCAAAAGAAGCCAGGCAAAATCCACTCGGTATCAGGTTTCATAGAACTTTGCAGCTCAGCTCCAGTTTGTCCTAAAGTTCACTGAAGTTCAGCCTTTCAAGTCATTCTGATTCGATTTATGGTTTTCTTCCTAAACCATATAAAACTTGGGGTATTACATGAATTTGACATGAGCCAGGTGGAAGTCAGTAGGTCTGACGGTGTCTTGATTTGAGATTTTGAGTCTGTTTTAACACAAAACAGAAAGCAAAATTCCATCTTCCTCTGCAGCTGGAAAAAAAGTTTCATATGATCCTCTGTGAGCCAAATCCGCTGAGTCCTGTGGAGCTCTTGGGACTCGCAGAAGTCCACATTTGTGTAACTGTGCAGCAAGGCTGGTCTGTGGGGTCCTCACACAACTGCCTACAGGGAATACAGCAAAGGGAAGGGTGTGGATTTGCCTTACCTCAGAAAGCATATTTACTGTACCTCTCCCAGGGACGCAGAGCATCACAGTGTGTCCTCACCACAGGATTTACTTGAGCCCGAGGCTCAGTTTTCTGAAATACATGGTACACTAGTGCACTTTCGCACAGAGTGTTTTTAAAGTGTATGTTCCTTGGTGCTGAGAGGCTCTGCCTTTCTTTGCATCGCAGCTAATAAAATTGGGCCTTGACCCTGTGGGGTCTGCCCACGACTTTGTCGAATGCAATGCACAAAAATACTGTGGCCAGTCTCACTCTTCCGGAGCACTTCTGCATGGCATGACACAATGCATTGTGCTGCTCACTTGTAATGACCACAACTCACTTTCAACCACATCACACTAATATTCCAGCCTTTCTGGGTTAATAGCATCTCCCCAAAAAGAAAAAATCAACAAAATGGTAATAATCTACAACATATTCCATTCCCTTCAGGCACAGTAAATTAGTTGCACAGTCATTCTTCAGCATCCCCCACTGAATAATAAACTAATAACTGAGCTATATACCTACAACTGCACCCGGAGTGCAGAGGCACTCAAGCCACCTCAGGTACCACAACCAGTCTGGTCACAGAAGCTGAAACATCCTATAGGCTAATTTGACCAATCAAAAGTCATATTAAACTAGGGCTCCACGGAGCCTTGTGACAGCACCAGATGTTTTCCAGTACCTGAGCTGAGTCAGTTAAAGCCAACTGGACAGCTTTATACTATATAGGATATACACATTTTAAAACACAGACCAAATCTGAGCTCTACTACAAGCTGATTTACCCTTTCTTGTTCTCTGTTCTTCTTTACAACACACTGGGCCAGAGCACCACCTCCCCCTTTTAAGACCCTTTTACAGTAATTCCTACATCTCCTAATCACTCTTCCACTCAATCCCTCCCATTAATCAATGCTCTTAACCAGACTTACAGGGAAAGCTCTTACTCCTGATCCCCTAACTAATCTGTATCTGCTGACCATATACTGATAGAAAAGGGCAGATGACCCACCACAGCTCAGGCAGAGTCCAGCTCCTTTAAAAGTATCCAGCAAGGCTGTAACAAGTATCAATAGCACGCCAGTCAAAACTGAAGTCATTATGTTTGCATCTTTCTTTTCTTTCTGTGACTTTCTTTGAACTTTATGCTTTTTAACAAAGAACAGTAGATTGACTTTAAGGAGAAAAACTTGGTTAAAAAAATGAATAAGGAAGAGGAGGAAGAAAGGGCTATTGATAGCCTCCATTAGAAGTTCATAACAAATTTCTCCGCCAGTGTGACACGGAGGAATCTCATTTTCATGGATTATTAAAAACATACATGTATTTATTTCTTTACCCATACAATTCCTGCACTGCATGTTCCAAAACACAGACGTTTTCTTTTTTTCTGCCTGTTGAAGTTAAATCCCTGCAATGAATTTGCATGACTTGTGAAAAACTCAGGCTAAATCACACTTACCCTCAGCCTCTATTTGAGAGAGATTTTGCCATTTCCAAGTAAATCCTTACAAAAAATCCATACAGGTAATTTAGCACAATTACATTTGATTGTGGATTTGCTACCATTCAGCCCAGGCCTTGGCTCTCACAACCTGTGATGACTTTCTAAGGTAAAGAACCTTCCCAAGTAACGGTTTGACCAAAGGAAACAGGGAATGCAGTAGCCTAGATTTTCTATTATAAATTTCAGTTATAAATTCTTGCTTCTGAAATAACAAACTATTGACACATTTTCAGGGAAAAGAAAGGTTTAATTGGGAAAGAGTAAGTGAGGCTTTGCCTCACTGATGTAGTTATTTGTGTTTCTCAAGATAGTAGATACAGAGGAAATGGAGTTTATGCCCAAAACTCATATTCAAAATGAGCATTTTCCTCTGTTATTTCACCTCTAAGTTTTATGGTGAAATTCTTACTCTAGTTAAGAGGCGTTTGTCGCTTGTTATCTATTAAGACAGAATTTTGCCTTGTGAGACTGGGCTAAAGTGAAAACTGCACTATTTTGTTTCTCCAAAGTGCAAACTCAACTTATATAAAGTGGAACTCCAAAGCATGTATTAAATTAATACCACTATTTACTGAATTTTAACAAGAAAGCAAAAGATATGTATCTTTTGGTTTATCTATATCTCTCTTACACAGTTATTAAACTTCCCCCAAAATATGATTTTAATAATCTTTAATTAACACACAATAAATATCCTATTAAATTGAACTCTTTAGTTTGAGAAAGCAATTATTCATTCGAGACATTTAATTTGAAGGGTTACCACAGATCCTTATCTCTGTAAACTAGATTGTAATACTTCTTGCTAGAAATTTTATAGGAAGTTCGTTTCAGGGTGAAAATCATGCTTGGACATTTCAAAGGCACTTAAAACCCACATTTACTCCAAGCAATATTAAGCATCTCTACCAGGTGTGTAATTTATGTGAACGGTTACCCTATGTTCTCTATACAACTAATGGAGAGATCTCATTTTCTTTGTTGACTATGTGGTCAATTAGGGTAACTATGCTCCTAAATTCTGTCCCTGGTTAAATGCCTAAACTTAGGCGCAATAACTACGGACCTCAGATGCCAAACATACAACTTTCACAAGATCTTAATGTTCTCTGAAAATTCCAGCCTTCATCCAGATTTCAAGATGGGGAGGAAACAATAGAGCACAAATTCATTCGTTTTCCCTATTAAGGAAATATGCAGACTTTGTAATCCACAATTATTTTAAATCATATGCATGAAGCTCAGGAAATATCTGAAATTTCTATGGAGTTACTTGCCCATCTTTCCACTGAACACTTTAAGGTCCATCTTGGAGTTGGATAAGAGAAAACCCCATATGGTTAAGCTCCACTATTGAAATGATAAATCTGTTAATAGGAATTTACCATTCTTGTTGATACTTTCTCTGCTGAGCTATCTTCTATGGGGTGGTTTTTCAGATAACTCCATATTATTTATATCTTCCTGCACATCCATCCATCCATTTCATCCTTTTATTAATTTTTATATATTAGTGTAAAGGAAGGCATTCTGAGCCCCCTGCGGCCAGCAGTTCGGTCAGCAAATGTGTACATATGGTAGGTTAATGTATTTGTGAATCAGTTGTTATGATTACAAGCAAAAATATGTAACTGAGTGAAATACTGTTATTATGTGTAAAATCGTTGTAACTTTACATGCAAGACTCCTGGAATTCTGGCCTCCTCTTTCAGCTTAGCTCTCCCTTGAGCTTCATTTGTTTGCCCTTGCCAAAAAAATTATTCACCTAAACACAATCCCCTCATGATGTCAATGGAAGTCTGAGCAACCTACGGCAGAGAATGTTCAAAGCTCACATTACTATAAAGCAATGTTTTCTTATGGTTTGTTTTATTTTCTTGGATATCCTGTTCTGTGAGAAGACTAATCCTGTAACTAAGACTGACTTGTGATTTTTCACAGTATAACAAAGTATAACAAAAATGCCTCCATTTCACCTTTTAATGATTAAATCTCTCCAGTGCCCTGAGCCTTGGACATGCAGGCACACAAGTAATTTTATGCACATGAGCAATCGTACTCACTGGGTCTACACGTATAGCATTGCACATATTCATATAAGCAAGATCAAGGACTACTTTTGTCGAGAACATCTGTAGCAAAGGAATGTTGTTGCAAGTAAACAGTGTCTAAGCAAACCTCAGCTTTCCTTCAGTGCTCAGTCACCCACAAAAGTCACTCAGTGTCTCTCATAGCACTTGGCTTTGAGCAATAGTCCTTAAGTAATTTGCTTTAACACTATGATAGCACAGTTTACTGAAGCTTTCAGAAAATTAAGGGGAAAAAAAGGGTATAACCACTTATTGTAGGCAGTTAAAAGTCAATGCAAATGGATTATTTGAAAATCAGAGTTAAGAACATGCCAATTGATATTTCATTCTGCATTGCTTAGTGGTCAGGATAATGTTTTCCTATTTTCATGCAATTTTTTTCACCTGATAACGCTGAATTTTTGAACAATGGTGCAAGCACAGGAACAGTTTGTGTAAGTAAATGAACCATGTCAGCAACTGTAATTCAGTCAGCATTGAAAACATGATCAAAATGTATTAAATTATTTGTGATAGATTCTCTCTGCAAGAAGGCAAATCTATTTGAACAAAAAAAATTAACTAGGATATGAAACTGAAATAATAAAAATGCCAGGTCTCTTTAAATAGTATATTAGCGCTCAGATACTCTACATCTTAAGTGGTATTTCATTCTAAGGGATCTAAGAAAAGTAATTTGTGTCTAAATGTACAGTGTTTCCAAAGGATTGCTCTACAGGTAGATTAAACAAAGAAGCCCAGGCCAAAGAATCCATCTATATAACCATTCTCAAATAGGCAATACATTTTATACAACATAAAAGATAAGCTGCAGTGTTACGTGACAGCTAAGAACTCTTGTATTGATTCCTAAAAATATTGACTTAATTTTATCAAAATGTATTTATTCATCACTGCTGCATCAATGATCTTCTGTATTTTATATGTAAATAATCTATTCTATTCCCTTGATCATGTTAATCTTACTAATGACAAATTGCCATTCTCCACGTACAGTTCCTAGATTTACAAATTATCACTCCTGCTTTCAGGGGACTGAGAATCAGCCACGCTTGCTAATGCCTCCATGGATCGCCTGACACATAGCAGATTTTTATATTCCCTTTTAAAGCATTCAGCTTGCAAGAAATAATTTATAAATCTGGCTATCACTTGCACTTATCCTCTTACTGCTTGAGGGGGAAAAAGAACAAGATCAAATTGGGAGGATTATTAACAATTTAAGAACTTTATTTGCTTCAATTAACCCTTTGCAGGAAGGATTCCATGCTAAAACCCATTGGTTTTAGGAAAGGAAAGTGAAGTATCCTGTTTATTCAATTATGGTGGAGAACTTGGACAAACAAAATATTACCCACAAATACTCTTCACTTGTTGATTAAAAAAAAAAAAAAAAAAAACACTTTGTGAATTTTAAATGTATGTTTAAACCTAAGAGCTTTGTCTCACCCCAGCAAACAGAACATGACTTGAATTAAGGAACTAGAACTGTGACAAATCAAGCAAGTTAAAAATTCAGACTTTGAGGTTGTTTCTCTCTTGCTCTGCACTTGTGCATAGTGGAGACAAAATACTACCATTCTCATTGGGAAGCATCATACCTCCACTTGGCGTTTCCCCTGTGGTTGTATAAATGGCCATGGGACAGTGGAGAATGAGATCCTCAAACTTCGTCCTTTATTTAAGGTTGGCCTGTCTTGGTGTAACCCCTTACAGCAACCCTCTTCCCAGGCAGAAACAAATGCTCGCAATAGCCACAAGACAGCTTGCTACCTTTTATTGCAAGGAGCTCCTTAGCTTTCTCAGTGCAAGGGAATGAGAACTGGCTGTAATTACTGAGCTACTGCTGGAGAGAAAAGGGAGTTATCTGTCCCTTCACTGTAAAAATATTTTGAGAGTCACTTTGAACATTTCTGCAACACTCTCAGGGCCATGGCCTGCAATAACAGGAATCCTGACATAACACGGGATTCAGCTGACAAAAACAGGTGCCTAGTACTGGCTGAGATGGAACAAATTTTCCTCCTTCTAGATCAAAGTTTCCTAGGCTTCTAGATACCGTTCCAGAAGAAAAAGGCCTCCTGCCAGTCCCACAAAGATGTCTTAGATACCTGAGGCATCCAAAATGCTAATGTGCACCTACATTTGAGTGACTGAATCCCTCTCATTGGACCAAGCAAGCTCCCACTGTAGTCAGTGAAAGTCTCTATTTCAATGATATCAGATAACGTTAATTGTAAACAGTATCAGTAATCAGTATCAGCTGCCAGTATAACATCTGTGTGATAATGCTTAGATGTGAAAATAGCATTAACAAAGCAAAAGGTCCATGACATCTACTACAGCTTGAGTTAGAGTGTATAACTGGTGCCAAAGTCTCCATTCCTCTGCTCAGCTCCCCAGAAGCGGCTGGTGCAAATACATTCATAATGGCTCCCCCCTCAAAAAGAAAGAAAGGGAATTCCCCTGAGATCACTGGGTGGCTAAACTCAGGAGATACCATCACCCCAGAAGGTGCCTGCTTACTCCAGAAGATCTCAGATGGTGTATCTATGTTATGGAACACACACACACACACACCCCACTCTCAACCCATTCCCATAGTAACAGATATACAAGATACCCCACAGCTGACAAATCCTTATTTTGCAGAGAAGAAATGGTTGGGAATGCTTCCTTTAGCTTCACTTCTCCCTGACCATGTCCCACATGGCATCACAGTGCTTGACCATACACGTGACAGGATTTTCCTCATTAGGAAGTCCCTTCTACCTACAGAATAACTTTACTCTAAGTATCCTAATGGGATCTGTAATTAGCAGAATACAATATTTTAACAGACTCCAAACTCCCATTTCCACTTCATTAAATCCAGGTTCACTCTGAGCAGTCTACGTGTCAATATGTATTTATGATCCTTTTGAAGCACAACTTATTGGCCTGTACAGTACAGCCATTTCCATTTGTCACATCGATATGTATTTAGGGACTATCTAAAATACAGACTGGATCGATTGTAATGGTCTGTCATGTAAATTCTCCTTAGTTCAATGGCCACTGCCACAATAGACTTTCAAAAGCACTGCAGTTTATCATGCATCTAATCTATAGAAACCTAATTCTGATATTCATTCATTATACAGAGGCTTTGATTTATATCAGGGATGAGCAGAAAGGCTAATATTTGGAACTGAGTGACATTTGGACATGAATTTTTATAACTATAATTCAAATCATAGATACATCTTTACATGCAAACATCCTACTTCTCCATGCATCAAGCAAGGATAAGCCCTCTTCTTTCTCAATACAAGAAGAGCTAAGATTTTAGAGGGAAGGAATAATGTAGCCTTGTTTCTAGAGAACAGCATTTCTTTTCCCTCCTGAACTCTGTAAAGATGCCAGCTATCAGTGCAAGACATCTTTTTACAAATTTGCTCATCTACTTACATTCCCTTTAGGAATGTCAGGGTAGAAAGGGGACCTGCTACTTACTACTTCTTTCAGAAAGGTTAAAAATGGTGTATCTTGACTTGTATGGACAATTCCCAGCTATTGCTATTACTAGTACCTATTTTTTAAAAAGTTAGCTTCTGGAACTATAAAGACCTGGACCAACTTTCCATTACAAACAAAGGTATCTTAAAAAATGTCTGCCACACTCTATGCCACATTTTTAACTGGTTGAGATTCCACTGCACTCACACTGTGGTTATTTCCCATATAACTGGAATGCTAACTCTACAACAGAATCAATTCTTTACACGTCTACCACAAGAAAAAGAAAAATATCAAAGTGTAACTTCAGGGTAGTTGCGGCAGGTAAATCCAAAGTAGCTAGTGCAGTTAGATTCTAACTAAAATTAACATGAAGGTAAGGGTTGCTGCCTACAAACACCCATTCATACCTTTAGTCACATGAGTCATTCAGTGACAGCCAATGAAAATATTTGGTGAGTAAACGTCTATATATGTTTATAGGCTCCCATCCTAATAGGATACTAATAAGCAATTCAGACATGTAATTTACTTCCTTATATGCATTAATGCTAATTACAAGTAACCAGAATTATAAAGACAATGTAATTACATTCTAATTATAGCATAACCACAGCCACTATATTATGAAGTGTAACCCAAATTTAAAAAAAACTTTCTCTTCCCCTAGACATATCACTTTAGCACATGACTTTTATTCCCATTTTTCCTGTATCCCACCTTTCAATAATGCACATCTGAACACTCAAAAAAGTTTTTGAGTCAGCTTTCATTGGACAACAAAGTAGACTAAATAATGTTTCATTATCTAACTATATTTTAAATGAAGCAACACTCACACTCCTTTTATTCTTTGTATAAGAGGGGAAACAGAGGATTCATACAGGCAGAGTAGCTTCACCATATACCCAACACTCAAACCTTAATTCATCAACACAGTGTTACTCCAGTAGCTTTCTACAATGAGAATATAAAGACCTTCTGGAAGGTTTGCCAATTATGTAAGGACCATTTAATTTCCATATACTCCCTTTCTAGAGTGACATTGGTATTACAACCATAAAAGCTGATATCTCCTTGTCACCCTGATAGGTCATGTTCAGCCTGCTCTGTTGATAAGAAAAATGGTACCAGCAAGGTAGAAACGGAACAAACTGTCAGTCAAGATGCCTCTCCCATCACCAAGCAGGGAGAGGAAAACAATAGAAAAAAAACAGTGCTCCTCTATCCAGGTCCTTTCTCCCACCCACCAGCTGATAGTGAGGGAATTGGTTAACTTTTTAGAGATACTCTGGAAGAAGATGGAAAGAACAATCCAAGATAATAAAGCAACCACTTTCCCCTGCAGAAAGGCGTTTCTGTTTGTGGGAACAAGGAAGCCAAGATATCTTGAAAGGAAAGCCAAGAAAGTGTCTAAGGTTTTACTGCATCAAGCTGGAAAATCATTCCCTTGAGGAAACTTCTGAAAGTTTGAGGGGTTTGCAGAGACACCTGGAGTCCTTTGTTTCCTTTGAGGATGACACGAGGGCAAAAGAAGCAGAACAAGATAACAAAGCACACTGCTTTAGAGAAGCACTGTGAGCTCAGTTATATCTTTCCTAGCTGGAAGGAGGAAGTGTTGCAGAATGATGATTCTTCCCCATTGGCAAAGGGCAGCATTGCCAAGCAGAGGAAATAAAATAAATCATAAGACAAAGACAAAGAAACCCAGTAGACTTACTTCTAGTATGAAAAGAACATGAATCCTGTCTCCAGGGTATGCATGTCATCCCACACACCTGTACTACATAGCCTTGCTAGTATCATCATGCTCTGTGAAGAGGAAGACAACGCCAGGTGGGAATGCTTCATTCCCTGTTTGAAATTCAAGGATCAGACTCAGCCATCTCTGCAGTCATTGCCTGCGCCATCTCCCACTGACTTTGTGCTTAGCTTTGTGCTATTTTCCACTGGGTACAAAGTACTAGCTAAACAAGCCAAGTTTAAATCTTGGAGTAAAAGTTTCTTTGAGGCTCTGAGTCTCACCCATGAAGTCTGAAGACTTCTTCACAGAGAATTGCTTATTTCTGTGAGAGCAAAAAGTCTTTAAAACATCACAGCCAGCATACAGTGGTTGGAATCACAGAATCACAGAATTGCTGAGGTTGGAAGGGACCTCTGGAGATCATCTAGTCCAACCCCCCTGCTCAAGCAGGGTCACCTAGAGCACACTGCACAGGATCGCATCCAGGCGCGTTTTGAATATCTCCAGAGAAGGAGACTCCACAACCTCTCTGGGCAACCTGTTCCAGTGCTCTGTCACCGTCACAGTGAAAAAGTATTTCCTCATGTTCAGATGGAACTGTCTGTGTTTCAGTTTGTGCCCGTTGCCTCGTGTCCTGTCGCTCGGCACCACTGAAGAGTCTGGTCCCATCCTCTTGACACCCTCCCTTCAGATACTTGTACATGTTGATAAGATCTCCTCTCAGCCTTCTCTTCTCCAGGCTAAACAGTTTCAGCTCTCTCAGGCTCTCCTCATAGGAGAGATGCTCCAGTCCCCTAATCATCTTTGTAGCCCTCCACAGGGCTCACTCCAGTTGCTCCACGTCTATCTTGTATTCGGGAGCCCAGAACTGGACACAGTACTCCAGATGTGGCCTCACCAGGGCTGAGTAGAGGGGGAGAATCACCTCCCTCGACCTGCTGGCAACACTCTTCCTGATGCACCCCAGGATACCATTGGCCTTCTTGGCCACAAGGGCACCTTGCTGCCTCATGCTTAACTTGGTGTCCACCAGCACTCCCAGGTCCTTCTCGGCAGAGCTGCTTTCCAGCAGGTCAACCCCCAACCTGTACTGCTGCATGGGGTTATTCCTCCCCAGGTGCAGGACCCTGCACTTCCCTTTGTTGAACTTCATGAGGTTCCTCTCTGCCCACCTCTCCAGCCTGTCCAGGTCTCTCTGAATGGCAGCACAGCCCTCTGGTGTATCAGCCACTCCTCCCAGTTTTGTATCGTCAGCAAACTTGCTGAGGGTGCACTCTGTCCCTTCATCCAGGTCATAAGAAAAGAGAGAACTCAGCAGAGCTTTCACCATGTTTACTGGCTTGTGAAGATATTCTGATGAAGTCATGTACTTTTTTCTTTTTTTTTTAAAGGAGGGGAGAGGGAACTGCAAAGGCACATGGGAACCTGTCAGGCCAAGAAAACATGCAAATCGCAAACTGAGGACAACGGCAGGAAGGTGGGAGAGGAGTTTTCCACCATGGATGGTAGATTTAAGGTCTAACCTAAAAGTCTCAGAAAAGGCAAACAGGTTGAAGGGAATTATCTCTCAGGGCTGTAAAAAGCTGAGGACAGTGTCTCAAAGTCATTTTGCTGATTTTGTATGTCTGTCATTGTTAGAGATAGCCTAACTATGTCTTTTTATCAGAGGAGGTGTAACTTACCTTGTGCATACTCTTTATCAGGTAGCAGGACAACAAGCCCTGAACATTTCATTTCTTTATGTAGCCTTATTAGATAAGCTTAAAGGTGAGGCGATACAGCAATAATATAAAGCTTAAGCTCCTGAAGATGCTGGTTTTCTTTTAATTTTATAAGGTCCATACAGCAAGACCCTTCCCTCATTATCAATAGGCAAGAAGGGGACCTTAAGAACTCAGCATGATTCATGAGCTGTAAAACAGCTCAGCAAAACATGGCACTAACACAGAGAGTAGCCTGTATGTTTAATGCCAACTGCTAGAGTTGCTCGTCTTTATGATTGGCATAACTGTGATGACAGGTCCTTGAAGGAGAATACAGCCCATTTCACAATGATACATTCACAGGATACCATGTCATCATCTGCATGTATGTTTAAGTTTTACTGCCGGGGAAGCCTTTATATGCTTAAAATTCAAGAGGGGAAAAAGACTTCAAGGAAGAAACCACCCATCATTCAGTATTTTTTCCCCTGAACAATAGAATAAATTAAATGAATGTGTGAAATAATAATAAGCAAATCATCACCCTTGCCCTGGCCAAAATGAAAAGGGCAAATCAAATGCATCTCCTAAAATGAATCTACAGTAAAGAAACAATTAAAAAAAAAAAAAAAACCACTATCTGCTTTAAGAATCAGTTATTCAAAATGAGTGAGGGAAACTATTTAAAAAGTAAAAGAACAAAGACGAAAAATATCAAATATAAGTGGTCAACAGTGATCATTGTGCAAACTCATAATTTTGGCATGAATACAAACAACCTATATGTGTGTATGTTGAGATTGGGAAAGTACCGAAATTAAATTGTTTCTAAAACTGAGAGATTCACTGGCTGTGCAACTCACCTTTGCCAGCATATACAACAAAACATATGTAAATGCACATACCTCTCAGGTGTGGCTAATAGCAAATATAGCTAACACTAGCCTCAGTAAAGGTTTTAAGTCCATAAGATATCTGTCTTCCCTCCTCCTGTTATCTAATGCAACTATGATCATCCTGCCAGGCACTGTTGTATAACAGAAAGGCCTATGCTCATTTTTTAGGAATCCTACTAAAAATGTAACTGATATTTGCATGAACTCATAACCACAGACATGGAAAAACTAAATTATCTCTTCTGTACAGTCAACAATAAGCAACATTTCCAAACATAAGTCACAAGAGAAGCATCAACTTGGAAAACCTGAATAATGAACCACAGGCAAAAGTCATACAGGGCTACATCCCCAATGATCTAGAGATGGTGTCCTCCTAAAGCTGAGAGTAAATAACTGACAGCTGTCCTACTACACTCACTTCCTGATTATATCCCACTCATTGCTGGTCTGGTTGATCTCTTGTCCAAAGAAAATGCTTTGTTGCTGGAGGATCTGGAGTTCCCCCTGATGTGAGATGCCTGCTCTGGAAACCCTTCATTGGGTCAAGGTGGTGGGCAGCCACAGTCCTAACAGCAGCCTCCCAGCCAGTCCTCTCCCCACTGCTTTTATGTCTAGGAAGATATGATGAGCTATTCAAACATTTTCAAACATGATTACAAACATTATACCCACCTCAGTTTTAAAGACCTTAGTAATTAGGGGGTTTTTTTAAACATGAATGCCTCAAACTCTTTTCTGTAAATAAGGCCTAATCCCTTAGCATTTTAAAGGCTAGCTCTGCAGCCTTTATTTTAAATGAAGTATGAGGTCTAATGCACTGGCACACATTTCTAAACTCCTTAAGGAATGGTGCAAGCAGTAGAGTGGGTAGTCCAAAGAATAAGAGTCAAATATACAACTTAAAGATTAAAAAAAAAAAAAATCCAAACTGGGAGCAAGCAGTTCAGGAAGCAAACAAGACAGCAGCTAGCATGTTATCAGAGCAAGGAAATCAGCAACAAAGATCAAAATGGTGTCTCAGCATACTAATGTTGACAATGTCTGTGAGTCCCAGTGCTCAAAAAGACCACAGCAGTAATCTTGGCACAACACATCCAGTCAGCAGCAGTTTACTTGCAGGGTTCAACAGGAAACCCTCACATTTATCAACTCTGCTCCCTCATCAGTATATGTCACTGCACTCCATAGAAGCTAGTGTTGTGTTAATTTATCAGCAAATAGAGGACAGAATAAAAATGCAACTTCTATCTTCTTTTGAGTCATTTATTTCCTTCAGTGCTTTATTTTTCACCCTACATGATAAAATACAAGAGATTGTAGCTTGAAATTCCAGAAAGCAAAATGAAGAAAAAGGTAAATCCAGATTAAACTCATGTTTGGTGCAAGTGTACAAGCCCTGATTCTACAATCAGTCCAACAGGGCTGACACTTCGACCTGCAGAGTCCCCCTAACTTCTGCACGACTCCTCGCAAGCACAGGGATCTGCTGCCACAGATCAGACCAGAGGAGCACTCCAGCAGCTCCCTCGAGCGTGGGCTCCCAAGTACTTTATAACCTCCTGATGAAGGAGGGCTATATCCAGAGCAGGCTGGTTTGTTTTTCCCCCCAGTTCTCACTTGCAGAAGCTGATTGAAATGCAATCCAATTGTTCGTATGAAATACAGTCCAAACACAGTAAGAGTCAGGCCCTGAATCTGCAAAGAAGGGAACCTAAAGTCTTCATGGATTCATTACCTACATCCTAACCATCACTCTGTTTTATTTACTGGTTCATTGGCTCTGGCCTTGGGTCAGTGCATATTAGCATAATTCCACAAAAGTGGAGTTCGTACACATTCTGTTCAAATTTGTTTAATTAAATGGTTAAAGTTTAAAAGTAAATATATTAAATTAGATGGGTTTTGAAGTTGAGACAGAACAGATAAGCCGCTTCAAAAAAAAAAAAAAAAAAGAGAGAGAGAGAATTAATATGCTGTCTGTGTCTGTGACGATTTTCAGCTTAGGATCTCAAAGCAGGGAAGGAAGAGGCATCACTTAGTACAGCTTTGCCAGTATGTGTCAGTATGCAGCAGTGGTTTATTACCACACAAACAGTATTGCATGAGAGCTCAGAGCAGTGCAAACAGAGATATCTAGCCGAAACCAAAGGAGATGGCACCATGTAATGTACATGGACTGTATAAATAGCACATGGTTACAAAGTGGAGTTGTATAGGGCTGCTAGTTCTGTAATGAACACAAGTGGTCAGGGTGTTGGTTTGCATCTCAGATGAAAAACAACTGCCCTGGAGCTAGTGTCCTTAACACTATGCTGGGTCGGTGTAACCGCAAAGGGAAAGGTGTCTCCTGCAAAGCCAGCAGCACCAGATCCTGCAGCAGCACGTCAGGGTGTTCACTGGATGTCTTTTTCAAGAGGAGAGGGTGACCTGACCTGGCTTGTGAGTTGTATCTGAATCAAAGCACAGGCTGAGATGGCAGTTCAGAACAAGAAGTGAAAGAAGAAGGAAGAGAAATACAACTTCTCACAGCTAAAGATTCCTTATCTAGGAGCCAGAAATCAAAATTGTTCTTCATGCTGTTACTGTGTAATACTTACATTACAAGAAGACAGCTATGTTTTTTCTCTGTTTGATTAGTCTAAACAAATCAGTCTTGGATTTTTTTCCTAGTTGCTTCCTTCCCCTGCAAAGTAAAATAAAAATAAAATATTTAATGCAATTAAAAATGTTGGTATGAAAGTGCACTTTATAAAATAGCATTCTGGATCATTTTTAATATCTCTTTTTGAGCCCAAGGAAGAAATTTGCCAAGTGAATTCCTTGCATCTCAGAAACTTATTGCAAGCTCTGACTGGAGAACATGTGAAATATGACATGCCAACATTCTCTCTGTTTGAGCATACTGTACTTCAAGTCAGACCTGGGCAGGAAACAAAGATCAGAGCCATGTTCTGCATGCTTTTTACCTAGGGGTCTTGCAAAAAAAAGAACCAACTGTCAAGAGCAAATCATCAAAAAGCAGATATAAATCAAACTGCTGTGCTCAAATCATGCCTAAATAGTTTGCCTATGATGATAACATCAGAAAGATAAAGAATGAACAGTTAGCTTCATTCAATCCCTGTTAAAAACATGGCTGTGGCAGGACAGTAACTACACATAAAACAAAAGGTCCTTGTGATAAAGTTATGCTCCTAAATACAGACCATTGAGTCAATTAATGTTTACTTAAGTACTTGTCATCTAAAGAAGGAGCAGAGAAAACGATCAACATAACCAAAAGCTTGTGACACCAATTTGCATCCAGTTCCAAGTGCATGTTTTATTTATTTTCAATCAGGATCAATCAGAAAAGAAAATAATCAATGAAGTCGCAGTCATGAGTGGTATTTGGCCATCTGGGGGCCCCAGTATCTCTCAGCCTGCATTGGAGGCAAGGGAAAAGAATTTTTTTCAAGAGCACGGAGGAGCTCCATATGGTTGAGATCAAAGGTGTTGCTGGGTGCATGGTTCTGCTTTATTGCCAGGCACTGCTGTTAATTAGAAAACAAGATCAGAGGCAGTATTAAAATCCAATTAAATTGATATGAACAGATTGCCAAGTGATGTTCACTAATGTATAATTGAGCACCATGCAAATTTCGGTGGCTGCCTTTTGTTTTTTCTCCCCTCACTCTGGAGTGAATGATGAAGCTATGAAGTTTTTCCTCGTTGTAAAAGATAAACAAGTTAATGCAGTGATCTAGGGGGTATTACTTCAGTGATTGATGAAAATGAGAGTGGAATATTAACGTGTGACTTTTGGGGGGCTTCTTTTATTATTGTTGTTTTTGTTATTCTTGTTATGGTGATATCCAAAAACATGTGCAGATCCTTCATCATTCCATCATTTCAAATACAGGGAAAGTTCCTTTGTAGTTAGAGATTTGATTTAAACAATTACAAAACCATGAATATTTCAAGTGACAGGCCTGCTACTGCTGGAAATTAACTTTTCTCAAGAACTATATGGACTTTATACCGTATATCTTTGTTTAGAATCCGCAGCTTCTATTAAATTTAATTACTTCCCTGTGCAGCTTTATATTGAGGGTGACTTCAAAACGAGGGCAGCAGCTATTAAATTTAATTACTTTCCCCTGAGGCTTGCATAGTAAAGGTGCATGGTTAAGGTGCAGCTACTAAACAAGAGTAGCTTCTAAACAAAGATATACAATATTCATACCATATATATTTCTCCTTTTCTATCGCTCTGTCTTTATATATATATATATATATATAATTTCTAATAAAAGATCTACAATATTTAAACTGTCTCTCTGTTTCTCTCTCTCTTTGAATAGCTCACATGATTCCACTCACAATTCATATAGATTTCAACATGACCAGGCTTTATAAAGAACAAAATTCCAGGATATAAAATTAATTAAAATATTACAGAAATTCTTAAGTCTTTTGGAACGATGCTTCTTTGTTCGGAGCCTACTATGAGGAATAATTGTAAGCCCACAAATAAGTGATAACTGTCATCCTTCCAAAAATCAATGTATTAATATCACCGTATTTTATCTAACCTATCATTTGTTAACTGTGAAGATGCACTGAGGTAAAAGCTGGTTTTCAAAATGGGATCAAAGTTAAGAATGCATGAAAGACCAACAAATCAAACACAGTAATGTCTGACATGCTGTTCACGAGACATTTTTGAAGTTTTAGGAAATTGTTTAAATCCTTTTGAAAGGAGAACCCCTTTAATCAAATAATGTTAGTTGTGCCTGTGAGCAGAGAAGCAAAACTGCTGTTGTATTTGTTCTTGCGTAGGGATGCGAAGCCATTTGGTGTGTCTGGGCTCACCAGTGCAGTGAGGACAATGCAAGGACCGCTGCAGGTGTAGGCAGAGGGAAGGATGGGCTCTGTAAAACAGTTATGGTTTTCATCCCTTCGTTCCATTTTAGATGAACACCATAGGGCATTATGCTGTCAATTTAATCTCATCCCACTAGGTCGCTGGCCATTTATGTTTCATCGCAGTGCACCCCTTGTCTATATAAGGAACAGAGCATCAGTGGGAATCTGTGTAGCATCTCTATCTTAAGGATAATTTAAAATCTTTTGCAAAATTAATATTAAACACTAGAAATTCTGCTACACTGCAAGCAAATGAAGAGGCTGTGATGTGTTGGATGCAGTTCCAATATTAACTGAAAGAACTGGATTCTACCTGCATTAAGGAAAAAGGAAATGGTATCAGTGACTTCAGGAATGTTAAATAATCTCCCCAAGCATGTATAAAAGAAGTTTTATTGAAAGAGAGAAGTTAGGTAGCTCACCACTCAATCCCAAGCATAAATGTGTTTTTACATGAAAAACTAGAGCGATGATCAGAAGCATTAAAATACTTCTGCTTAAAATTCTGGGTGCACATACAGAAATGTAAAGCATTAAAATGTTTTGTTAGAAATTTTAAAAAATTAAAATGGCCTTAAGAAATTGTGAGGGGAATAGCATGCCTTTATTTCATTTTTTTTCCTCATTCTTCAACTAAAAAAATGAAAGGAATGATTTATTTTTATTAGTTTGGTTTGAGTATTTCAGAGGGCTGTGAATTTCTCTTTGTCCCCCCCTTCCCTTTGATGTATACTTTACCTTCTTTGTGTTTCTGCATTTTGCTTTCAAAAAGGTCCGGTAGAAGCCATCCTAGTACCTCATTGAAAATGTTGCTTTAAAGTTTCCATGTCTGACAGAGAGTTCTGGTTAAGATGCTAATCAGCCATGCTAGAGGCTCCATAACTCTTTCCTTGCCAAATGCCTATGTTCAGTGGGAGGACTTAATTGATCGATGGATTTTGCAAATAACTGTCAAAAGAGATGAGTCCCAATTCTGAATCAGAACACATTATTTGCTGTCCCATTATAGATTAGGAAATAAGCATGATGCAGGGAAAGCAGAAGATTTTTCTGAGGGCACTTTTCCTCCATTCTGTTCTTTGGCAAAAGACCTGTTTAATTATTGCCTGTTTATACAGCTCTTTGGGCCCTTGGACCTTGACTGTGGTGTCAAAGAATTACTGTAATACAGAGAAGGGGAAAAAGAATGAAGAGGAGTAATTAAAGGAGGAAAGACAATGAAACATGCTAGTCAAGGAAAACGATCATCAGTTTACCCACAGTTATACTAATGTGGTGTCTGGGACACAGAATTTCTGTTCAAGACCTAGAGAAGGAGATGACAGCTATTGCAGTTGTGATGAAGCTGTGCTCTTGCAGCAAGTCCATGCTACTGGTTGTCATTTAGCCATAGTAGTGCTGTGGTCACAAAGGCTAACCCAGCTTACTCATTTAAAACTAGCTGAGTCTCTCTTCATAGCACGGCGCTTAGCAAGGAAGACTGGCCATGGAAAAGCACCTCTGCATGGGGAAATGAGTACAAAAGCTGACCTTTTAAAGGAGACAACTGAATATAATAATGATGAGGGAAACAGAAGATGGAGAGAGCACATGAATAGCTGAGGTAATGCAAAAGTAAAATTTGCAATGATAACATCCCTGATTCCTTCTACTTTTTAACCTCTAGAAAACAGGTTTAAGTATTTCACCATAATATTTGATCCCAAGCCCCATGAAATGAATGTCTGTAAGTTGACTGCAGTGAGCTCTGGATGGCTCTTTGGTTTTCAAACAGTAGCAAGATTCATTTTCTGACTGTGCAAAAGTACTGGCTTTGATCTCACTTTTTTCTGTTCATGAAGAAGAACAATTAAGCATCAGCAGCTCCATCCTGGGTAACAATTAGCTCTGTTGTATGTCCCTCTATCTCTATGGGCGAACGCACAGAGTACATTTAAAAGAGCACATTTAAAAGACTCCATGCTGAAAATTAAGTTCATCATAACTAGTCAACATTGCAATTGGTGCAGCTACTACGGACAAGCTCTTTTTCACTTTCTCAGTGCAAGTCTTTCCCTTTGAACTCTAGGCTTCATTATCTCCCAAGCTTTACATATTGGATGAATGGATAATTTAATACTATGCTGTCAGTGGCTTTAGTGTGAAGTTTGTCTTTAACAGAAAGCTAACTGCTGATCTTCAGACACAAAGCCCAAGAAGCTATCAGCAGAGTTCAAAATTAGCTGAGATCTTATGGCCTGAGGCCACCCTGGTAACTAATGGCAATTTTACAATCATTAGTTTTTGCCTGATGGGCCAGTAGTAAGTGGGACCATGATCATGACCCAAATCTAAAAAAAAGGCCTCCGGGCCCAGCTTTTTGTCAGATTATGGCTTTACTTACCTAAGCTGGTTTTATCTTATTACAGTGTGTAAGCTGTGGTAAGCTTGATACAGACAGGATGGAAGAAAAGAAATCGACCTAACCTTAGCAGGGTATTAATCACAGGAAAAAGGTTGGGAGAAAGGATCTGGGGTACAAATCAGCATTGTCCATGCTGGTCACTACTTGATGAACTACAGATTTGAATCCCATTTTGTCCTATCATATTCATTTGTAAACTGCCAAACACTGTAAATATGACATAGGATTTCTACTTTGAAAATAAGTTCCTTAGCTGAATACCTTGGTTTATATGCTTTGGTTTATATACTTTCCTAACAGCACGTTTTTTAAGATGTTTGCAGAGAAGACAAAATCCCTCTAAATAAAAACTTTCCAGGCCTTACTTCTGGAATGATTTTTAGTTTTTTAACTAATGGCTATACATTAGTATAATGGCTATACATTAGTATAAATTTCAGGGGGAAAAAGAAAACAAGACACCTTGCTTTCATCACGCAGCTTTTCTTTTAGTCTCCTTCCATCCCCTTGAATTTTCCTTTCTGTGTTACCATCACAGTTTCTGCAGAAGGAGGAGAGGGTGCCCACGCAGCTAGACAAGCTTGGCAACAACCAGCTCAAGGCACAGGCAAAATAGGCAGCTGCAAGCCAAGGACTGGCTTCTCCACCTAAGCCTGAGGAAACAGAGGGGAGGTGCCCGAACCATCCTCACTTCACGTCTGCACGAATCTTTTCTGCTACATCCTGGTGGCAGGCTCCTTTAGGGAGCTGTGGTTTATAGACTGTGTGGGGTTTATAGACCGTGCGGTGTCCAGCCGTTTGGTGGCCCTCCTCTGCACCTCTGTCCTTCTCTTCACTGACAATGCCCTTTTGTTCAGAGCTCTCCTCTTCCCGGCCTCGATCCTTCTTTTGTCCCCTTTCAGCACCAGAGTTGGGTATAGCCTGCTGGACCCAGTAAGATGTGGGCTGTTAGCAACAAGTTCCCAGTGGAAGGGAGAAGGAGGAAAAAATGATGGGAGAAGAAGGGAAAGTGGAAGAAATCATGCAAGAAAGAATGAGAGGGACTGGAGCCCAGCAAAACCCCACTAGTAACTGTTTTTTAATTACAAGAAATCAACATAAAACTTCTGATTTGATACACCTGAAAAAATGTTAAATAATTTCAATGAAAGCAAATTCTTTTTTTTATATTATAATATGTTGCACGATAGAAAAAAATTTCCCAACCATCTCTAATTTTCAGCAATTGATATGAGCAAGCATGAGTCTTTGAATAAGTGTTGCTGCTGTGTGAATAGAAAGAAAAATATCAGGTTTTACAAACATTCAGAATTTAATTTCTAAAATTTGATTTCTATGGCCACTAGATTGCATATTGTTACCTCCTTTATAGTTATTCATGTTTCTTCTGAGCTCAAAAATTTCTACTCGATTAACACATCTCTCTTTGAAAGCCCCGGGGTTTTGGGGGAGTGACAGGTTGATTACTGGAAAGAACAATGATGGAGCAGAAACTGATTCTCAGGTGCTGCATACAAGTAACAGAATAATAGATAAAGTGTTCTGGGACTGTATAGTAAATACTATCCAAGCAGTTCTCACCCAGGAAAGGGTTATTTGTGCTTTTGTGACTACTAAGAAAATAGAGGCATAGGTTGCTGGTAAGAAGAGAGAAATGATGGAAAGCCTAGGCTTGTGGAAAGGAGGCCCAGCTCTTGTCGGTGATCTCTTGCACACTTTTTCTGTGGTTCATTTTCTTCAACTGTAAATAAAGTTCAATTCTATCTACCTAATATGTCAAAGCTGTAAGAATTAACGTTTACAAGCTGTCCTGTCACCCAAGATTATAAGGCAACATAAGTACAGATTACTGCTGATACCAAATGACAGATTTAGCACAAACAATGCCTATTTTCTCCTTACATACCTAAGATGGGCTATACAGTGCTTACTAAATGAAATGATATAGATTGTCTCACTGTATTTCCTAACCTCACCATACTGTTTTCTTTACCCATCACTGCATACTTGCTTGTCTATTCTATGCTTCCTTTAAACATCTTCTGCAGCCACACAAACAGCATGGGGAAGTAAATGGACCTGGTCTAAGCAACCAGCATAGCCACTGGTATTTTCCTGTCTTTTGTCTTATTTTTAGATTGTAAATTCTTTGGGGCAGGGATAATCATTTTGTTCTCTATTTCTGCAGAAAATTAATCACCTGATCTAGATTAGACCTCCAGATGCAACAAGAATAAACTTAGTAAGATGAAGAAAATGAAATTGTTTCATTAGTGTATTCAAACAAATAGAAGAATAATATTGATCATCACAAGACAACAAAAATGTTATTCAGTGTCCCCTTTGTGTGAGAGTGTACTATTTTTATTTGAACATTTTGTAATAACAGACAGTTAAAAACTTTTCTGACTTGGCAAACTCAACGGTATTGTTCTTCTGAGCTTTGGGAGCTACTTATTATTCAAAAAATATGATACAAGAGCTATCTCCAGCAGCATGGCGCAACCATAGATCCTTCCACCTAGGTGGTTCTTTGGAGGAAATGGGCAATGGACATCAGGGCAGCAAGTATAACCCAAAGTCCTCCTCTTGCCACTGCAAAAGCTGACGGCAGCATCTTCGGAGGAAAGAAAGCAGGCAAGGCTGGAGCCATGCCTTCTCCAGGAGATGGACTGGTCCCCACATCCTCTCAGCCGGCAGGGAGACAGCACATGGACTGCTGAAGTTAGACAGTTCTGGCCCAATATTTCAGTGTTACTAAGCATAGGAAACAGGTCAGCAAAGTCACTGACCGACTGGCCACTCTTAACATAATCACCTCTTAGAAGTCCTGCTGCTGTAGCATCCATGCCTAAACTTCAGTTCATTCTCCTGGAGCTTGTTTGGGTCTGAAGTAAACTAAAAATCAGTGAACATTTATTTTTGTCACTCACAGAGGAGCTAGGACTATGATCCCACACAGGAGTGGGTTTATTGAGAAAGAAGTTGCCATTCAAAAGTTGAACTGTGGTTCAACTATTTTGGAGAAACAGAAGCAGATAACACAGTGCTTTTCTTCATAGTGAATATGCTAGCTGGCTATTGCAACAAAACCTAAGATCTATCTAAATGATCATACACTTTCTGGAATCTGTGGGATGAAGTGAGGAAAGAATAAGGATGTTAGGTGAGAAAGGTAGAAAGTGTTCTAGTACATTTTTTTAATTAATTCTGCAGCTTGAATGAGAACTACTCACCTGGACTAGTACATTATCAAGCAATAAATGAGCACAGTGGCTAATGCTGAAATCAAAGTGAGGCACCTCTGACTTATACAGCCTACACACATATTTAGTTGGGTTCAGATACACTGGCCTGATCTTAATGGCCCAGTCTCAGATCTGCTCACCTACTCCCAGCATTGGAAGGCAAAGTGAATTTGGATGCTGCTGACTAAATAAACCATGTGGGAGTATGTCTTTCAGACACAGATGGTATTAGTCCTCCTAAACTAATGAGAGCTTGGCAATCGTAAGGGGGGCAGGAACAGGGGGAGGGGCAGCCAACCCCAAATGGGGAGGCAGCACTCAGCAGTGGATTCCAGGAGAAAACAACATGGTTACCAAAGACAGACTTTCTGCAATTTTTGCTTGTTAATGTGATTAAATGATTTGGGTTGTTCAGAAAAAATTACTGAATCAACACTTCTCTTTGCAAATGATGCAGCTTTATTGAAGAGAAAGGCACAGTCTACTGATGTTGCCAGTCCCCTGGTGAGAGGTGAAAGTCAAGAAGGAGATAGGACATGGTTTTCACTACTGATGCAACTGCTACATGGCAACTGACTGCTCCACACACCAGCCTGCCTCACACCCCAGCAATCTCCCGTTTGGGCACCTCCTGTCATTTAGTATCTGGGAGGTTGGATTTGATCTTGTAAAATCCACCTACCTGGTGATGAACTTGCACTGATTTATGGGACATCTAAAGAGGTTAGGTGCCCAAATCCTGTTGTTCTCAGCAGAGCTTAAGTTGCTTTGAAGGTTACAGCCTCCTTCCACTGTAAAAGCAGCCCCTCAAGGTGTGAGTCAACAGCCACTGAAGCAGTGGAAAGATCCTCATCAGCTTCACTGGGGGCATTCCCAGATCCTAATTGCCCAATTAAATGGCCTTCCTAACACGGCTGCTATACAAATAACAACGTTTTAGCTGCTTAAGGAATGCATAGAAAATGAAATTGAACAAATTACCCCAGGAAGAGTGGTGGTAATCAGTGACAATGAAGTCTTCTTTGGAGAAGCTTGAAAATTTTTTCTGACATTATTTTTAGCTGCCATCCTAGAAATTATTGACTTTTAAACATAATTTTGAATTCTGCTCTTATATTGTTTATCCCTCCAGTTATCTGCTTTCGAATATGGATGAATGTACTGATTGAAAATTAAATATAAATATCTATGTACTTTATATATTTAGTAACAAACACATACACACACGTACAGTTTATTTGCATTGTTGCCTGGGAACAAAATGCCTATTTTTAGTTAATATCAGGTGATTTTAATTTACAAGAACTGCCTCGCCTCTCAGCATTTTAAAGAGCATACACAGAGGCACCTGCATGCTTCTAACATTTGATGTATCATTAAATATGCCTTCTCACATTTGGCACATAAACCCTGATAAAGTTTCACCTTTTAACGAAATAAATGACTCAATTAACAAGATGAAAAACAGCAGTGTGGTGGCAGACCCTCTTGGTGGCAAAAAAAGGATAAAAAAGAATTATCCCAGCGGGGTGTTAATACAAGGAGCGCCACAACACACAGCGGGCACCTGGTTTGACTGACAGCCACCCAGCAAAGCCGACAGATTTGTCAGCTTGCTGACCGCTGGCTTGAGTCTTTCGCACCACCCTAGGAATAAATTGTCGCTCAGGAATGGCTGGGCAAGCAGTCACTTGTCTCTGTTAATCTAATTGAATTTTTTTAAGTTGTTTTCATTTTTATCTGCTTCTGTGTAGAAATGTTCAATCTGGGAGCAGCACATTTTGGCATCCTTAGATGACTAACTTCCTCACAGTGCTGCCATCTTTTCAAGGAAAGAACAGATACAGATACTGGGTCTAATTCATCTCTAAGCTCCCAGGGGTTGAATGGATATAACTGAGGCATAATTTGACCTACCATGAGGAAAAATTACAATTTTTAATGGCACTGGAAGTTAGGACATCTGTATTCATGACCCTGTTCCTCCAGAAGCTCCCAGCTGACACTGAGCACAGTTCACTCCGCACCTCGGTTCCTCAGAGACAGAAAGGAGACAATAACATCTTCTAATGTCTAGCCTTTCTCTGTTTTGCCTATTTTGTTTAAATATTTTGGATTTGGGACCAGCTCTTAGTAAAAACAAGAGCCTTGTCTCAGTTGTCACCTCAAGGTATTATTATAATGAAAACAATAATAATATCACTGTTTAGGTACTCTATTAAGTGAATAATGACTTTAGTTATGTGTGGATATCTGGACTAAAATCCTCATCAGTACTGAATCTGAAATTGTCCCTAGGAATGGTGAATCCCACCAATGATGGGAAAATGGCAGGTTTCACTTTTATCACTTATTAAGGAACCAGTCTCCAACCCAAGAATGATAGAGTATCTACAGTGCAGTGACTTCCTGGATCCTGGATCAGAGCTCATCTTGAAAGCAGTCTTTTCTGCTCACTTTCAATTCATACTATTTTCATAGAAAAGTACTATTCAGAGCTAATCATGCAGAGTCAAGCACTTCATTTACTACAGGCTATGGAAATCTCCCCTCCTTGTTGTGATTTACAATGGACCCCTAAGTCCATATTTTTCCCCTGTTACACACTATAAACCCCTACCAGCATCCCAGAGATTTTTTTATTAGCTAAATCACTAGCTAATATTAGAGAGAAGATACCATGAGTTGCTATTGGCCAGTAAGAAATAAAAAGTGTTGTGAATATGGAGGACTGAGCAGTGGCGGTTAGGGACAGCCTGCGGTGTTCACACACGAGCTGGTGTTCTGTCTCTGGAAGCCAAAGTATGCATGATGATAGACAGAAATCTAGCGGAAAGGACAGTTTAAAAAATGCTATATCTTTCCTTGAAGAGGACATTTGCCTTGAAATGAGTATCTGCTCTGTTTCGCAATGGGAAATTAACAGCAATATGGGTGCATATGGAGAAAACTGGAGTTTGTCTCAAAGGCGGTGCCGTACTATTTGGTATAGAAGAGTCTGCCAATCTCCTGAAAATCTGGCTAAGCAAAGATAATGTCATTTAAAGAACTGATGATCAGGAGTTGCACAAAATCAATCTGCTGGATAGCAGAGTTTCTGAGGTTAGTAAATGTAAACCCACAACCTCTATTGTATAATCAGGCATATGTGTCTACATGACTGACATCTTTATAGCTATATGCTGTATCTTTCTATGCATCATTAAGCACCAAGAATACTTCTAATCAGTCTAGATCTACGAACTACCATTTACAAAGGTTTTGAAAAGTATGACATATAAAACCAAATATGTCCTGGGTTGATGCAATGATGATCTTCCAACTACACTACTGAGAAAGGCCAAGTTGTTTCTAATAAATCACTGGAGATAAGATGTAGAAGACCTAATGTTGGATCTGCTCTGAGGCAATGAATTCTGACTCAAGCAAGATGCAACTAAAATAACTTGGTGATATTTTTTACTTGTGTAAGACAGTTTCACTTATATCTATGCATCAACAAAGCATTAAAACTCCAGTGCTCAAAAGCCTTATTTAATTTAAAATGACAATGCTTTTGCTCACATGAGAATGCCCCAAGACTAGCTCTGAATTCCTATGAAAAAAGAATATCTATTTACTTTCAAGCTGAGCATTTCATGTTCCCTTAGTATCAAAATGTATTTGTAATTTTCCCCAAGAATGGACAAGTTTAGCACCCGTTTAACTCGAGGCAGACACTGCCACGCTATTCTCTCAGTTATAGGGCTCCATACTGGTTTTCATCTTGGCTCTCTGTCGTGATTTTAAGGAGAATATCTTTTTACTTTTCCTCTGCTTACTGTGATGAAGTTCTGCTTTCTCTAATGGAACCACCCTCATGAAATCAATAGGGCTTTTTTGTTGAATCAGATGATGTTAAAAGCTTATACCCATAATAATCTGACCTTCAGCTAAAAACTTTTATAATAGTTAGAGAGATTATTATTTCTAATATAGATTAGGATTTGCACTGAAAACTGTCAAGAAATGTCAGGATAAATAAAGGTATACATTATTTTACTGTCTATTCAACAAACACTAGAAAAAAAAGAAAAGTATCCTTTATATCCTAAAATAAATGGGTTCATATTTGCCTTAAAAATCTTATTTAGCTGACACCTGCTTTGGAATAGATCTGTCAACAAAACAGATGAATAGAGAATTTGGGAATACTTCCTTAATTTCCATACAGTACCTCTTCAAAATGTGTATAGTGACATGAAGAAAGAATGAAATTTGATAGGTGTTTCTAAGAACTGTTTGACAGTAGTACTGAAACTAAAACTGAGGGTGAAATGTGGACAAAGACTGGGTATGTCCAGAACTAGAAATTAGTAGTTTCCAGCATTTATCTAGAAGATCATTCAGTTCTAGACCTTTTGAATATCTCCTATCATGCTTCAGACTGGATGATAGTCAGAGATATTTGCCTTACTACAGGTGTCATTTTTTCCTTTTTTTCCTTTTTATTTTAATTTCTCTTTGTGACAGCCATCTGCAGAGAGAGAAAGAGGGAGAAATTTTTTACCCTTGACTGCAATTTTGTTGCAGGAGAACAGAACAGTACAAGTCAAGTTCCAACTACTAGAAAATCAGAATTTTATGCTGATCTTCATGTGACTCCTGTGATTTTGAATAGACAGAGATGTTAGCTTTCCCCTGTTTACCTGTACAAGCTCTTTTTTCTGTGCTGAAGTCAGTGGTGTTGTGTAACTTCTCTCTCTCTGCAATGGAAATTATTTTTCTTTAACAATTAGTAAACGACATGGGTATGGAGAGAAGAGTAATTCCCACATACTTCTATGAGAAATCCGTAAAGTGTTATAGTGACATATTTTGATCAATTATTAAATAAGACATAATTCTATCCAGTGGCAGATGCCCTACTGCAGAACATGCACAAGTAAGGACTAGTCTGCAGCATTCTGATAGCTCTGAATAAGGTCTTGGAGCAGAAGGAGCAGTGTATCAGTAGTTCTATCCAGCAGCTGGCACAGAACCTTTTGAGTGAGGATAGCTGCTTTTTGACCACAAAACCAGAAAATGGCACATAGGACATACAGGCACAGCATCAGTCCATATGATGCAGAAATCTTTTTTGAGAGGAAAGCATTTTGCTTCCCTTCCAAATCTATGTGCTTTGTAATAGCTTTGGTATTAGGTGAAGACATCAAGCACCTCCAGGTTTAAAACACTATGTTCACAGTATAGTGAATTAAGAACAGAGGAAGGCTTAAGACATCAAAACATCTTGCAAACAGTGCAAAGAATTCTACATTGTATTCTCGAGAAGCAGTATATCTTAAAACACAGAGGCACAGCAAAGGCTACACAGTCCAAAAATGTTGGAGTTAGGAGTTACACATATATACATACATATTCCCATACACATTCAAGTAAATGAGGAAAAAAATATGTATGTTATTGCTGAGTTATGATAACATTCAGTGTCCCCTATCCAGAAAGGTTTGACTCTGCACTGAAAAGGAGATGTGTAACAAGATAAATGGCATGAAGGCTTGGCTCCATACAATTCAATACTGACTTTATTAATAGCCTGCCTTTCGCCCATGAAACGTAAAACATTCCTAAGTAAAGGCTGAAGGTTCATTAATGTTAGGCTCGCCTGTCTAAATAGGAGCACAAATATTAGACCCAATTCACCACTGAGTCACTGGTGTTGTGGTTATCCACACAATAGTTTTGCACTAAGCTAATTATTCCCTTCACAAAATACAAATTATTTCAAAATAAAAGATGTTATGATCACTCTCTGTCGCCTCTGTGCTTCTGTCTGTGAAATAATTCAGATCTCTGTAAATGACTAGCTAGCAAGTATAATGCCATTCATGTAAAGGGAGGATTTCTTCAGGAGGAAATCTAAAAGGCAATAGAGGTGTCTTCAATATTTGTTCTTCCACAGTACAAAGGAGTCCTAAAAAGTCAATTCAGCGTTTTTCCATAACACAAAACTTTTCATATTCAGAAGCATCATCCTGATGATCCACTCAGGATACAGAACCAAGAGCAAGAGACACATCCAGTTCACCACAAAATTTGCAATGTCCAGTGACAAACAGCTGCAGTGACCTTTATGCAACCAATGCACAAAAGAAAAAAAGAAAAATTTTTTTTCCAAAGCTTTATGATCTACTCAGGGAAATTCCACCCACAAAAAAAAATCTAACTTCATTGAGAAAATTGTTAGCTATGAATGATTCTCAAAGCTATAATAATATTAACTAAAGTATTAAATATCTTATGATATAACTAGGAAAATTCTCCAGTTTTTGTTCTGCGGAAATTTGGCTGAAACCTCTCTTTATAGGAAATACAGCACTCATCCATCATTATAACAGTCCTATAGAACCATCTTCAGGAATCACACATTGTTTTCCAATTTCATATGCAAGAAAAAAGAAACAGGAAACAGAATTCAGCACATGGATGAATAAACCCGTAATTTATTAGATCGTTTTTGCTCTGATCAAGGGAATAGCTCAAAGAAAAGAGGTCAGAGGGACTAGTACTGTTAATATGCAATTGATGAAATCCTCAAACACATATTGATCCACTTTTTATTACATTTTTAAACCCTTGACTCTGAATATTTCCCAATAAGACAATAACTATAGCAAATATAATTTGCTGTTCTTAATCACAGTAGATGTTCTTTCCCCTCTAAAGATCATCACATAGGAGATATTTACATCCAATACACAATGTGAATTTGCCATAGATTGCATTTCACACACTACCCTCTTTTTCATGTTCATTTCTTCAAGCATATCATGTCTATATTTGACACTATCTGTACTAACATATTTTAGTCACACACGGAAATCCCAAACAAACTTTCCTGACAACATAAATTGTTACTACAAAATAGCGTAATAATGTGTTAGACCTCTACCCCCTAAAAAACCTTCACTGCCATATTCATTACTTAAATAAAAAGAAAAAGCCAAGTTAACTGTCAGGAGTTTTTTTCTCAGAGCTGTAGAATTTCACAAGGAATTCAATCTACAGGGAAAATTGGGTCTAGCTGGTCGCCTAGACAGCCCTGCCAGGCGAAAGTCTTTCTACCGCTTCTGTTTGACACAGCTTGAGGCAAAGCAGGTTGTATAGGCCTTGACCCAGCAAGGTCATCATTTTGTGAGGAATTCTGAGGCCTGACATCTGCTGCCTGGCTTTGAGTAAAAACCAGACCCCCTTAGCCAAAACAGAGCCCTGTGTAAAATAATCCCCCAGCAAGGATCCTAGACTTCAGTGAAAAGGCTAAATGGCCCTCTTTTTGTCTGGGTGTCCAGGCTTTTTAGTCCTTCCTCATCACGTAGTGCAGAGTTCAGAACAAAACCATTCCCAGAACGCAGATAAAAGCCATATTCTCACAACTCCATGCCATAACTTCTTCACCTCAAGCGAGACTTTCATTTATGCTCTGGGCACATGGCTTTACAAATAAAAAGGGACGGGCATGCAGCAGCTTAGAGGGGTACACACTCATATTCTTAAAACTTATTCAAAATGGTGTCTTTTCCTTTGCGTTTTTTGAGAAAATCCATTGTACCAAATAAAGTGTGTGATGTGTATGTGCTATTTAAAAATTATTAAGACTGAATACAAGAATTGGAAGACCTGATTCTCAGGGTTTCTATCTCTCCGCATGGGACAGGAACTCAGAGGAAACTGGTGACCCATATAAAGGTAGCTTTAAGCCTAAGCTGCAGCTTGATTCTGAATTGTATTGAAAGCCTTTCAGTCACTCTGACATCAGAAAGAGACTGAAGGAGGGCATCTGATAATAATCTGCTTACAGGGAATCTCCGCAGAGCAAAAGTGGTGCAAGGCCTGCTGCTGGCAGGACGCGCAGAGTGAAACGAAGGCTTATCTAGAGGACAGGTTATTTCAACTAGTGTCTTTTCCTCAGAGCCAAGTTAAAGCATCCCTGAAGTAAGTCTAATCTCATCACAAAAGTCAGGTAGGCCCCTGGATTCTTCTACAACACAAATATACTTTGTCCTCCTCTTGCCTCCCCTGCTCCACCTAGCCCCAATCACAAGCAAATACTAAAGTAAACAAGGCTATTACAAGAAAATATATGTATTTTACAATGCAAAACACACAGGCTGGTATTCTTCTCTAAATATCCCATGTTCTCTCCCCATGGCTGCAATGATCCCTTGCTACATCCTGGTAGCAAGTCATCTATGCCACCGTGTCCCATCATCACCTCCCCTCTGCCCATGTCAGCGCAGCAGGATGCAGGACAAAATGTGGGACATGACAAATGGGGCAGCATCTGACCACTACCTCCACCCTTCTCTCTGGCACTCACAGCTCCCTTCACCAAGAAACACAAGTCAGTCTCTAGCCAGCCTGAGGCACCCTTTCGCACAGCTTCCCCGGGAACTGCTCTCCTTGTGAAACCTTGGGGATCTACTAGCAAACTCACCAGTCACATTCATGCAGCGCTCACCTGCCACCACTGCTTTTTCACCGTGGCAGGGCATTACCTAAGGAGTTGGCTGAATAGAAACAGGAAGCATGGTAGGAGATGATGGGCTTCTGTGAATATATTTCCAGGAGAAAAATTATTTAAGGTAAAATATCAGCATGAGATCAAAAGATCAGAATCAATCAGAAATTTTAGACTAAAAATTAGGAAGTAGATTTCTAAGTCTCCAAATGAATAAAGCACTACAACAGTCTTCCAGACAAAGATTATATTGTTTCAGACTGACATTGATTAACTTACAAAAGGGATTTTGTAACTAAATGGAAGAAAACGTGAAGATAAAAAATTAAAGATCTTTATATGAATTCTTGGATTAGATAATGTCATGGCACATCAAGGGAGTTGCATTGCATTCACACTGCATTATTAATCCCTAATTTCAAAGTTTCTGATGGTTGCCTTGGGTCTGTTGATTGCTGATTGTCGAGGCATTTCAGTTCCCTCCTCCACAGCATAGACTATGACCTGCTACATGGGATCAAATACTTCTCGAACAAAATCCAGGCCATTGCAGAAACCTAGGTGCTAGTAATGTTCCAGGGTTGTCCCACTCTTTTCCTGTGGCAAATTACAGCTATGAATATTGGTCTTTATTAATGGTCTTAAATTTGTTTTGAGATATTGAGAAGCACTTGATTGCCCAAGGTATGAGGAGTCAGTGTTGCATGGACCCTTCTGAAATAGACAATTATGGCTCACAGCTACAGGACCTGGACACAGTGGCCTAGGCCATTTCCCCAGTCCTATGTCCATAAGAAAGTGGAGATACAGGATAAAAGATAGGAACTAGGGGCTGGAATAATTTGAATCAATAAAGGAGAGTATTAAATTACTGAGTTCATGGCAGAACCAGTTGGAGAAAAAAATGTGAGGGAAAGCCAGCCATCATTACCAAGATACACCAAGAAAATTCAGTATAAAAGAAACAGTGTACTCATGAACACCATTTCTTCCACTGTTATGCTACCATGACAGCCAAGGAGGTTCTTTGCTTGACTTCTGCTAATTCCAGGCTCTCAGTGGAGCTCTGCCTGAGGAAAGACTGAGGGGCAAAATAGAAGAGGTGTCCAGGATAGAAAGGTCACCGTCAACCCATTGCATGTCACATGCAGTCTAGAGAGGGATGAGCATGTTTAAAGTAAAAAGAGAATGAGCTTGAAAAGCAGAAAAGAGAGCACCTGTAGAATGATATAAACCTTTTTAAAATCAGAGTTTCTTTGAGTTGGCCTCTTATTCAGTACAAGGAATAGCCGCGTTCAGACTCTAATACTTAATTTTATTTATGCCTTAGTTTTATTCAGCTATTTTAAGACTAGCCAAAGGTTTTCTGAGGATTGTCTAGGGGCTTCCAGACAATATTCTGTGCAATATTATTGGCATGAAGTGCACCATATGCACACAGCTTCTCACCTTCCAGCACTTCATGGTCTGTCCTTTCATCTGCTTCTCCCCTGGCAGAACACTCCAGCCTGCCCTCTAATTTCACCAACACAGGATATACTGCTTGGATCAGAACCAGACCCAAACAAGGATCTCAGCATATTTCTGAATCTCAACATATTCAGAATAAGCCAGTCCTTTCTTGAGAATTGTAAACTCCTTATCCAATGTGTTTTGGTCTTTGGTAAAGGTTCAAGTAAACCAAACAGAAGAGACAAAAATTGGCAAACATGGTTCCTCATGGAAACTGGTCTGCAAATACGTTAACTGTGTTGGTAAGTAGTATGGGGGCTGTAGAACCATCTTTAAACTGCCTATATGTGGGGTATATCTACTCAAAGAAATTTTTCATTTGAAGGAAATCATGCAATCATGCAATGATTCCTATGAAAAGGCGCCTGGTACCTGCATTTAAGCAAAGATAATGTCCTCATAAGCCACTGCTTTCACAATAGGATTGTCTTCCAAAGTGTGCATTCAGCACTGTGGGTAGGTATCCCATGCTCCTTTCTGTTACTACAAGTCTTTATGCACTGTGAGGTATCTTTAACTTTATGCACACTGGGATGTACACAGACATTCGATCATTCTGTATGTGTGCAACAAACTGAAAATGGCATAATTCCTATCTTATTATGCCATAGTTCTCGTCTCTTCAAAGCTGCTGGTATCACTTTCAAACACAGTTATCTCATTTTGAATGAAATCATTCTCTGTATCATGATGCTGTTAGTTAGGAAGGAACATTTTCAACACAAATGAAAATAAAAATCTTTCAAAACTTTGTTTTAAATCTGTATGTTACTAAATATGTAAGCAGTGCAAGCAGTTCTAGTAACAAAGGTCTAAAATTAAAGGGCAAGTGAGATTTCAATTCACAAAACTTGGAAGTTTTTGCTCACTTGAGAAAAAGGTAAAAAAAAAAAAAAAAAGTTCCTAGTCACTATGGAGTTCCTATTAGCCACTTCTTTTCCCTGCCATGTTAGGAAACTGTCATAGGAGGACTAACCAAAAATGGTTCTTCCCAGCATGACAAGTTCCCTAAAATCAGGACTGGCTGTAGATGCAACAGTGTGCCTAAGGGGAAAGAGATAGAAAGGGAAGCCTTGTTTTGCAGAAAATGTTTTCCAAGAGTAATATTTTATATCAGCTAACACCAACTGCCTATTTTTCTCCCTGTTTTTGTAGTCTCCTTGTTAGACCAGATGGTTACACCAGCATAAATCCTTCTTTTACCTGCTCCCTAGAAAGCCTCTTCTCTACAAGTTCCTGGGTGACCTTCTTCCTATTCAGCCAAGTCATACTTCCTAATGATCTGGATGGATGAAGGGCATATTCAGTTTAAGGGACAAAGGAGAAAGTAGGCTCACTATGCAAGAGTAGAACCCTTCTTTCTGTGTCTCAAATTTCAGTTGATATAGCTGTGGAGGTTTTCAAAGTATTTTGTGTAACTGATGCTCTTCCAGCTTGCTTATAAATGGTGTTGTGCGTTATGTTGCCTATCTTTCCTTGCTGTTGCTGCAATATACTTTGTTACTAGCAATTTAAGAAGTTGTTGAAATTTTACTGATGAAGTGCTTTTCCGAGATTTGTATCAATAAAAAAAATCTTGCTAAGGTTTTTATTGAAAAAAATGCCCTGATAAGATTTATATTGAAAAAACTCTTCTAAAAATTGTGCTGATAATAGTTATGCACTGATTAATTGAATTAATTTCCTGCATGATCAAAGCATGATAGGTACTTTATAATGCAACCAGAAAATGATGGCTCTTAAAAAACACATGATGTGGCTTGCTTTCTTAAATCTGGGTGAGCTGGCATAGAGAAGGAAATGGGGCCAGCAAGAGAACAGAGAGGAAATACAGTGTTGTCTAGGCTGTTCTGAACAAGAAGCTGTGATATTGTTTGATAAAAAAGGTCTCAGTGAAAAGTAGCTGGAGGCTGTGGAAGCAGTCCATTCTACACTGGGCAGACAGACTCACTTGTTGTAATTGCTCAGGATCCCAAGGGAAGCTGTAATTTGGAAAGAGAAATAGTGACATTCAGGAAGGACATTATCTCAGTTCCATTCAATGGGGCCGTATCCATCATTTTCAATCAATGGTGAGTCTATATTACAGAGTACAGTACACTGTAATCATAGGATGTTTACCAGCCTTTTCTGCCATACTCCTGGCAGCCTGAGCATTTTCAGGGACCAAGAGGTTGGTGACAGTGGGAATGTCAGCCAGGGTGGCTAGATCAGTCTACAGTGTCTCAGCTGGACTGTTAAACCCCAAACAGCTCTTGGCTGTCAAGCACATCTTTCTGCAAAAAGTCACTTTTTGCCCATTTATTGGAGTCCTCCTGTCCATTGGCACTGCATTGGCATCAAGTCTGTGGTAGTATCCCATCCTGAAATCCAGTCAGATTTGCTGTATCATGGCAAAATAGTTACACAGATACAAGAGCTCCACTCTTCTCCTTTCTGTTCTTATAAATCATACTCACACCCTTCGGTTAATTTTGATCCTGCACAATCACTCTTTCCAGCTGTTGCTATAGTCATTGCTGCTAACATGTGAATTTATCTCAGGGACACACTCCCCACAGTCTACCTGGAAGGCTGAAGAACAACTTTGGTGCCTGGCCAAACTAACATCCTAGGTATTTTTGATAGATAGTCTAGACATGCAAAGAGGCTGAACCTGTCTGTGCGCTAGCACAGAGAGGTATCATCCAGTTGCCTTAACTTCAGGGTAGTAGAAGGTACTCTAATAAACAGACTAGACATTTGGGTTAGGAGCAAAGCCATGTGGGAAAGCATCGCGTCAAACAGCAGAATACTGCAGTGTGACTTTTCTGGAAGAGAAATGAAGTCCAGTTTCCACATGAATGAAAATTCCCCAGAAATGTTGACAATGACATCTGTATAAAGGATGGGGGTCTCATAGATGCAGATCTTTTAATACTGATGCAATCTGTTTTGCACTGGTATGAATTGCCCATATAGACAAACCTTTGATGTCACAAAATATATGCAAAAAAAGGGGGGCTGAGGGAGCAGTCGTATTGCAGGATGCAGCTCAATTCTAAACGAAAACAAATGTGTTTGAACAGTTTTTCCTAGTCTGTCAAGGAGTTTCAGACCCTAAAGGTATTTGAGCCTGTTGCCTTTCTCCTTAGGTACAATCACTAATCTCTCTCACTATTTTTGTTCAAAGATGCAACCTACTTACCTACCACATAAAATGCAGAAACTCATATTATCATGGTTCAGCTTTAGAGATTTACATTAGAATCAGTGAACCTTATTTTAGCACAATATATATGGTGAGCAATACAGTGAGAGAAGACTGGGTTTATTCCCCAGATAAGTCATTTATTTCTTTCCTCAAAGAAAAATCCAATATCCTGAGATCAGATGCATATTGAAGCTTTAGTGGAAAAAAAAAATAGACTTAGGTTGGATTAACGTGTTCAAATTGGACACTCACTATCTGTATTCTCTGCAGAGCAGAGTCTGTACCTACTGCTTACTGCACACCATATATAAGCCTGCCTTAAACATTTTCCTTGAAGAGGTTTGTGGCCTGAACTTATTTACCTAGCACATAATTTATGAAAACCTTGTATTGTTTAATGCATTTGTCAACAACTATGAATTTCAGAGATTCAGACCATTAAACAGATGGAGTTATAATCAGAAAGTCTGCATATGTTCAAACCTAGAAATAAACAGTTTAGCAAATTGATAGAAATTCCAGAGTTACCTCTTTTTGCTTCTCATCAATAGTGACTAAAGATTTTTATGATTGTTTTATTGTGTGGAGACCAGAGAGGAGATATTTAAATAGGCTGGTCAAAACAGCATTTATAGCTGGTCATTTTTTTCCTCGGAAAACTGTCTGCCAAATACAAAAGTGGTTTTGGCCAAAATCTGTAAGTATTCAGTCTTTTACAAAAATGCAGAAATTGAAAAATTCTTATTTTAGTAGGGATGAGATAGAAGCACAAGTAGTACATTTTCAGTTGGTTCTACATCCATTTTTCTGAGTCCCACAATTATCAATGAACCTTCTAATACCATGGCATCCTTCCCCTTTTCTCCCCACTCTCAGCTAATTCCAGTTATTCACTCACTCTGCAGGTGACTTGCTAAAGTATTTGCATTGTAGCTGCCACAGGGCACATCAGTGCTTTTGTAGGGTCTGACCCAAAATGATTACTCTGTGGCATGGGCTATCTTGTGACTCACCCAAGCCTGAAACCCAGACCCTCAAGTTTTTAATCATGAGACTGTCCCTTATCTGTGAAATTCCAGTGAATTATTCTAACTAGAGATTCACCTATTACCCTGATTTAATTTAGGATACTTTGGGATAAGAAAGAGAAGAAAGATATCAATATATTTTATTTTTATCATACATCCAATATCTTTGGCAAAATATAGGAACCATTGGGTGATGTCACAATAAGAGCATAATAAGAGCATTGTGTCCTAATAAGGGCAGCATTAGGATGCATATTATTAGAATTAACATAGAACCAATGTCCTCCAGCCACAGCCAAGGCTTTCAGTCTGCTAAAATGTGAACAAAAAGGTGGCCAGTACCTCAAATTACCTACGATCTTGTGAGATAAGAGACAACAAATGGATCTGTAGCTGAGTAGAGATGATGAAGATAATGCAGTCATATGTGGTCAGTACAATACACAGTGGTCTCAGCAGCATAACCACTGCTGACCTT
Organism: Apteryx rowi; assembly: GCF_003343035.1. Lineage (NCBI taxonomy): Eukaryota > Metazoa > Chordata > Aves > Apterygiformes > Apterygidae > Apteryx > Apteryx rowi. The sequence goes on along the minus strand of NW_020450760.1, from coordinate 3,978,121 downwards.
TTAGCAGAGAGGAGCAGGTTAATCACCAGCCTCGGAGCAGACAGGATGGGAAGGAGGTCACCTACCTGGAGGTTTGACCCTGAGGTCTGCACTGCACCAGGACACAAGAAAGTGCAGCTTGAAATTCTGACTTTAGTCTTTGAAAAAACTGTTTCTGAGACAACAGCGAGCCTGGGAGTGGCCCTAGGGTGCATTCAGAAGCAAAGGGCTTCACGAGGCACCATGGCAGGCATGCTGTGCTCAAGGTAAACTCTTCACGTCCGCCTCCACCAGGGACAGGGCAAGTGGCTCCTGCTCAGGGCAGCAGCAGCTGGAAGACCACACTTTTAGCAGAACATAATCTTAAATGACTTTTTGTCTTCTCTTGTGCGTCTGTGTGTGTGTGTGTGTGTGCGCGCACATGCGTGTGTGTTGAAAGATGCTCCTTTTCCAAGGGAACATGAGTGTAAAGAGTTACACGCTGGAACTTAAACTGCAGGTGTTTTATCGAGGGTGCCGTCTCAGCCGCATTGGTGCTAGTTACAGTCACACCCCTTTTATCAGTGGTTTTATTTATAAATAACATTATCCTGGAGGGGAGAGAGCAGCGGATATCAGCACATATGGCATGTCAAATCCCCTACTGCTTGGAGACCCCTGAAATGCTTAAGTACAACAGGGCATGCTTAGGGCTCTGAAAAATCTTGCCTTTTGTCATTTTAAGCCAGGCCTTTAACATTATTTTAATGGAGTTGTTTTGTATTTAATTATGCATCTGTTGTATAAAACACTTACAATAAATACCTCTAGTTATTGCTTCTTAAAATCCCTTTCTTTCCAATATTGACTGCTCTAATTTACTTTTATGCAAACAGCCTAGTCAGATTTAATAAAATGTCTTAGTAGCATGTTTAATGACATCATTCCCCCTAGGGACAGTTGGGAAAATGACCTTCCATTTTACGAAAGAAGAGGATTAATTTTTATTGTCTGCCCCAGTTAATGCGTGTTTAGACATAAAGGCCCGATCAATATGACAGAGAGTATAGTGATTTTACTCACAGTAGTTTCTAAATGGACATTTCTTACTAATCCATTTTTATAAATCACTTTAAAGGCCTTATTGATCTTTAATTGGGAGTTACACCTAATCACTCGAGTGCAATGCGTGACTAGTTCTAAACATTTTAACCCTTTCCACTCAGCTCTTTAAAATTCAAATCACAAGAACCCTTCCTGTCTCCTCCCCCTCAATACACGTTATATAGCATTCTTAACTCTTAAACAGATTTTTCCCAAACCGTCACACATTGGGAGTTCAAAATACTAGGAAAAACGTTACACCAAAACAGTAAAGAGATAATGTTGCATGTGTATGTCAAAAACACAAATAAGCAAAGCAAATATGTACACTGGAGTAAATATTACTGTAGAAAATGGGGAGATACACTAGATGACAGGCTTTTTTTCCATCTCTAACTTCCCTGAAGCTCATAATCACAACTGTCAAGTGTTCTTTTGTTAAACATCAAGTCATGCTGTAAAAACATTTGTTTGGACACATATTGCCTTATGGAGAAAGTTCAATGAAATTTGGAAATCCACAAGTGGATCTTGAAGTTCTGTATTGTTCATGCAGCTCTCAGGGTTCTAAATGTTAGGTCAATGGATTATAGTTTTTTCAATTAACATAACTAACTATTCTTGTCCTGTAGGGTGTGTCTGTGTCTGTAAATGTTTGTGAGTGTATGGAGTTAGCACATGTACATATGTATCATACTATATAATATTATAAATATACATTAACATGTACACAATAAAAACATCTTTGATCTGTACATAGTCATAAGTTCTCACAGTTATATTTTTATATCCCCTTCAAAAGTTTTTAAAAAAGTAGGACTCCAAGATTTGATTCCCTTCTCATTGCAACATTCTTTTGAACTGAACAGTCACTCGTGATTTACACCAACATACTGGTATAATTATAAGACAATATTTATCCTCATAGACCAGAAAAAAAAATCTTCTTCTGTCTATTTTTACCATTTAGTGTTTTGTGAATGATTTTTGAAAGAACCCTTGCAGTTGCAGAGTAGAGAGCACTGGATGGGAACTTATTTTATGACTTATTTAGTTACACAAATGGAAAACATTATCATAAAATGCTACACTTCCGTGGTTACTGCATTCATATAGATTTCTTGATGATGGCTGAATTAATTTAAAAAATATTTAAGAAAATGTCTGCCTTGACTGAGACTTTCCAGGCCAAGTAAACCCACAAATGCAGTATTTCACAATCACAATGTTTATGGTATTATCACATCAGTAATATGACCCTTTCTACAGGACAGTAAAACACAATCTTGAGAGAGAGAGGTAGTAAGGACAGAATTTGGAAATCAGTATTAAAGTCCAGTGGATAAATTTAATCTGCTTAATTGCTGCAATTTCTGAGACTCCACCATGGCCTTCTACAGGATTTTCCGTTCATCTAGGATCACTATATCAGAACAAAGACTAACAGAGCACACTTGACTAGGGCTTTCGTCTGTAACTGAAACAACCTAGAACTACCTTGTTCTCTTAACAATGTCCTGGACTTTGGATTGTAAATTACTGAAGAGGAAGATGACACTGCAAGGTGTTTTTGTCAGTGTGGATTCACTATAATAACAGTATGGTACTAATCAATGTTTCTAAGACAAACGTTAAATAACGGAATCTAAAGGTGGAAATGCTGGCGGCAGCACCCTTGGACTCTGAAGGCATAGTAACTCCAGGCTACCTTCCCCTTCAGCAGGGCACCTTCTCAGCTCATGTAACTTAGGACACAGTTCCTCTTTTAAAACTTTGTAAAAGAAAGCTATATTGTCACAATGACGAATGTATGTCATGTTCTAATTTATTTAGCTTTTGTTTCCTGTTACCTTGAGTTTCTGATTGCATAGTCCCTGTGGGAATTAAGCAAATTTGGGTTGGTTTTTTTTTCTCAAAATTTCTATACAGATCTGCTTTATACTTCAACAGGAGTAATCACCAGCTCAGAAGCTTTGACTAACATTGGTTTATAAATCAAAGGAAAATATAACTGCTGGAGTTAAAGAAGGAAAAGGAGAGATGATCAGAGAGAGGCAGGGAGGCAGAGATGGAGAGAGGAAGGGGGGGGGAAAGGAGAGAGAGAGTGAGAGAAAGAGCAAGAGAGCAAGGTAGGAAGGAGAAAGAAGGAAAGAAGGAAAGAAGGAAGGAAGGAAGGAAAGAGAAAGAAAGAAAGAAAGGGAGGGAGGGAGGGAGGGAAGATTTCTGTATGTGCATACATGTAGAGAGTGGTTTTGATGGTGATGAGCAAACACAGGAATAAGAAGTATTTTGTTCAGGAATAGTCATTCTGTGGGATTCAGAAAGCATAGTTATGTCATTAGGTAACAATCTATAATTAACTCATTCAAGTATCTGTGAAGGACACAGCTGAGCCAAGGACAGGAATAGCTATTCCACCCACACGTTCAAATAAAAGCAAACAAAAGTTCTTGCTGTCTGTCACCATAGTCAGAACCTTCAAGAAAGATGGTTGATGTGCACTTGTTATTCTGGACATTATTTCTCACTAAAGAGACCATGTGAGAAACCTTTATTCCCCTGTACAGAAAATACATGAGTCTGATGACCGGATACCAAAAATTATCATAAAAATAAACCAAAAATCAAATTATATTAAAAAAAAATCTTCCAATCTCAAATGTTCTTAACTGTGAGAGAGAAGTGAAAAATTTTGGCAGTGCTAGTTTAACTCCTGACCTGGCAGTTAAAAGAGAATAGCAGAGTTGGATGGCAACCATTCTATTATTAACTACTTCAGCTATAGCTGAAGTTGTTGATATTTCTTTATACTCATTGTTAGAATATATGTCATAAAACGAGGTCAGGAGATGGGAAGAAATGACAATAGGATAGCTTCAAAAAATATGCACATTGTACAGGTGTATTAAATGGATACAATGAAATATTAATCACACTTTCCTTCTCCTGTTCATTTTTAATTTTCAAAGATTTATGCAGCTGTTTGTAGTGTTCTCCAATTTTGATGAAAATATTTAATTTTCTTAAAATGTTGTTTCTGAAACATTCACAAAGTTATTTGCAATTAAAATATTGTTATTGGTTAAAGACAAATAACTTAATTCTGTTCTTATATATGCAAAGGTGGGTCATAATTGGCCATTAAATTCAAATAAATCATTGCAGATTTACACTGGTATGTCTGAAAGAAAAATTTGGCTCATGTTTCCCCATTATTACTCCCACAGTCTCACTGACTTACAGTAGGGGTGTAAATGAGAATATAATTTAGCCCAAGTTATGCAATTATGGGTATTAATTCCCCAAGGATAAATTTTGATTTGGGGGCAGTTTATTCTAACTGACTCTCACTATTCCTGTATTAAGTGATACACGTGATATGGGGAAAAAAGGGAAGGAAGGAAGGAAGGAAGGAGGATAAAAAAGGAAGGAAAAGAAGAAGGAAAGAAGGAAGATAAAGCGAGGAGAGAGAAAGCAAGAATGCAAGAAAGCAAAAGAAAGAAGGGGGAGAAGAAAGCAGGAAAGCAAGAAAGTAAGAAAGCAAGAAAAAGAAAGAAAAAGAAAAGGAAAGAAAGAAAGATGTTCATAACAAAGACCTCTAATGTTGTTAGTTAAAAACCGATTTGACTGTAAACTTTAATTCATCTACTAAATGTCAAACACTACTGGATATACCAGCAGTTACCTTACCCCTCCTTGTTATTAATATATGCTTAGCTCCGGTGGAAATTAGAAGGTCTGTAATAATACCCTTCCAAAAACACTTCAGATGAAAATTTTGGTTTGAAATTTACTGAGAACTCTATTACTGTAGTAACAAGTTACACAAAAGGCAAATGTTAGGATAGAAGCCTTCCATTTAGACCAGCTTATTTCTGACATTATATGTATTCTACTTTTTTCAGAAGTGTTAGAGTCATTGAATTTGACCAGTATGCAATCTACTGCTAAAGAACACATTACCAGGGGGTTTCTTTTATTATAAAACCATTTTATTTCCTTAATACCCAGAATCTTTGTGCAACACTTGCCATAAGCTTTGTCACATCAGTGCTTTGTCAAACATGAGCCAAACAGTATTACGGACAGAACTTCCTCTGAGATGTATACATATAACCCTGCATAGCTTAGTTTCTTTTTGAAAATGTAATTGAAAGTCACTTAAATTATGCTATGTACATTGCATTCTTCTGTCCAAAAATGGCATTGTAAGCTGCATAGGCACAAAGGAGAAAACCTTTTGTGCGCATGTGTTTCTGTGTGTATGTGTGGAGGGGAAAAAACAGAAATGGAAACTGAGAGGGTAACTTGGAAGTTGAAGAAAGAAACAGAAAAAGAAATAACCAGGATGGCATTTTGGCTCAAAAATTAAATAATACTTAACCCAATCTCCTGATACACAGCATTTTGGAACAGTTTCATTTTATAAGATAAGAAGACTCCCAGCTTGTCATCTAAAACTGTGAAGACATTAAAAAATAAAAAGAACAATAAATGTTGCAGATATTTATTTCATGAGAAAAATCCAAAAGGAGTTTTGTTATTTAATTTTCAGAAAGGTAGTAGACTCAAAATCTTGAAGAGAAGAGAAGAGAAGAGAAGAGAGAAGATTTAAAATTAATTCCTGCAAAGTTATACTTTTTAAAATAGGCTTTACTCATGTAGATGTATCACATAACTTCAGCGAAATTTGTGTGAAGGAAGTTTTGCAGGATTTGGCCTTGAATTCTTTTTTTTGTATTTTCCTTCTTTGTATTTTTGAGTAGTCTTTTGAGGTTTGAAAATACATCCCCAAAGATATGTTCCAGATTTAAAATATTCCCGATATAAAACGGTGTTTTTGTGTTAGTTGCATTTCTGTATGTCTGTTATACATCATTATGTAACAAAACTCCTTTCAACATTAAGGGCTAAGTGATTTGCCTCAAGTAATATTGCTAATATTGAATAAATATTCCTTCCCAGAATGTCTCTGGTTTCCTTACAAGCTTCACTATTTCTATGTAACACTATAATTTCTCAGGCCCTTGAAGTGCTGTTATTTCCTAAGGTAACTTGACAATTGTTACAGAGAATTGCAATGCAAGTTATCCAATGTTACAAAAGTCCAGCCTGGCCCATTATATATATATTTTTTAATGTCAGGTAAAGAGGAATGCTAGTAGAAACTGGTCAATTTTGTCTACTTATTGAAGTAGCTTAGCTGAGGGGTCCTTGAGCTACCTGGTGAAGTCACAAGTTGGCATGACAACAAGCTCAGAGAGTATAGAAACAGGAGAAAATGTATACAATTCAGATCACCAGAATGTATTTTGTTTGGTTCAGTTTAATGAGATGGGTTTGATATTTCTTTCTGCACAATAGTTACCCGGCAGTTGCTAAAGGAAACCATAAGATAGAGAGTCTGGAAGAAATGAGCTTTACCAATATGGTTGTTGCCAATCATACTAGTGTCTAGGGCCGCATCGTTCCCAGTGGCACTGCTGATCACCTGCAACATCCTCACTACGTGGGCTGGAACCAAATGGTAATCATAGTTCATTAAACAGGCTGACCTTGGTAAAATTTTGCCAAGTTTCCCAGTGCCTAAGACCCTCTGTTGCGCTTGTGTAATTTCCTAGAAGTTCAACAGCAAACCACAGTATGTACTGGAAACTGAAGTTGCATTTTTGACATTGCTATTATATATTCATGCTTCCTAGTTTTGTCTTGTTTTGTCTTTAAAATATTGGGATTGGACTGCTACAATAACAGCAAGTGCTCCAGACAGCTTCAAGTATTTCTAATTTTACTGCAAAAGACATTTAATTTTGGACATTATAGCTGGCTGACATGCTGGATTTGGTTGGAATTTTCTGGGGACGGCGAGAAAGATTTGCCTGCTTGGTTATTTCTGAATCACAGAAATACTCCTGCAAATTTTCAGATAATGCATGAATGGAAATTTATCTCAAAATTGTTGTGGGCTGAAGCAAACATCTTTCTCCAGTAAAACTGAAACATTTCATATCAGTTTTTACTTTTTATTTTGTCATTATGGCAGATACAATAAATAGAATATCTCGAAACAAAAAGAAAACTCTTCAGTTTAAAATGTGGAAACAAGATAGTTTGTTTCTCTTCCAAATCGAAGTTTGGCATTTTGATTTCAAAGAAACTGGGGTTTTTTTTGATAAAAAAGTCAAAGTTTTTCCGATCAGCTTTAAATGTCATCTTTGATCTTATCTGAGAGGCTGCCAAGCAGGGACTTCCCCATAAAGGATTCCACATTGTTAAAGAGAAAAGAAATAAATGTAAGCTTTCCTCCCAAACTTTTTATATCTTGAAATCTTTCTGCTTTTTTTTATTTTTTTATGCTTTCATAAAGGGTTAAGAAATATTTCTCACAGTGATTGATACCATGGGAAGCCAGCAATAATTTGACATGAAACCTCAGACTACACTTAAAAAACAAGAATTTTATTAATATCTTATCCCTTGCTGGCCCCAAGATAGCCTCTTATCAACACAATACAACACAACAACATCACAAAAGCGATTAGGACAGAAAGGGGAAAAAAATACTATATCTTTTGAAATGGCAAGGGAGTGAATGTAACATTTTCTTTACGGAAAATCCAATCCATATTTATTATTTTTTATATTTTAAAAAGTCACAGATTTCTTGCCAAAATTATGTCTTTTCCTTCTCTTTTAAATCCATTCACATCACTTGCAATACAATCCCTCACTAGGCTGCAGTGGAGTAGTATGTCATTCGAAAGTAGAATTGGAAAAATAATTGGTGTAATGGCCATAACTTTGAAAATACTTATTCTTGAATATATAAAAAGGGAAAATTTACTGAAAATCGAGAAGCCTAAGTTACTGCTGGGCTGTGGCTGCAATAACTTTTCTGTGTCAACCATTTACGTGTGAAATTACTGGAGCATTTTCAGTGATAACATAAATTGTACAGCTACAATATGAATGGTAACATTCACCTGTAAAAAGTTACATTCATTCCCACAAAGTAGTCATCTGAAATATACATATACATATGGATGTGTGAGTTAGGGTTAGAGCGTGTTATTATAGAGAGAGCAGCAATGACTCCTATATTTAGGTTGTCGAACATATTCCATTATAAAAAGCCTTCTGACTGTTTTATTGGAGAACTAAAACACCACCATTGCAATCAGTCTGTGAATCTGAGCACAGGAGTAGTTCATCGTCTAGGCAGATGTCTTTTGCATGCCCTATGGAGGTCTCTTCAGATTTGGCGGAGTTATAAATTGATGGAAAATGATTTCCATCACTAGTCACTCAGTGTTTGTTTCTGTCTGTTATTATTGCACATGGACCACCCTGGCTTCTCTCTCCTACTCCACATGGGCCACCAACAAAATATATCTTTGTTTTCACTTTCTTTAAAGGAAGGAAAATGTTTTTCAGGTGAACTGGGCTTGGAGCCAGCAGCATGCAATGTCCACCCCTCTTCTGTTTACTGATGTTAATTATTTTTGCTCTTCTCAGTGCTTACTAATGAGCAATGCCTCCTACTTCACTGGCGACACGAGCTGGGAACAGAACACAGATGTCCAGCAGGGCACATTTGAGCTCAAGGCTCCCATGGACAATAGATTTTCTCACTACACGACCTTGATTCATTTCACAAAGTCCTGTGGGAAAAGTAGATTCTCTATTTTTCATATTTTTAAGTTAATGCAATTAGTATGATTAAAGATTAGCATTTTAAGCCTGCAAACAAGATACCAATTTTCAGTTTCTCAGGAAACCTTGAATCCAGTGTAGTCTGACTCTCAGGGGCTCCACCGAAACTTCAGTAATGTTCTTTTATGTTCCTTGTATTAAACACATTATGGGCATTACATGTTACAGAATCACAGAATCGCTGAGGTTGGAAGGGACCTCTGGAGATCATCTAGTCCAACCCCCCTGCTCAAGCAGGGTCACCTAGAGCACATTGCACAGGATTGCATCCAGGCGCGTTTTGAATATCTCCAGAGAAGGAGACTCCACCACCTCTCGGGGCAACCTGTTCCGGTGCTCTGTCACCCTCACAGTGAAAAAGTTTTTCCTCATGTTCAGATGGAACTGTCTGTGTTTCAGTTTGTGCCCGTTGCCTCGCGTCCTGTCGCTCAGCACCACTGAAAAGAGTCTGGCTCCATCCTCTCGACACCCTCCCTTAAGATACTTGCACATGTTGATAAGATCTCCTCTCAGCCTTCTCTTCTCTAGGCTAAACAGGCCAAGCTCTCTCAGCCTTTCCTCATAAGAGAGATGCTCCAGTCCCCTAATCATCTTTGTAGCCCTTTGCTGGACTTGCTCCAGTAGTGCCACATCCCTCTTGTACTGGGGAGCCCAGAACTGGACGCAGTACTCCAGATGGGGCCTCACCAGGGCTGAGCAGAGGGGGAGAATCACCTCCCTTGACCTGCTGGCAACACTTCCTGATGCACCCCAGCATACCATTGGCCTTCTTGGCCACAAGGGCACATTGCTGCCTCATGTTTAACTTGGTGTCCACCAGCACTCCCAGGTCCTTCTCGGCAGAGCTGCTTTCCAGCAGGTCAACCCCCAACCTGTACTGCTGCATGGGGTTGTTCCTCCCCAGGTGCAGGACCCTGCACTTCCCTTTGTTGAACTTCATGAGGTTCCTCTCCGCCCACCTCTCCAGCCTGTCCAGGTCTCTCTGAATGGCAGCACAGCCCTCCGGTGTATCAGCCACTCCTCTCAGTTTTATATCGTCAGCAAACTTGCTGAGGGTGCACTCTGTCCCTTCATCCAGGTCATGGATGAAGAAGTTGAACAAGACTGGACCCAGGACTGACCCCTGGGGGACACCACTAGCTACAGGCCTCCAACTAGACTCTGTGCCGCTGATCACAACTCTCTGAGCTCTGCCATTCAGCCAGTTCTCAATCCACCTCACTGTCCACTCATCTAACCCACACTTCCTGAGCTTGTCTATGAGGATGCTATGGGAGACAGTGTCAAAAGCCTTGCTGAAGTCAAGGGAGACAACATCCGCTGCTCTCCCCTCATCTCCCCAGCCAGTCATTCCATCATAGAAGGCTATCAGATTGGTTAGGCATGATTTCCCCTTGGTGAAGCCATGCTGACTACTCCTGATCACCTTCTTTTCCTCCACATGCTTGGAGATGGCCTCCAGGATGAGCTGCTCCATCACCTTTCCAGGGATGGAAGTGAGGCTGACTGGCCTGTAGTTCCCTGGGTCCTCCTTCTTGCCCTTTTTGAAGACTGGGGTGACATTGGCTTTCTTCCAGTCCTCAGGCACCTCTCCTGTTCAAAGAAGGCATTCAGTAACTCTGCCTTCTCTGCATCCTTCGTCACCAGGGCACCCACCCCATTCAGCAAAGGCCCCACATTTTCCCTAGTCTTCCTCTTGCTACTGATGTTATATCTGCATATGTACATACACAGTCGCATATAACATTTATAGATAAAGGATGTGTAGTTAGTTATAAGCTAGGCATGCCAAAGCAGCAGGCTGCAGAAGTAGTGTAGAGATACCCATGTTGGCTTTCAGCTGTCTTGGCAGGAGGGGTTGGACTCTGCTGAGCTCCACGGTGCCATCGCTGAATGGTTAGCTCACTTAAAGCAAGTGGAAGTCTGTCCACACTACCTTTCAAACTCATCTTATTTTGATTTTTTTTTTTTAAAGCAGCTTTTGGCCCTGTACACCACAACAATATGTCATGTCACTTACCAGCAGCAGCACATAAAGTAAATTGGAGTGCTAAATATTCCCGTTGAGAAAATGGACAAAGATGTGAATGTGAAAAAAACAAAATAACTAAATAGTTGCAATGTTTTCTTTCTATCCCACCTATTCAAAGTTCTGTTAGAAATGCACATTGCTCTATAACAGGACCAAGCTCCACTCCTTACAAAACTAAAACACTATTAACTTTTTAATTCGTTTACTTATTTGCCTCAATGTAAATTTTGTAGTCTTTTTTTCATGTGAAATGCTTTGTCTTATAGGTCAACAAAACAAACTTGTATTTGAACTTCTGGAGTACCAAACAAGTTTGGAACCACAGATTTCATGGGGTTTATATGTTCTTGATGTCTAGCTTTCTAATAACTTCTGAATTTTGTCAAAGAATTATTTTTTAAGTTGTCAGTCCTAATGCTAAATTTCCAGTGTAAGCATACTATTTAAGGCTGAATGAGAATCCCTCAAGTGGGGCTAAGATGTCTTAACCATAGTAGGTGAACAGTGATTCCATGAAGACTGATGGGACTCAGGATAAGTCAGGTATAAAAATAGTTAAAGCTGAAACAAGTTTTGATCCTTACTATTAAATATATTCCACATATATGAGTTTTGCCTCAGTAATGTTGTTGTAACTTCTGCAGATTTTGGCCTAAAACACAGAGGTGAACCTATGAATGACAAGATAAATGACTATGGCCTCCTCTGAGCAACAGCTGCTAAAATAGTTTAAATTCTGTTATAACTTTTTCAAATAGGTCAATAGAATTTCTTACCTTCCCCATTCAGTTCTTTGGAGAGTCACTAATGCAATTGCGGGTATGTTAACACTGGGAAAGAAACACTGAAGTGAGTCTGAGGCATCTCAAGCTCTGTTTTAAGGGATACTCATGTGACATCAGTAAATCTTGACAGGAATTTTTGAAACATGATGTTTTGTCAAAGTGCAATATAGTTTCAGTCTACTTCCACTGTGGATTTTACATTCACTTTAACCAGAAATGAAAGCTAATGTAAGCTAAGACTGAAAAAAAACATGGTCAGGAACATGAAATGGCAGAAATTTGCATGGCTCTGTTTAATACTCAGAGACAATAGCCTACATTATGCAAAATTACATTGCTTAAGTCAAAGCTAGTTTTGAATTTTTAGGACCATTAAAAATCCCAGTGTGAAACCACAAACTTCTGCCTTTTCTTTTTTTCTTTCTTTTTTTTTCCCTGCTTTCTTGTAACTTAAAAAAAATCCAAGTGATTTAAACCATATTTTGTAAAAACAAGCTTCTCCTGTGCCGAGACCTTGTGTGCCAAGTTTCAGCACACAGCAAATTTTTATAGTCTGAGATACTAACCTCTCAAAACAGGAGCATGTAATGGAAACACTGTTAATTCCTTGACTATTGGGGCATAACGAGACACTAACCTACTAGCTTTGAAAAGTATAAGGGGACAATTTCCGATCTCAGTTACAGTGGTTCAAATCCGGAGCAACTTCTTTATTTTCAAGTTATTTATACACTCTCAAAAAACTGTTTTCTTTTTCAGAAACATTTTTCCTGGGAGTGATCATCTACTTTATAAATATGGAAACTAGTGTCATTTTAGATTTATGAGCTATAGTGTGCCCCTGCAGATAATTAAAAAGCTGTAGATAATTATGACTCTGTAGTGCAGTTTCACAGAATCATACATACCTCAAGATTATGTACTAGTTGTGTTTGTAAGCGGTAATTGTCTCATTTGCCCTGAGATATTGAATATTATTGAGAAATCCCTATGACCATAGAAAAAATGAGTGTTCTCTTATCTCTAACGTTTTTACATAGCACTACTTGCTTGAATGAAGTTCATCACTAGAGAAAGGATTTGCCAGCTGGGCCCATAATCTACTCATTCCCCACTCAAATGAGAGATCCCTGCTTCTAAACTCTTCTCGGTCAAGACTTGGATCCCAGCATCACAAGATTTAAATGTAACAGGCCTTAAAGGTAAATATCTTCTGGAAGCAGTTCAATATGAAATATTATGTGATTTAAAACTTATTATGTGATTATCAACTCAGTGACACTAGACTGATGGGATCACGGCAGAATGTCTAATCTAAGAATAAAGGATAATTAATTTAATAAATGGTAATGTATTTAACACATACAGACAATTGCTAACACACTCTAGGGCAAAAGTTGAAATACTTGATGTGTATGTCATACATATGCCACGCATTTTTTCCTGAACACAGAGGTTATCTCTACGCTGCAATCAGGAGGTGTGACTACAGTGCAGCTGTATGCACCTGCTGTCACCTGAATGCAGCTAGCTCAGGTAACAGGAAAGCAAAGACATGACACCACAAGTTTTAACCTTGTGAATAAGAACCTGGTTTCCCCAGCAGCAAAGCTGATGCTACTGCATAGCAGGTATTTATTGTAGCTAACTGTTGCCCCCTAATTTAAGAAGCTGTATTAGATATAGCATCTTCAGGAAGGAAAAGAGTACAAGCCTTATTTCTGCCGGTCATCCACCGGAGGAGCCGAAGTCTGACAGTATTTAGAGGGACCAACTTCCTAACTTTGTCTTCCATGTTAGGATGAAAACTAAGCAAAATGAGTATCCTCATAACTACTACCTCGTTAGGTTGGAGGTGAAAGATATAACCTAACACCAGTAAAGATTAGTTTAGATTAGATTCACTAATATTTGTTAACAGATCATATCTATCCACGCAATGAATCCAAGTGTATATGAAGATAAACAGACTAGAATTGTTCCAGCCTGACTTTGAACATTTTACAGGTTCTAGCTTAAAACTCAAAGGCAAAATCTTCAAAGATTCTAGGGTTTTTTTGAAACATTCAGTCTCCTGTAGCTATAAAAATGTATAAATTACTTAGCATGTTGCATTTACACCCACTATATACATACTGTTGTGTACATATATATTCAATATTATATTATATGTTATTATATATGACATCTACTCTGAGTATATAATGTACATTTCAAGCAAAAATTATTTCAAACAGAAGAGATGGACATTTTACCTTTAAAATTGTGTTTGTTTAACATTTTCACACACAAAAAAAGTTACAGCCTTTTGAAAAATACATTTCAACAAGCTCTTTTCTGCAAACAATATTGTTTTTGTGAATCAGACATTTCTGATTAAACAACATTCAGTAAAAAATTAACTCTGGCAAGTCACAATGCTCCCCAAACATCCCTGCAGTCAGATGACACTATAATACTTTATGAAGGATTTGGACGGTAGATCTTCTATTATTTTTGCTAAAAGTAAGGGCAGACACCCTTTTCTGTGAATTCCACAGCTAGGTGTATTTGTACATACACACAGCTTTAGTAATAACTTAAACCCAAACCTTTCAATGAGTAAATAAAATATGTCTGCATGTGCAAAAATGAGACCAAAATCAAAAGACATTTGAACATTTGCAGCCTTGCCCATGTTGCCCTGCAGAGAACCACTGAGCACCTCAGGTATGAACTGAGCACTGAGCTCAGTCCGACAAAGAAGCCAGCAATGATGAGCTTGTGCTGTCACTAGTTTGTGCTGTCACTTTTATACAGGTAACTATAAATTAAATAAAAGTTCTGGGTCTAGTGTATTACATTTGGGGATTTGGATTTATCAATGCAACTTTAAACTATATACCTCTAAGTCCTGTTGTGCCCAATTTCTGTGGCCAGTGAGCACTGTAACACACCATGAGATTTTGTCATCTAATCCTCCAGACCCAAAGTGCCATGGCTCCTCCTCACCCACACATCCTTTCCATGGAAAAAAGGCTGTGGGATGAAGGATGGCACATGGCAGGATTTTACCCTGTGATGGAGACAAAACATGATGGGAGAGTGGGAAAGTGCTCAGTTTATACATATTTGAATGCATGTAAGCCTTGGGCTCAAACCCTGCAGACAACCTTAAATAGGGGTCATATCATACTAATTCTCAGGGGGCAAAAACTGTGTTTCCCGGTATTTTTATGTAGCAACTGGCACATTTGGGGCACTACTGTAAAATAAATAATAACCTTTCGTAAACTGAGGTTGACACGCTGCTCCAAACTCAAACTGTTAAGCATTTTGCTTTGCTTTTGCCTCAGAGGCAGAAATAAAGAGTGACATATCCCAAATGGCTAAAATTCCTTGGCCTTTCTCTCAGACACATTAACATTATTAAAAACATGTAAACTTGGGGGTTTTTGCTGTTGTTGTTTTGGTCTTCGCATTGTTATTTTGTTTGTTTCCTTATTCTACTCCAACCCATTGTTTTCACTTACTACCCACGCCACGAACAATAACCGATGAAGCAGCAAAAATCCTGTGCAATTGTTTGGAGAGCAGCAGCAGTCCCATTGTGCTGCCAGGATCTCAGCCCAGCGTACCAGTTCAGCATGCAAGGTTACCAAAAACAGGCTGTCATAGCTCAAATCTGCCTCTCCCAGCTGGAAAGATTTGGGAAACTCACAGTTTAAAAAAGGAGCATGTGTTGGCAAAGGTCATCAGTTCTGCAAGTTCCCCCAGAGGGGAACTCAGCACTCAGCTTTATGCAAGACACATCTCCCCAGACAGCCCTCCGCAAGTTCCCGGGCCGATGCATGGTACACCGCTTCTGTAAAGCACATACTTTTACAACTCTCTACAGGAAAGGTCAAAATATCCATTTTATTCTGGACATTAACTTTCAAATAGCAAATGTTTTAATTCTTATTAATATTGTTATTACATTTAAATTTAAGCAGTAATAAAGGAATGCCCATCTAAGGTACTAACTGTCTGAAGCATAATCCCAGAAGCGTTGAAGAGTCTTTCAAACCAGGACTTGGGCAGCCAGCTTTCTCCCAGTAATTGTTTTCCACCCCTTTAATTGGGGGTAGTACCCATGAGCCCTGTTCAAAAACACTGTCATACAAATACATTTTGCCACAAGCAGACAAGTTCTTTACATTAAAATCTGCAACACATTTCATAGAAGCATAAATACATTTACTGCAAAGTTACTTGCAAGCTCTTTATTTTGTTCTAAATATTTCACAGTCCAGAGAATGTTACTAATAAAGTGCTCATGTCCAAAATATGATGGAGTTTGTAATAAATTTCAAACAGGGCAGTAGATACAAGGAGAAAAACGATTTAGAAATGTTTTACTTATTCCAAGTTGAGAACAATGGAGTCTTTTTTCAGAAGAATTCAGAAGGAAGATATAAAGCACACAATACATTTCAATTTTTATTTAAAGATCGCAATAAAGAAACAACTTTGCAACTTAAACAAAACATTCCTTTTCTCTTGTTGTCTGAAATACAAAGTATTCACAGTGATGATATATGAACCTGCAGAAAGATAAACTGATTAGATTAGATAAGCAAGAACAGCAACAGATATCAAACTTGAAACTAGCACACATATCTGCTAGGGAGAGCTATTTTTATTATCTTTGATTTATACTCAGCGATGAGACACAATTACGAGAAGAGGAAATATCAATTAAGTGGGAGAAAAGTTTTATTAATGGGACAATAATGTTTTTCTTGCTGCTTGGGTTGTCCATTTGTTTGGAGCTGGAGCAAAGCATATTTTGAATTTTAAAGAGAAATCGGGATTGCTATATCACTTTTCCTACAACACTGAGCTCTCGCTATTGCTTCACCCACTCGCCACAGAGCAGCAAGAGCCGCGTTACTGCTGCTTCCCACCATGGCCCGCGTTGTCCGGCCGTGTCCCGGCTGTGCCCCTCTCCCGGCAGGCGCCTGGGCGCCGGCACCGGGAGCCAGCACAGGGCTCGCTGGGTGCCCAGCCGTACCGAGGGTGCCGGCCACCGCCTGGGGCACGGCACAGCACAGACACTGCGCCGAAAACCCCACGGGGCAGCTCAGCCGTACGTATCTGCTAGCTACACTGAAGGCACCCTCGCAAGGCGTCCTCGTTTTTTCCTCTTTTTTTCAGTTGTACATTTTAGACAGTTTACGCTTCCTCTCTGAAAACAGATTTTATCCTAATAAAGGCTTTTATTGCTATTATTCACCTGTCATTACACAGCATTAGACAATTATGTAGCATAGCCCGACTTGCAGAGTGAGGAACATTCCCATTTGCTTTCAAATGGGAATGGGAAGACAACATAAACAAAACATTTCATTAAAATATAGAGCTGCAGCTTTATTTATTTAAAAAAAAATAAAATTAAGCATTGCCAAGACTGCCACCTACGCTTTAAAAACTTTGCTATGAAAACTCACTGGCATGAGCAAAAAGAAAAAAAAAATCTATGGGCATGAAACAGTCTTCAGTCACAGTTTGATTGCCAGGCGATTGACAAAATAATTTGTACCCGTCGATTTTCATGAAGGAAATTTTTACAATGGATTTGCCAAGCAGATTTTTAATTTTAATCAGTAATGAAAAAATGACAACATGGATCACAACAAGACATCAGCCGTTAAATGGGCTTTCGCGATTGCTGTCAGGACGACTCCATTAGGCAGCCATACCTTTGTGGGCATCAATCACGCTCTTCAAACTCTTGTACATCTTCGAGATTTAATTAGACATTTAAGTTCTTTACTAGCAATTTGCAAAACTGTCACTAACTAAAAGTGCAAGACACTAAAAAAAAATTTTAAGAGTGAGAGAGAGATTTCTTCTGAGCCCTAAGAGACTGTTTATCTAATTCCTGGGAGCAGTTTTAAAGCCACCATTCCCCTTCACTGAGTCTGACCAATGACTTTGAAGGCTAATTGCTGCTGCAGACTGAAACCAAGCACAGAAGTGTCTCAGACACAGCTGCAAACTGCCTTTAACCACGACGCTGCGGCGAGCAAAGCACCGGGGAGGGAGGGTGGGCTTGTCCCTGTACGCTCGCTTGATGCCTTTTGCAGCCAGGTGCAGAGAGGGCAGGAAACACTTCCTCAGCTTTCTACGATAATTGCTGTGTCTGGGTTGGAAAGAGCTAATGAACTTAGGGAACGGTTTCTTGTTAAAATGCATGCAGAATGGCCCACCGTGCCGCATCCGCACGCGCCCGGCTCGCGGGCACCTTGGCTGTGTCTGAACGCGGACGCCGCTGGAGCCAATGCCATGTCGAGGCGTGGGAAATGCCCGCCGGGGCACCGGGTGCCCGGGCTAGCAGTTTAACAGCTTCGATGCGGGCACGGCGACAACATGCGCCTGGTACGGCTCCCTGCTCTTCCAAACCGCTGTGGGTCTAAGGGGGTGTCACCCTGGTGAGACTGGCTTTCCTGTCTGTTTGGAGAGCCTTGGACACTATTGGAACGAACTGGGTTTTTTTCTGTTGCTTTCCGTACTGTTCGAACAGGATCCTTTGTCACTGTTTCACCAAACAGGTCCTCACAGGTTTTGTGAGGGGAGGCATGATGGAGAAGTAAAAGCACTAACTTAGAGGGCTTTAGTTTTTGGTAAATATTTTATTCTTCTCCTCAAGAGGATTTCCGCAGCAAAAGCTATAGTCTCCTTTAAATGAACTTTGGCATACTACATAGCATTAGAGAGATAAATATAAAAGGCAGATTTGTGAAAATGCTGTTACTCACCAGTGAAAAATTTGCCCTGGGCGAAGATGTACAGTAGAGAGTTATTTTCAGGCTAAAGTTTTTTTGATGTGATTTTTTTTTGCTCTTCGGTGGTAAAATGAGGGGGCAGGGACTCTCAGCTTTCCTGCAGATCTTTAGCACAATGAGCGAGGGCATCAAACTTCAGCCATTAGCACATTAGAGCTATTTATTAGTCACCAGTCTGCACTGATATAGGAACATTTTCGTATTTTGCAATTATGCCCTCACTAAGATTACCTGTTCTCACCTGCATAAACTCCTTTGCCATACCAAGGGAGACAGATGACTCCGTGTCTTATTATTCAGGCAAAATTAGCTTCTTGCATTCCCAAGCAACCACAATCATTGTCATGGCAATTTTCATGACTCTTCTGGGTAAATATAGTACCCATTTCACATCAGCAAGAGGGTGAACTGTGGCAGAGTGATAAAATGGAGGCAGTCATATTTTTAGGAGCATTGGGCCAGCGGCTGGGGGGGGCTTCCACTGTGCAGAGGAGCTCGTCATCGGCCAAACTTCCTCCTTCCGGTGCTGGTTACCCAGGGCTGGGAAGCCAGTGGTGCACGCAGGTTGGTGGAGAGACTCATTTTGCCCACCTGCATTGCCAGCCCTCTCAAACAGGACGAACACCCCACGCCATCTGGCTGGGGACCACAGCAGGATGCTCCATCTGCCCTTCCTTGCCTGGTGAAGCGCTCCCGTACACACAACTTCCCGGTCGCTGGGAACATCACCAGCGGCAAGAGGAAGATGGCACGCAAGAGGGAAATTGAAGGAGACACGTGGGCTCCAGAGGAGGAAGCCAGGGAGCTCCTCATCGAGCTCCTGGGGGACACAAGACATCCGCAGCAGTGGCTGCTCTGGCACCAGCTGAAAGCATCGAGTACCAAGACGGGGATTAAACAAAGGGAATCATCTCCCCCCGCCAAAAACAAAGCGAAAAGAAGTCGTGCAGAAAGCAGGCTTTGCACCACCTCACTACGCAGCTTACGTGAGCATGTGCCCAGTCAGCAGGTATTTCCAGCAAATTAGGGAAAACTAAGGGGCTGTGAAGAAACTGAGGAAAGAGGCAAGAGCGAGTGAAAAACTCTGACCAGCATCTGTAGCAATTAAGAGTCTTTGGCAATTTTCATTTTTGTGGCCTCCACCAGTTCTTTAACACACTTTCTTTAAATCATTTGATCAGATGCTTTGATTATTCATCAGCACCTCAGTGCCTCTGGATGAGAGAGCACACAGGCGACACATGAATCACGTACCTTCATTTACACCAACACAGTGTAGTACATGGCACATGATCAGCCAAGCCTATTTTATACAGAAATAAACAGCAACATAGCAACAACACATCAGAGTACTTTTCACCTTCCATGAGCTTCCAAACTTCTTAGCTAATTAACCTCTACATCACAGCTATGAGTCAGGTGACTTTTAATAATATCAATATAAATGACTTTTCAAATGCGAATACTGAGGCTAATGAGAAACATGGTGCCAGAGACGAGAACTCAAGCGCTACGCACTGAGGTCTGACTCTGCCTCACTGCAATTTTTATCACCTACTTCACCTTTAAATGTGCAGCCTTTGTAAATAAATAAGTGCATGCATGTGTGTACATATAAAGTTTTTTCCTTTCTCTTTTCATATATATATGTACACACACGCGCACACACACATATATATATTAAAATCTAGCACTATTTGTATTAAAACTCTGCTCTCTTCAAACTAGAGGGCCCTGTTCCAAAGCCTTTCGCACACAGGAGAAACAGCGACTGCCTGGCTGAGGGAGCTGGGCCAGGGAAGAGCCGAGCCCTGCAGCCCGCGTGAGCAGCCCAAGGGCCACGCTGTGCCGGGGCACTTCAAGGGTACGGCCCTTCTCCCTATCTGCCAGCACAACTTGTGCTGAAAGGACTTTTGCACTGATGAAGCAAGAATTTTGTCTTAGCAGCAGCACAGGGATAATTAAACCACTCTAAGCCCTGATGCCTTCAAGCACTGCTACTTCAGCAGCGTGCTTCCTCCTCTTTCCCAACACACCGCAAGCTCCTGTATGGCATATTTCTGTCCATTTGAGTGCTAGGTGGGAAAGACCAATTGGAGTATCTGGTCGGCCCATCTACTTGGTAATACTTTCTTCAATTTTCTTACTCAAGTGCTGCTCAGAAAAAGTTTCCGCTGACTCAAAGGGTGTTTCACCTGAGTAAGCCTTAAGTAAAGTCCATGGGATTTGGCCACCTCAGTGTTGGTACAAGAAGATCCGTGGAGAAATGCCTCTTGCTTTTTGGTGTCGGGCCAGCAGGGTGGAATGGGAAAGCCTGGGGAACATTTTGTTCTTACCTTACCACACAGAGGTTTCAGCAGGAAGTTCTCCCGCCGGTCCGACCATGCCCCATTCCCAGGCACCACTGCCAGCTCTACGCACTGCAGGGGCTCCCTGGAGGAAGTAACAGGCTGCAGGCTGGAGCAGCCTCTGCAGTCTGCCACGCTGGTGAATCTCCCAAGAGCTCTTCTTCCAGTTTATAGAGATCACCCGGACTTTAGATCATTAGTATTTTTTAAGATGTTTTGGTTCATCAGAATATGAACCCTCTGCCTTGTAATATGACATGAGTCAGATGTTTCCCTCAATCCACTGTCTGAACTATGTATTCCAGCCTAATATAAATATTGTCCTTCCAGCTTTGGGTTCCTGAACATTTCCTGTATCTACGTGCTATAGAGAGAGCTACCTTGGCCAGCAAGAAGGCAGATTTGAAGGAAATGAAGACAATAACCTTTGTCAAAGATGCCCTTACAGCTTCTAGTGTCACTCACTATTGATCTAAGAATCTCACTAATTTTAAAATGCAAAAATGTTTGTGGCTATCCTGAAGGAAGAGAAGTATAAGTTAACCTGTTGCATAGGCCAAGACCTTGATTTGGAAATTGGTCTTCCGGCTAGAAACTTCCGTCAACAGAAAAAACAGCTTGATCTGGGAATAATCATTTAAGTAGAAATTGACAATGCTGATGATAAGCACAAAATTGTTTGAGCTCTTTCTTCCAAGTAGATGATACAAAATTCACTGAAGATAGCTTTTTTTCATTGGTTTGGAAGGACTTCATTCATGCAGCTCTTTTTCCCTGAAACACTTAGGCAGATTTCTTTTTTTCCTCTGATTTTTCAATCTTCTAAAAATCAGTCTGGTATAGTAAAATCCTAGTCCCTGCTTGTGGACTTTGCCACTACATAGCTGGTACAAACAAAATCTCATCCAGGGATTCCAACAATTTTTAATAAACCTACAACAGCAGATCAACTTTATGTTTCTGAGTGATGGGTGCAAACTAAGTATTAAAAATATAAAAAGATCTTATGTAGGCCAATGTCTGGCCTCAGCTGTATCAAGAAAAGTCTGACTTAATTCAATAGGTCTAAAATTGACACCATTTCACAGAGAGTCTCGGTGGAGATCATGGTTTGTAACTTTCCTACGTGAAGTGGATGAAGTGGCTCTAGGTATATTATTTTCTCATCACATCTGCAGAGTGGCAATTATATTCATTTCAGTGAAAGTCATGATCACATCAATGTTAGACCTACGTAAACTGTTCCAAGATAAACTTTGCATCATTTCAGATATTGGTGATAAATCAAAGCTCAACAGAGTTGAGCTGAAAATTTATATCGAATGTATTGACAGATTTGTTCATGTTAGTTCACTAGTTAATTCAGCCTATGAGTGAATGAGCAATACATTCAGCCAATAGAACCCCACATCTCTAGATTAAAGATACTTTTCCACGCGGTTAAGGCTCTCTGATTACTACCAGCTAATTTCTAATGAGGCTGGGCTGTAATTTGCAGGTTTGCTTCAAGTCCAACTTCCTCCATCCTCAAAGCCAAGTGTTACATCAAATAAGCCTCAAAATTCCCACTTAATTTTGAGTTCCACTTAACTCCTTGACTATCTGCCACTGCTCCCTCCCATTCCCACAGCTATTATTTACATACACACACACACACACACACTCATGCTCCAATGCCATTGGCAGTATAAGGACCTTTAAGCTGAAAGGGGCCTTCTTTTGATGTAGAACGGCTGTGGCACAATTCATCCTTTCCCACAGGATCTCCTCAAGTTTCCATCTCATGTGAACCCAAAATCAGAAGAGAAAAAACTAAATGTGAAAGGGAGAGTTTAAGAGCTCCGGAACATGCAAAAAATCCATGGATTCGTGTTCCTAAAAACCCAGATCATTAGGTCTCCTAAAGCCTCTGACAGTACCAAAATCAAACACAGAATGAGTATCCATAGGCAAGATAGAATTCCAGATTTTCAGCTGATGTTAACCAGCAGGGCTACGCTGCTTACCTCAGCCTCAGCTGGTCCATTATGATTTCTTTGCTTTTCTTTGCATGTAAGTACCATTCATATCCAGGAGCATTCGGCGTGTTTTCTTTTCTATATTCTTTTACTCTGGTTATTTGACTCACTACCAAAACAAATAAACTAAAATAACCCTACACACACGTCTATTGTATCGTATCCACAAAGGATTCTGTTATTACATATGCAGAAGCGGAACTTCTAGAAAATAAAACACGAAACAGTTTGAGTCTCTAAGGCCAATTACAACTACTCTGATTTAAAAGGATTATAGAGAAGCAGGCTCTGTGCAATAATTTCCAGTCTAATTACAATTTACAAAGAATCTTCATTGTTGTCAAAAATATTTAATGTGCCTTGGCATTTAGCAAATAATCTAATTCGATTTTTTTTTTGGTCACACAACATGATCGCACACAATTCTCTGAGCTGTTTACAGTGAGCAAAATTATCCTTGCAGCTAGATAGTTAGATCCTTCTGAATTGGTAATCAAACATGATTGTGATTACACTGAATTTTTAGTGCTGTCACAAGTGTGCACTTACTAATCGCAGGACTATGAGAATAGCTGCTAAACCCTAAGCTTTATGAATAAAATTCACCATGAGAGCAAGAAAGAGAAAGAGAGAATGACCAGTCTTTAGTAGGATTATTTGCTGTCTAATAGAGGTCGGAACCCCAATACAGTTTAACAATATAACAGGCATACACCTAAATGGATATGTCAGTTTTTACAGTATTAAATTATTTAGCAGTAATTACCCCAGCATGTGGATACTATAAATGTAGGTCTTATAAGTACGAGAAAATACTCTGCTTTGTTCATTCAGATTGATGGTTTGTCGGCCAGCTATAAAAGTACCGACAGTTGCCAGCATTCTCTGTTGAATTGCACTTCCTGCAAGCAAGAAGTGGATACAGGCCTTTTTTTGATGGAGGAAATGTTAAAATTAAGCTCCATGCTAATGATAAAGGCAGATTAAAAATGGAAGGTGGAGAGCTCTCTCTTTTCACAGAGTAGGGAAAGTACAAATGGAGCAATGCAATGGGTCTGGAGAGACCTTGCTCCCTGCAGCCAGACCCCTCCTTCTGGCTCCAGAAGAGCCTGTGCCAAGTCTAACAATCCAGTCTACACTGGCTTTTCTGCTAAGATTTCCAATACAGCTGAGAGTTATGAAGATGAGTTTTAGAGGTGACAGGTCTGACTGATTCGTAGAAAATAAAAATACCATCTCTTGTTATGTGCTGCTCAACCTTGACTCAAAGATCAACAGAAGAAAAGCCACATCGACCAAATGCCAGCAACTGAGCCATCCACATTTCCACGAATAAATAGGCAGGACACAAGACTTATTTGCAGCAAGGTCCTTTGGATTCTGCAGCAAACTGTAAAGTCTGCAGCAGCTTCCTTGAGTATCTTCCTGTTGACATTTTAATTAATTAAATATAAATCTGAATGATACTGTTATTAAAAAAGCATCTGCCTTATTTATTTTGACACTAGATTCTCA
Organism: Apteryx rowi; assembly: GCF_003343035.1. Taxonomy (NCBI): domain Eukaryota; kingdom Metazoa; phylum Chordata; class Aves; order Apterygiformes; family Apterygidae; genus Apteryx; species Apteryx rowi. The sequence goes on along the minus strand of NW_020450760.1, from coordinate 3,953,839 downwards.
CCTTGAAGAATATAGGATATAGTCTGGGTAGAAAAATAAGCATTTTGTGGGTTGTTTCCCTTAAAAAGGCAAACTGAAATAATGTGAATACAGCTGATTCAACAAGGTCCTATATATTTAAGTAAAAGTGACGTCATTTGAACATTCATCTTTACATTAGAGAGCTAACAACATTTAGAGAAGAATTTCAAAATTCACATTGCTCAGCAATTATTCTCATCTGTCATCAAATTCAGGAAAACAGCACTGCATCATTTTGTACTCAACAAAACGTTCACAAAGATGAAGGAGCCTTGGTGCACTCTGTGATGAATTCCAGGAGCGTGAGCTACGATTTGAATCCTTTGAAAAATGGAAAAAAGGTAGCTACGGCCTTTTGTCAAACGAACGACAACTATCTGTAGGAAAGTGGGCAAAAGTAGTTATTTCATGGCAGACTGGAAAATAAAGAACTTCAGTCCAGTATTTTTGTCATATCGGAGAAGCTGTTCTCTGACTCAGTAGCATGGTATTTGCATACATTACAAAACTTCTACATACCAATTGTGTTGCAGATGCTAAATCATCACCAACAATTTTATAACCTGTACAGATCCATTCAGGGATGGGTACGTGTTCATCCGTTTTTTAAAAGACGATAAGCATAAAATAGCTAGCAAGCATTTTGTTGTTATGACAATTTGGCATCTTCTGAGCAAATGTATTTGCTTACTATATATACATCTTCAAGCTGTCAAGTAATTGGACAACCATTGCCCTCTCCTCATATTACAAGTTTGATTAAAATGGCAGAGGCCAGATGCCCAGCTCACTCACAGATTCTTTAATTAGAGGGTCTCCTGAACCTCCGAACCACTTGAATAAAAAAAGAGCAATTAACACTTTTCCAGGGCTCCCTTCGTCCATCTGTCACAGCACAGGTGAAAAAAAAAAAAAAAAAGAGAAAGAAAGAAAGAAAAAGAAAAAGAAAAAAAAGAAAAAAAAGGAAAAGGAGAGAGAGAAAGAAAGAAAGAAACGATGATAACGGATCATTCCTCCAGAAAACATTGGACTCTGAGTGTGCTCTTCCAGTCAGCCCATCAAAAGCCTCCCTCCCTCCCCCTACCAAAGATGAAAAGCCTCTAGGTTTTCAAATATGCTAACTGCACAGTACATTGTCTTGGGGAGAAAATCATGTGAAAGCTACACAGACGGGCACAACATGCTTTTAATCACCCCCATTTCCATCAGGCAAGAAAGTCTCACAAAGCTCGGTCAGTTGGATGCAAGGGCTTGACATGTGAGGGCATCCTGCATCCCACCCCCTCGCAGCGCCCCCAGCCACGCTCGGTATCAAACGAGATCTCTTATCAGCCTTAGTTAGATCATAATGAAATAATTGCAGGACTCAGCTGAGGGTGACTGCAGTGTAGTGAGGTGAATTAATTTTCCCACCACAGCAGGGCATGTCAGATCTGGCCACGAGCAGGTCAAGCCATTATTTTTTGCGGGTGTGTGAGAGTGATTGACTGGATTTCAGGGCCAGCTGCAAATGCAAAGAGGTTCGGGAGACTGTTTGTGCAAGAAAAACAATGTTGCACCTCAGTCTTGCTTTATCCTTTGCAGGGTAGATGCAAATGAAAGCAAAACGGTCTGAAAATTAACACAGACAGAACCTCTTTAGTCCAATTAAAAAATTTATATATCTCATGCAACTTACACAACTTCAGAAATTTCATCAGGCATCTGCAAAAAATGCAGTTCAATCCACACCAGGGAGGGTGCTGGGTTTTTTTAATTGAGGGTTATAATAATTTTATGGCTAAAATGTTAGCAATATGCAACTTTTAATGATCAATATCACAACTCCCACTCCCATAAACAGGACTTCTGCATTGAAGCTAAAACATTCAGTATGGCTCACAGAGGTATTTGGGATGCAAATGCTTTGAAACACTGTATTGAAGTCCAAACAGCACATTATGTGCTTAGCAAAGCCAATAAAATGCCTATCATTTTTCCCCAGCTATCTGGGGATAGGAAGGATTGTGATTTTCAAAATTTTCTGTGTTTTCATAGTTTATGAAAATTGCTGCTTTTGAGAATTTTGGTTAAAGAAAATAGCTTTTTATTTTAAAATGAGCTACGCATTTTAATCAAAAGTCATGTAAACCTTAGACAGAAAAGTGGTCTTACAATTCTGATTTTTTTCTTCAGAAGAAAACACCTTAGAAAAATTTTAGTAGAAATTTTAATTTTCTTTACTAGCTCTGTGCTTGCATGTCAAATTCTTACATGCTGCTAGCACAGTGTTCTCATTCACCAGCCATAAAAGAAAAACGTGAAGCCCTTACTAATTTAGTGCTATATTATTTGGTAAAAGCAATTTCTCCCTCTCTCTCTCTCTTTCTTTTTTTTTTTTCTCCTTTTTCTAAGTAGCTCCTACAGAGGGAAAAGCCAGTCAGAGTTCTGTGGCTGGGTAGTACAATGTTTCCAAGAATGATGCTCTGAAGAAATCATCTTCGCTGAAGCCATCCTCAGAATCTGCTTCGACGCATAGAAATCCCCTGGCAATTTCCATTGTGGCCATGAAGAGGAAACACAATGTCTTGCCTCAAGAAATGGAAAATAGTAGTTGAAGAAGTTCATGCGCTCTTGCAAACTACTAGAAAAAAAGAGAAAGGACAAGTACTTGGAGACCAGTGGAATCTTACAGAGGAATGAAATTCGGTAATTAACCAGTATGATTTGAATGTAAAACACTTGAGGCTGAAGTGACTACTAAAAGCCTGCATTAGGAAGAAAACACACCTGTGCTACAAACATTACATTTTCCCCTCATTTTCTTCCAGAATCTAGAACTAATGCAAAATGGGGTGCTAGTCACATTCTGTATTCATTCTCATCAGTGGAAAAAGGGGAGGGGGACATTTTCAGGCATGACTTTGCTAATTCCCTTCTGTTTCTTTTTTCCCATATCATTTAGAAAATGTGAAGGGGATGAGGGAATGGAGCACAATTCAGACTTCTCTTGTTAAAGGTAAATGAGATGACAAAAAAAAAAAAAAATAGTGCAAACGTCTATATAACCCCCAAGCTGTGCTTTCTTAATTACGGAGGAGGCAGAAACACCTCTAAAATACCCCTGGCAATTACTCACCTTTCTTTTTAGTGACTTTCCAGGCCCAGTCACCTCAGAGGCTCCAGTGCAACCTCCTGACAAGCTGAGTGAGAACAACGTGATTATTTGGCATCAAGAGAATACTAAACCTAATACTACAGCACCTCAGCTGAAAGACCACAGAGGAAAAAAAAATCATTCCTCAACAAGATACTAACACTAGCTTATTCCAGCAGCCAGCGGGAGGCACACACAGCTCCTACTTCCCAAAGAAAGGAAAGAGGGAAAGAGGACAGTCAAGAGGAAGTGAAAAAGAGGAAATGAGGAGGAAAGAGGACAGACATGCTCTCAAACTTTCCAGGCCCATTTTCTTTTGCTTCAGCCTAAGATGCTGGCTCACTTTAACTCCTCACTCATGCAGACTGCACGATCAGAGGCAGCATGCAATAGTGCCTTGTAAGAAACTGTGCATCAGACTATTTTTAGGGAGTATTCTTTGTCAGTAGTTTTCTTATTTTCTTGTCGCTTTATATATAAAAATAGATGTATATGTAAGTAAGTGTATGTATACGTATATGTATTTCTCCCCCACGGCCCATCACTGGGGAGCCTGTCAGCCTCTCTAGTTAACCCCTGGGCTTCCACTCCCAGTCTCTCAGGCAGGGGAACTTCTCACTGAATTAAGCCGCTGAGCACACGTTGCTGACAGAGGAAAATACCCAGGTCAGATTCTGGCCCTGAATGTAAGCACTGAGGGAAATCTGTGGCAGATTTTCTCAACAACCCTGTGCCAGCAAAAGGACAGGAAGAATAGGCAGGGAGATACCATTTGTTTTTTTGAGTGGGGAGAAATGAAAAATGTCCCATCAGATCCTAAAGTCAAATATTTTCTGTGTTGGTGTAATTCACAGCAACACCTAGGCTGCTTCATACTGAAGGCTCACTTTTCCCAAGCCAGCCCGAAACTGTGGAAGCAGAAAGCAGCCTTCTCCCCATTCATTGTCTTTTATTAAATCTGTTTAAAACTACATTCTTTTACTCTATTTTCTGCTGTTTCCCACTGATTCTGCCCAGGAGATAGATACCTCCCCTAACTTCAGCAATCTTCTCACAAAGCACAATACAAAAAAACTGTTCTCCAGGGTACACACCTGCGTTTTATCACACCCCTGTTCCCCCTCCCTCCTTCCTCCCACTGACATGCCCTGATGCCTTATACACAGAATTTCCTCTGCCGGAGATTGTAAGGCCCTCTGGGCAGAGACCTTGTCTTTTTGTATGTTTGTAAAGGGCTTCTTCTTTCGCTAGAGCTCATCCCTTCGTCATCCTTCCTTCTCTTCAACAGCACAGAGCTTTACTCCCTCTCTGACATAAAATCCTACTTGAAAAATGCTTTCATATCATTATGGATCTTGAAGCTACAGTGAGTAGCTGGAATGGGATGTGTTCTATAAATGGCATAAATGCTGATTGGTAATATCATGTGTTAATTGGCAATATCTGTGTTCAGCAGGCTCCTGCAATATGTGTTATATCACATTGACTAGTTATGACTAGATACTAGGTATTAACTATTTGCAGGATGAATGTGTGTTGCTTTGAAGGAAGCATGTGAATTGAGTAGTTTTGTTTAATTAGCCTTTACGGCCTGTCAAAGTGTGGAAAGTGAAGAGAGCATCCATCCAATGTGACATACTGTCAAAACCAGGCAAAGCAGCGGCATCTCCCCTGCTCTACAGTTCCCTCAGAAACATTTCCTTGAGATAATCATCTCAGCAGTATCAAATTCTTGGCAATTCTGACCTGATCTGAAGCTCACAAAAGGCAATGGGAGTCTCCTACTGACTTCGCTGGTTTTCAAGGGCATAAGGTTGCTCCTTTGGTCTTAGCAGCTAGATAGTACTCAGTTCCCTCCAGGACTGTTTCAGTTAAAATGAGAAAACAGTGACACATAACAGTGATGTTCTCCAGTTTTTTTCTTTTTTCACAAAACCTGAAGTTTGTTCCTCTGAGCACAAGGGGAATACAAGGCGGCAACCTCCGTACCCAGAATTCGGCAGCAAGCTCCGCACCCAGCTCTCAGTCCCGCTCCTGTCTCCCAGGGCCTGGGAGACACAACTGCTCCGCCTGAATTTCTGATGGCTTTTTTGCCAGTGAACGCTCAGCAGCTGCAAACCCAATATCCTCTCCCCTGTGTTGTCACCAAAGAAATCCCCCTGTCTACATGCTCGGCTCTGACCTGGCAAGTGTTGTCTGAAATCCCTCCATTGTCTGTGCCTGTTATTTTATTCCTATATAAAGAGGCTCAATTGCTTCTTCTCCAGAGCCTGAAAAGGAGTGTTTGGCAAACCCACTGATTTTAATGAGATGTATTATTGTCTTTGGATCAAAGGCTCACTTGATGGCAGCTATTAGCACCTTTCACCATAACAGTAATTTAAAGGTGACCACAGGCATCTTCTGTTTACTGCTTAGCAGCACCCCATCTTTCTTCCACCCAGATTTGGGAGGACTGAGGATACATACTTGACCAAGAATGAACTCGGTGCATGTGTTCACTGTCAACAAAGGTGTAGGAGGGGAAGAGGGATTCTTGCTATTATAATCCACACTATTTCCTTGCAAATTCAGGTGGAATAAAAGCTTAAGTAGTTTTCATCCTGTTGTAGGCACCACTGTAATCGCTTCACCTACACAGCGGACTTTACCTAATGAGCTTCCAGTATAAACTAGAGTGTTCACTTCTGCAGGACTGTAAAGGAACATAACTAGCATATGTGTTTTGACATGCCTTAAACTACTATTGGGGGGGAATTCCTACCCCAATAGTTAGGGGTAGCAATTAGTTAGGAGTTGCTGGTTAACTAGGCTGGCCTGTTACGTTTTAGGGAATTCAGCTCCCTCCTTTCTCCTCTCCTTCCACATACCCTCCTGCCATAGCTGTTAAATCCTGGTGGATGAAAAACAAGCTTTCTTCTAATAGCTTACGATTTAAATTAGACCATTTCTGAGAGAAAAGGAAGACTGGAGACCTGTTCATTTTATTAAACAGCCAAATTTTACTCTGCACAGGACTGAACTGATAATCAACTGATATTATCTGAGAGTAATAACTAATTTATATTAGTAGGATCACAGATTAGATTTTCCAGGGTGTCCAGTGGATGCACCGGAGAATGCCAGGTCTCCGAATCATGATAAGCAGTCCTGCATGTTAAAAGCCAAAACATGCTAACATCTTCTTCTATCTTCCAAACATCTACTATGCCAGGTGCAGAGACACATGGCTGAACCTATCATCCTTTACATGGTATTACTGTTGTATATAACCACTATTTATTATACGACTACAAAAGATGAAATAAGAATGAAACACTTGCTCTGTCTCCAAGAGCAATGGTTTTATGCTGTCTGTTTGTGTGACCTATAAAGAAATTTCATGTAACTATTCTTGTCAATCATGTTCAAATGGCTCAGCCCTGCCCTTTTTGTGTCTCTCTACCTTCTATGCATTGTGCTAGCAATCACCACTGCCACCCTTGCAGCTATTAAAGCAAAACGTTCAACTGCAAATTGTTAATTTCTGCTGTTATACATACACTCTCTTTTTTCTGTTTCACTGAACTACCGTGTAGGAAGTTTATTTTTTATAATGGTTTCCAATTAAATATCACTAATTCAGTCTTAACATCTCATTTTTTACTTAACTTCAAAGGCGATGAAGCAACTTATACACCAAATTAATTATGTCTATTATCACTTAAAGAAATCCACTTAATTCTGTCAAGCCTGGCAAATGATATAAAAATGTTGGTTTGATAATATTAACATCAACAACTTTAACTGTATTTAAACCAGGGAAGAAGAAAATAGAAATAATTAATTGCTCATCACAAATCTGCCCAATATGGAATGCCATGTGGTTCTGCTTTTCTAATAAATTAGTTTGCTTTCTCTGCATTATTCTTTGTTAGGTATATAAGTAGTTAAAGGAGCATGTTGAAAAATGAACAATCAAGCTAACGAGGAAAGTGATTAAAAGTTATTAAAATCAGAGCCAAAATACTGAAGAAGGTGTAGAAGTTTTGAAATTTTGTCCCAAGTGAACAGGATCAGACTAGCTGAGAAGCATTTACCTTTTCATTGTATCCTTTTGCTTATGTTCCTCTCCTATCTAAAGGGAGAAAATTTTATGATGAAAAATAAAACAAAAAAAAAAGGAGAGAAACTGGGACAGTCACATTAGTTTATACTTTAAAACCCAGTAAGGGAGTGACAACATTCAAGCAATCTTAAGTCTCCAACATTATCCACGCTCATACTGCATTGAGTTTTCTAGGGCTCTGCATAGGAGACAGGTATGTCTGAGCAGACCTAACTCTCCTTATATCACGCAAGGGTCAAGCACAGGGGAAAGCAGACAGTAGCATCCTTTTACCCCTCCTCCTTGCTCAGCTCCATCCCGAGAGCCCAGTAGTCAAAGGGTGCAGTGAAAGCAGGCATGGGCGGGCGTCACCACGATCTAAACAGACAGAGCAGAAATGAATTTCCCCACCAGAGATTAGCCAGCAAATTAAGTTAGATCTCTCTGATGGGAAATGCAATGATGGAAAGTGCCCAACTCCTCACCACGCTCCTCGGAGCGGTTCCTGCCCATGGTGTCCCACCGCCGACAGCCAATTTCTTGGCACAACTGGGGCGGCTGGGCATGGGCCAGGAGAAAGTGGTGGCCACGAGTTGCTGGAACAGCACCCACGCATGTTCCCCCTGCTCACCGACCTATGCACTCTGTGCCAGGTGGGAAATGAAACCTTGGAGTGGGCCGTATCCTGCAAAAGCTTCCCATGAAATATAGAGCCGGATCCTCCACAAAGATACATCATCATTACTCTATTTACCTCAAGGGAGCAATATTGACTTACACAAGGTGATGGTCCAAAGTCTCGTATTTATTCCCAGGGCACAACCCATTTAAGTGTTCAGAGCACCCCCAGTAATAAGCACTTCACAGTAAGTGTTTGCAGAGTGAGGCACTATTTATTTATTTTCTGACACGAGAAAATCCCCCTCTCAGTTTGCCAGCCTATGTTCTCACACATTTTTCTCATTTTATCTTTCAAAGACATGTTAGCCAGGTGCAAACCATGACTAGAGCTGGCTTCCAGAATGTTCTTTCTGGGGGAAATTTTGCAATTTTGAAAGAAGAAAATATCCATATCAGAATGAAAAGTGGAAATTTCAAAATTTTCTATTGAAATGAAAGCTGGGGCTGGGGAAAGCTACTGAAAATAATTGAAGTGCTTTGGCTGGAAGTGCTGAAATAGAGTTCTAGGTGGGAGCCCAGGCTCAGGTGTTTGCAGTGCAGCTATGGCCCTAAGATCACTGCACCAGAACAAGGTGCCCAAGAGCTTCAAGGGGTCCCAACACCTCCTGCCGCAGAGCCAGGGGCTTGAACTCAAGACCTACAAGTGCACTGCATGACTCCAGAGGTGCCACACCAGCAGCAGGGTGGAGGTCTGGGGCTGTCCCACGCCAGGGCAGCACACAGAGTCGACTCCAGAAGACTCAGGAGAAAGCAGTGGGAAACAAGACGGGCTTTGATGGAGATCAAACAGAAACATAAAAGCCTAGCTTCTTAATTCATGCAGTCACAACTCACACCTTGTACCTTCAGTGGTCAACCTCCAGCATTTAGCCAAGACAGCAAGCTATGATAAGACCTCTCTCTCATCACTGAAATCGATATATAAGGGTCATCCAAAATTCATAGAAGATGGCAGGTTTTCCATTGACTTCACTATATACAAAAACCTTAATGGACCTTAATGTGGATGTTACCAGATAGTTTTCACACATTCTTGACTGGGTTTCCACTCACTGAAAGGACTGCTTTTATCCTCCATTGCTTGAATCCAGTCATGTGATGTACTGGTCAGAAAATCTCAGCACATAAAAGAGGGATCTCTGCTAAACAGGGAGACGGGACTCTTTGCCCCTGCTCAACCCCTTTGCTCCGCTTGAGTGGCATAAAGGCAATATAATCCATCCACAGCTTGCCAGTACTGAATTCCCCAAGCAGAGGAATATTTTCTACTGGCATAAAACCAGCAGAGGCATTTCCTAATGCCAACCTCACCTCCTTCCCAGCAAGGCAGAGATGGAAGGAGACATGTTTGGAGAGGGCGTTTGAAGATTTAAACTCCACCCTGTCACCAAAACCTCAGTGGCAAAGATCCCTTCACCAGCTGTTTCAAATCAAAGTAACAAAGCAGTATCTTAACTCACATGGGAAAAGTACAGCTGAGGAATCAGGGAGCCAGTCTTCTACAAAGCAGACCCTGGAGTAGGAGAGAAGTTGGGCTTCTGCATATGAGTATCATTCCACTAGCTTCCACCATCAGGAAAGAAGGTGAAACTGAGCAATACTCACCTACAAGTTATAGAGATACATATGCATAATTTAATCACCAGCTGGAGGACAAGAGATTGAAGCTCTTGGACCAGCAATGAAAGAAAGCTGCAAAGTCAAAGCCTTTCTCCCTGGCAAATGCCCAACAAGCAGCTATTTCTGATTTGCACACGCAAAGTGTGTTTATATCTGTCATGCAAATTCATATGCAAAAGAGGGACTGTGCAGCAAAAATTACCCCTTGCAGATTTCCCCAGTTGTCCCTGCTGGAGAGTGCACAGTGTGCTGGAGAGATCTTGTCCAGCCCACTGCGAATCTTTGACAAGAACCCTTTTCCAGCACACGGTCCTAAGTGGTATCAAAAATAGTAATTCAGCCATCTCTAAACAAACAAAAAGAGTCTGCAAGAGACAAGAGGCTGCCAAATCTGAAGTGATGCATGTAACGTTTCTCTTTCGGGAAGAAGGGATGTTTTCTCTTTCATCTGCTTTCTGTTTGTTCATTTGGTTTCATTCATTTACAAGAGTTTCCTTTTAACCAAAGTTGATGTTTATTTACATCCTCTCTGCATAATAAGGTCCTGGCCCTTACACACATATGTGTAGTCCCATTTAAGTCAATGGGATTACTCGCCTGAGGAGAGTTAAGTAAGTACCAAAAATCTTGAAGAAACAGGGCATAAAATAGCTACCTATTGGCATAAAATAACTACCTATTGCAGTAACCCAAATAATTCAATTCTGCCGTTGTTCCCCTTTCTCCTTGTTTAATCCATTAAGTGGTCTTTCGTTATGTTGTTAAATCAACACAAAGTTATCACAAGGGTTAAGGAGGCAGCACCTGGTCTGATTTCCATGCTGCCCGACATGCAGCCCTTTGTTATAATCATCATAATAATATTAAATAAAAGATAAGGACCGCTGTCAAAAAGTTAATCATCAAAAGCTGGAAATCACATAGTGAATCTGTCAGTCGTCTGAACTGGACAGGGTCATGAAAATGAAAGGGAAAGAATGCGCAGTCCGCAGACAATGCTTACATGCTAATAAAAACCAGCCAGGCAAAAACACATATGCACAAGGCTGAGCAATTTGTCACCCTGGGCTATCATGGCTGCTCCCCTGCCTATTGTAACAATGCCAGCATTCAAAATAGTCAGAAAGGAGCTCACAGGAGCTGAATGCCAGCACATGTGTTTTTCCAGCTGGAGCCGAGTCCTGGACCAGCTTCTGAATTTTAGTTTAAGTTTCTTACTCTCTCCCTGAAACAGGAAAAACACATAATGCAAGGACTGAAAGCCCTAAAATAAAAATGTCGAAGAGAAAGTAATGCTGGAAAGAGTCCTAAAAACATAGCTGCGAACTGGCGAGTGTTAACCGCCCCCCCGGCTGCACGCATCCCTTCCCCTCGGCTGTGCCTCCCTCGGCTGCCCCGGCCCCGGCGCGGGAGCCCGGGGCATCGCGGACCCCCCGCGCCTCCGCCCGCCCCCCGCCAGCGCGGCAGGGAAGGGGGTCCTCGACGTTTCCGCAGCCTGGCGCCGGGCACTGTACCTCCGAAGCCTTCCCAGTGCTGCCATCCCTTCACTGCTTGGGTCCTGCAGTGTTAAGAGAGCCTCCCTCTCGTCCCCTCTCCTTCTTCAGCTGCAATAGTTCAATATTGTGCAAGTGCTTGTTTAAAAAAAAAAAAATAGTTTGAAACCCACTCCAAAGTTTACAGTCGTCTACTCCAAGCATAATCATTTCAAACACTGCAGCACTTCACATTTGGTTAAAACCACTTCAGTTTAGAAGTGATTAGAGGTTGAAGATTTGCAGTTTAAAATTTAAATTAAACTGTTTAAAATTATTGGAACACTTTACACATTTAAAGCAAATAATTTTATTTATTTATTTATCTTTCCTCCCAGGAGTTCTGGTTTTTCACTAGAAAAACTGCAGTGCAAAGGCAGCTATTATAGAATCGGGAGGGATCAGAAGTCAGATTTAAGCTTTCAAACCACAACAACTTGCAAAAGAGAAAGTTGTGAAAATAACTGTTTCCACAACAGCAAGGAGAACAAAAATATCTGTAGATACATAGAGAGAGAAGCATGGGAATAGATAATAATTGTGTGTGGTTTAAGGCTTGTGCTAAAATATTACCTCAGATCATTTGCAACCAAATTCCTTCATTTATAAAAAGCCTATAGCAGAGGCAAGTAAATACACTGTACTTTTAATTTCATTTCATTTTAGCTTTCTAAAATTTTGTATTTCAGTGAGACAAATTAATAAAAGGAAAGTAACAATAAATCCTCTTCTCCAAATGAATATTTCTTTTCCTTTCCCTCCCAAAGATACAGGCAACATCCCCAAACTTAACAGTTCTATGAATTTAAGTGGCACAACATACTAGCCATATTTGACCTGCAAACTAATCTGCTACCTGCTATCACAGAAAGTCATCCTCAGTTCTTCCAAAGAAACACAGGTGTTTGTGTCAAGTTGCAGATCACAAGTTAAAATAAAAATCATACAGCCCACCCATATGCACAATCCCTCAAATCAGAAATGAGCTGAGACATTATATATAGCAAAGTCCTATGTTTTTAACTGGAAAAGTCTGACGAAGCAGGCTGCAAAATAAAATATTTCGTAGTTTACATCACTCCTAAAAACAAGCAATCCTCAATTTCAAATTGGTTGGGAGGGATAAGAGGAAAGCAGCATCTCAGACATTTCGAAAACAAATCTTTGTTCCAGTTTTCCATCACCCACAGGCAGGGTGTTGCAGGCTGGGGGAGCGCAGGGCATGCTGCAGCGGCAGCCCAGGTTGCTGGGGCTGGGGCTGTCGGGCGACCGCAGAGCCACGACGCAGCCTCGCCATCCTGCTTCTCTGAAATACCGATTCGAAGGCACCAGCCTTTGTGTACGGATTAACCGGAACCATGGTTTTCTTTTGTTTCTTCCCTCAAGGAGGGAGTTGGAAAAGAGGGCAGCTCTCAGATGTAGTTTTTAAAATACCTTTAAAAAATATATATATATATATATACACATACTATATATATATATATATATATATATATATCTCACGAGGTTTCATCAGTGTTTCTCAGGCTTCAGAGATCAGTGAAGGGTCTTTATAGTTAGCAAAGGGTCATTTACAGTTAGTTTTTTACAAAACTAGGATTCCTTAATATTGCCACAGAAAAGTAAAGAAACATAAAAATAAGTGAAAATCAAACCTAAGACATACAACATCATGTTTATCAATACTAACTTGCAAACCCCCTAGGAGGAGACATTAGCTGAGACCAGCAAGCCCAGTTTTCATCTCTCCCTCACATTTCCTTCCTATTATCATTAGCTAATGACCCACATTTCCTTACCAGGTTCATCAACAGCAGTATGTGTAGGTGACAGATTACTTGTGCAAGTAGCATCAGACCCTGTACCAATTCTTCATAGGTGGGAATTCCCATGTAAAACCAAAAAAGAGGGGACAAAAGGGGAGGGAACAGGAAAAATAAAGGGAAAAAAAAACAGAAAAAAAGAGAGAAACTTTTCCCCAAATACAAGCAAGTAATACTCAACACTTGCAAATCTTTTATGATCTTTATATTAAAACTTCTTACTTGCCGCATGCCTTTTTAAGCAGTACTAGTCTTTGACACACACGCTGAAATCTACCCAGTGTGTTAAAGTTATTGAACTGTTGCGAGCTTCCTGACAACAGTGATCTGCTAATGCCAGTTTTGATTCCACTGACATTAATCTTTATAGGGCTGAGATGCTGTTAATACTTACTTCCTAAGCGAGGTAACCCCTTCAAAGGCTGACACACACCACCTCGCCTTGTTCATCAAATATATAATCTTACTAAATGCTGTAATCTTAAATCCCAACCTAGAGTAACTAGCAGTGCTTACATTATCATTTTTCTTTAAAGTTCATCTAAAGGGGAAAAAAATGATCTATTAAAGAATTGCAGATTTCAAAGACTCAACAATCAGAATTTAGGACCAACACCTTCTCCAGATGCTGCACCACACTGCTTATTAAGCTTTAACATTGACACAATTTAAGATTATTCTTGCTTTTCTGCCAGTCTACCCACACTTCCATGCACACAACACACGAATCTTCCAGAAGGTCCCACTGAAATTTTAAAGACCTCTTTTTTCCCGTTTGACAACTTTACATCCTCAAATTAAAAAGGGGGAATGTGGTTACAGAATATGTTGTAGAAGGAATTATAAAAATGGCCCTTCGTTGCCAGTGCTACTCAATGACAGCTCATTTTCTTGTGCCAATAGGAAGAACAAGATTAGAAGTGACTCTAATTCTTACCCAGACTTCAGGCTGGTGAAAGTCAAGTTAAAGAAATAAGGCTCTCGGTCTCTGGAGGGCAAGGGTACCAGTCACTTATTTCTTATGAACACTTGCTGACATGTGCACTAAACATAATAATAATAATTTTATTTATAAAGTGCTCCCCCGCCAAAGTGCTTGGGGCATTGTACAGTATCATAAAAGCAATTTAAAATGCATTTTAAAACATAGAAAATAATGGACCACCCTCTAATAATAATAATTTTTATTTAGAAAATTATGACAAGAACACTGGCCTAATGTTACGTACTCCCATAGGCTTCAGCAGAGAAGGAGGGGAAAGAAGAGAAAAGAAAAGAAAAAGAGGAAAGAAGAGAAAAAAAGAAGAAAGAGAGAGAGGAAAAAAAGAAAGAAAGGTCTTTTGTTTGTTTTTGATTTACAAATTTCAAGGCTCCTAAAGCATCTGGGTTTAAATAAATCACATATATTTAAAGTGGGGCTGTTTTCCTGTGTATAATGAAAATCATAAGGGAATAATATGACTAACAAATTGCAGTCAGGTAGTTAATTCTCAACTCTTGTTAGGCAGCACTGATGCTTCAATTTTCCAGACCAGCTTGAATTGCTTAATTTCCTAGTATTTGTTGTTGTAAGTGATATTTCTTACAATGTTGATGCAGGAGCAGTAGGGTAGTTTTTTTTCCTTTCATATACTGCACGTATGTAAAATTTTTAATTAATGTTTATTTAGGGATAAAAACAAGAGGTTTTGCATGACAGGAACGGCCAGATTTATCCCAGATGCTAATCTCCTAGTGTCAGCAAAGTTACCCAGGGGATATACCTATATATCACTCTATCATTTTTAAGTCCAATAGCAGGCATCTCCTGGGGAGTAAGAGATAGAAAAGGCAAAGGGAACCGGGAAGCTCAGTCTGGGAGCTGCAGGTGCCAGGGCACTGCCTGGCGTCGGAGAGCTTCTCCCCGGCAATGAGCCGGCCGCAGCTGCGAGGGCCGGAGAGCACTGCCCGCAGCAGCGCCTCGACCAGCACCCGCAGTCGCCTCGGGGCTGAAGCACGGCACGGGATTCAGGGCTTTGCATACTGTCCTGCAAAACTGCACTTTTGCCTTTTTCGGGAGCCATCCCTGAAGATTTCTGCTCTGATTATCACATGTCCGGATTGATTCTGCAAAGCAGGTTCAGAACCACTGAAAATTTTGGCTAAGTAGGACTGGAAAGGTCAGATAGAAAGATACCTTTGATATTCACAATCAGAGTGCATAGAGCAGATTCCTAATTAGGACTCACTACTAATTATTTTGAAAGGATGGATATGCTTAACAAGAAACTTCTGCTGAGTGTCCTTGTGCACTCCACATTTCCTGCTCCATCAGTGCTTTTGCACCCACACTTAAAGATTGAGATGTTCAAGGAAGACTCAAAATAGATTAATTTTAATAGAAGCTGCTGGATAACTCTCCAAATTTGCTTTGAACATTTCAGCAGCAGTGTCAAGGAATCCATCTAGCTATTCTGTGTGCTCCCAAGAGAAAGGATTATAGCTTTGCCTATATTTTGGACAACCCCAAGCAACTCTCCTTACTTAGCAAATACAAACACATTCAAATATGATTGACTGCTCTAGCATTCTCAAATGTGCATATGCACCCCAACAGGCAGACAGTTCTGCTCAGGAATAGAACTGAAATTATTATAACCAACTCACCACTTGACTTTTTAAGCCTTTTTTTCTGTGCCGGTTGCACCTTTTCACTGAGTAGATTTACTTTGGTCTTTAAATTGTATTTTCCTCATTGAATTTCCTTGTTGCATGCTCCTTTGCATGTTTCATTGCTCAGCATTATCATTCATTAATGTTTCAGATGCTTTCTTTTGTCTGCTGCCCTTCTCCTCTTAATATCAAGTTTCTTTGCTAGTCAAATAA
This sequence comes from Apteryx rowi, assembly GCF_003343035.1. Taxonomy (NCBI): domain Eukaryota; kingdom Metazoa; phylum Chordata; class Aves; order Apterygiformes; family Apterygidae; genus Apteryx; species Apteryx rowi. The sequence continues at coordinate 3,938,074 of NW_020450760.1, read as the reverse complement.
GTTATCCCACACATTTTATAATGCCTTGGTTTCAGCTTTAAAAAAAATAAAAGCAGGAGGATACAACATCTTCGCATGGCTTATTAGAATTCAGTATGACTGGCAAGTGTCATTTAAAAAAGAGATACTGCACCTTTAATAAATTTAATCCACGTCTGATTACAGAGGAAGAAAGCTCTTTTTTAATCTTACAGGGCTGGAATATTGCAATAACTGTTCCATCTGATTTTAAAAATAAGATTTGCTAAAGGTCAACATATCTCCTGGCCACATATGCAGCAACATTGAAATTTCCTTGGCCAGGGAATAAAAAGATTCTATCATTAAAAATAAAAGCGCAAGGACATCTTGCAAGCCCATAGGGTTTTTAGAAAGAGAGGGAGACATTTCGTTATCAACTAGCAATCATAAGATTTTTAAGCAATATCTCTAATCTGCTTCTGTTCCCCCCCACGCCCGCTCCCCACAACCCCCCTTTCCTTTTCACATCAAGGTCTTTTTATCTTCCAATTTTGCATCTAAAGATGAGGTGAATGCCATTAGCTCAATTCAACCTCAAGTGTAGTCAGATGTGCCTGTGATTTCTGAAAAGCACTGTCTAAGGTCACATTAAAATGTATAAGAGCTTTTCTATTCCTGAGAAGGGGGCTTATTATCCATCCATGGTGTAAGGGAGTAATGTCAGTGGCCATAGACTAGGGTGAAAACAAAAGAGATACCAGGGTTTCAGCCTTTTGTCGGGGAACCTCTCTGGCTTCCTTTTATTGCTGTCTGAAGCCCTATGGATAGCGCCACAGACCGTAAACTTGGGCAGCTCTGGGGGAGAGCAAAACAAGTTCAACAGGCTCAGACTCTCCTTCCCTGAACCCTCGTCTTTAAATATTTAACTCTTTCTACAAACACTAAAACCAGAGAACACGGCTCCGAATTCACCGAGGGGTTTCGTGCCGCCCGCTTGGCTGCTGGGAGCGCCAGGTGGCGGCCGTCCCGGCCCTGAGCCGGCCAGGGATGGGCACCCTCCCTTTGCTTCAAGCACACCAGTATCCTTGGACTGGAAACATGGTAAAGGCTTAGAGTTAAGACAAGATCAGAGCTGCCAAAACTGGCAGCAACTTGGAGTGCCATTCTTTTTTTTTTTTTTTAATTTAAAAAGGGCTGTCAAGAAAAGTTAATGAGTGTTTATCTGGGCATGATGTCCATATTTTCCGGCGATTGAATTAAGGAGCTATCACTCAGGGACAATGCAATTCATTGGTAAAAATTATTACAGTATCAACAGTTCTGTTTATCTTTTTTTTTTTTTAATGTAATGGTCAAAATGGAAATTCAGTCACAGAGGGTTTTCAAAAACAGATATTCATAGCTTGTTTTGAAACCCATATCAAATGTGATTGTATATTTTAGACTCAATTCCTGTCTCAGACCTTTGTGAGTGATGTTATAGCTTTAAGCACCTTGTAGATATCCCTCCAGGGCCACGTGCATGGCTGACTTACAGAAGTCTGATGTCTTGAAGAGACTGCAGGCATGCTCTTTCTACTGTACAACTATGAGCTGAACTCCCATGACCTGGTACAGAAGACACACTCTCGGTGATCTACTGCTGAAGCTGTAGGTAGGCCTTTTTCTGGAAAAACAAGGGATTATTTCCACAACTTCAACAGCCATTCGCCCTAAGGAATGGGCAAACCAAAAGCATGAGACAGGTTTTTTCTTCCCTTTTTTTTATTTTTTTTTATTTTTAACAGCAGGTCTGATTCATCTCCTCTCCAAAGCACATTAAACACAATCTAATTTATAAAGGGTGGGCCAAATGCATTCAGGGCATAATACTTCTGGATGTTACACCAGAAGTTAATCTGACCCATAATTTTCCAGGTTGGTAAATTTTCCCATCTTGCAACAGTGATGCCAGTTAAGTGACTCACAGTGATGAGATAATGTAGTGGCTTAATTACCATTGTGAACAATGAAGTTACCGTGCAGTTTGTGTACCTTGAAATGGCACGCAAGTCAGTAAGGGTAATTCCTGGCTTTAGTGTGTACCAATGAAGGAATAATAGACTGATATTTCTCTTTCTTGTGAGTAAGATTGATAGCTTCTGCAATATTTTTTTCATAATATTACATATTTTCAAACCTTGCCTCTGAATTCATTAGTTTTTTCCCATGCAAGTGACTGCCCGTTAAAGGGAGCCAAGACACATTTGCAATGTCCAGGCAGCAACATGAATCTGTAATACAGTCTGCACAATCTTTGTGACATGCAAAAACAATTTCTTGTGCAAAAGAAGGTTTGACGTCTCTGAGCACGGCTTTTGCCTGTTGCACAACGTGAGCTTGAGCAGGAAGCATTCCATTCCTATGTGCCTACAATTTGGTTGAGAGCAATCACCATGTCATATATAGGTGATCCCACTAAAGGTTTCATCTATCTATTGTAAGCACAAATAACAATGAATATTCAGCAGCTCAGGCTGGGCAGAGCAAAGACTGGGCAAAGACCCTCTGCACAGTCCCCTGCTCAAGCTGGTAAGAGCCCAGCTCTAAGCAAAGCAGAGACAGAGCAAGATTTCATAATCCTTGGGGAAAGATGACAACGTGTTGGCTTTGTCCCTTCTTGAGAAAAAGTGTCATCAGTTGGACAACATCCATGCCTGGCCTCATATGTCAATAGATATTAAAAATTGAGCTCTTGGTTACAATACTGTATTTACCCCATTTGTCATGTGGTTACATCAATGTTTTTACTTTCCATCAAATCCGTGGAGCATTGGCAGCAGATGCCCCATCTCCTCAGCCTTTGCCCTAGCCTCACTAAAGTCTGGAGGCCTTTACTTGACCTCAGTAGAAAGCATTCCAGATGCCTCTCCCAGAATCGGAAACTCTTCCTCTGCAGACTCCAGCCAGCTTGGGATCAGAAGGATGAGTTAAATACATAACTTCAAATATAGTCAAACTTGCAGTAGGCTACTTGGTTGGTTTCCACACCCCACATGCCAAATACATCCTCTAAATTACTTCCTTATTTGTCATTTATGTACTTTTGAATTTTAATGAATAGTTCTCTTGTTCTTTGCCAAACTCCTATATTCATAGAAAGCTGGCATTTCACAAATATCAAAGAGTGCTGCTAAGTGAACCAACCTTACAGAAACTCAGGAATCATCATTCAAATTCTCTGTTAAAACAGGAAAACAGCTAACTGACATTTATCTTTTAAGATACAAACAATATTTTTGGTTATCCCTTTGGTGATCTTGCCCAGCCTAGGAATGTGTCCCAGAGTTGCCAGGGCTGCCATATTGTCATGATGTCTTGAGCTCCTTCAAAATCTGCAGCAAGATGAATCAGACTGTACTTTCAGTTTTCTGCTGTTCTCTTTAATAGGAAGGCTCATAAAGAAATTGTCCCCTCTTTTTTTGGCAGCCATTTGACAGGAGATCATCTTTCTTTTAGTAACTGACACATTTCCACCATAGTACTGCAGTATCTCCACAGTAATACTGCAGAACACAGACATTTGTGTACTGGCAACTGCAGAAAACGGAAACATTTGTTTCATAGTTTTTTTTTTTTCTTTTTGAAGGAAGGTTTTTCTGATAAGCCATCTCTGATTTAAGGAACAGCCATAATTTTGTTTAGGGAAGATGAAAGACCTCCTCAGAGATCAAGGAAAAGAAATAGGGAAAGAAATGAAGCTTAAATCAACCCAGGTGATTTTTTTTCTCAGTGCCTTCTAATATAATGGATTGGCAAAGAAAAGAGAAGACAGATATGAGACACCAATCAGTATATTCTCCCACAGCACAGAAAGAAAGATTTTAGACTCAAAGAGCATTCAGATATCTTCTGTGATGAGAGATGGCTCTTTTGCTTAGATGGACTCCACTAAAACAGATAGAATGACAACTTCTCAGGTACCAAATTGGCTTTTTAAGTGGGCTTTAAAATGAGCTGAAAGGAGAAGCTTTTACTTAATCCAGAGAATCAAGTGTGTGCTTTTAACACACAAAATAAGACAGAAGTTGAGGCTCTGAAATAGAAGATGAATAATAAAAGTACTAAAGTCATAAAGTGTCTTTATGTGAATGGAAATTCTGTATGGGAAACAAGCAAGAAGAACTAGAAGTATCACTAAATAATGGAAAGTATGAGTGCAAGTGAAACCTTGTAAAATGATTCTCATAACCAGAATATCAGTACGGACAGGTTCAATTTATATAGAAGAGATACAGCGGGAAGAGACAGAGGAGGGATGGTTTTGTATGTGAAAAACATCTCCAATGCCAGCAGACAACAACATGAAAATGGAGAATAGGGTAGTGAAATCCTTGGATAAAGACAAAAGGAATGAAAATCAAAGGAGAACCTACAGGAGGTAAATTCTATAGATCACCAAGACTGGAGGAAAGCAAGAATAATAATTCTTGGACCAACTCTCAAGATACTTGTAACCACAGGGTACCCTCCCCACTGGAGAGTTTAATTTCCCAGATATTTGCTGTGCAGCTAGAGCAAGATACAGGCTACATCAAAGATATTTTAAAATTGTGTGGGAGACAGCTTCATAATCCTGAGAGAAGAGATTCCAACCAGTGAAAAAGTCAACCTAGAAGTAATTCTTCCTCAGAGGCTTGAGTTAATCATGTAGAAGCAACCAGTAAAGAAGCTTAGAACCAGTTAACTGCCCTCTTCTCACTCTGAGTGGAAGGGATTCATGGCAAGGTATACATTTTAAGAAGCCATATTCTGGGTAGGAAAGTTATCTTCAACCCAGTTCCATTGCCTTTAAGTCAGTCATAAAGCAGTCATTGATTTTGTTCTTGGATGCAGGCTTCACCTTCCTCTTGAAGTTAGTTCACCCTTCATCTTGACATCAATTCACTTCAAGGCAAGAATTTGCAGCACACCAACAATGCTCCATGAAGGGGAGGGATTCACCTGTGAAATGTCAGGCCACTATCTGAGGCACCAGATCTAAGTGCCAAGTCACCATACCTGATCAAGAGCGAGACATCTCGCCAGGGTGTTTCAGCCAGTCTAAGATCTGAATTGCCCTCTGGATATGACGAGGCTTCTGTGTGAAGCACCTTAGTCACCTACAGTTAGGTAGAATTAATCCCCTGTTCAATACTCATGCAGATGCTCTTATGCTCCTGCTAAGAATATTTTTATGTGAAGTAGCTTACTCTGACAGTATCCATATGGAAAGCTGGTACAGAAGAGTGTGTTGCATACTGTGTGCTGCTTTCGCTACCTAAAGAAGACTGATGGACATATTAAAATTCATCTGTGAGAAAGCAAGCTGTAAAATCTCAAAGAACATCAGAAATGATTGTTTCTAGAGGCTACATGTAATTCTAAGACATTTTTTGACCACAAAATAGTCTTCTGGGTGATACTGATACCAGCTTTGCTTGTGAAGCTAGAAATAATGCTCTCATGCACCTTACCGGAAGGGCTGAAGCAGAACACAAGTTTCTCTTGATGAGCTCTATCAGTCTCTTTTCCTGAGACAGGCTGGTTCTCCTTTCTTCTTCCCAGTAGCCTTACCTATACATTTTCCCCCATTTGATCTTCACTCAACAAGGGTGACTAGAACTTCATTGTACACCCTGTTCCAGAGGAAATTCTTCCAAAGCCTTATGCAGTACTATTAATATTTTGCTATTTCTATTAGGCATGTCTTACCTGGAATTTCATTTACATTTTTCACAGCCACATCATTGCCAATGGCTCAGACACATCTCTGTATGTTAATATCTCTAATATTTGAGACACTATCATTTGTCTTCTCTCGAAATGAGTCTCTAGTTTCTAGCAGAAATTCTTGTTATTGCTTCCTAAGTGAAAGACTTTGCACCTTTTATTATTAAATTTAAAACAATTTCTAGTACTAATAGTCTCCAGATCATTTCTTCTTCTTAGCTTTTGGGAGCATTGTGCCAGTTATGCAGTGATGATGGAAACTCTCATGGTTTCTTGTAGCATGAAATCTGGGGCTAGTAGCAAATCCCAGGACACAGAGAGAAATCTTCAGATTGTGTAAATCAGCAAAGCTCCTTTGATTCAGTTTTCACAAGGATGTGGCTACAAATCTCTAGCATGTGTTCAAAAAAATGTAGTCCAGTTAATGTGGAAGAAAAATACAAGTACTAATGTTATTTTGAAGACTTAAGATTATTATTCATGAAATGCATTGGGACAAGAGAAATCTTGCAAAGAAAAAAGCAAACCAAAAAAAAAAAATCTCAAATATGCAACTTTTAAAGCAACTTGAAGATTTTTATCTTAATATGGAAAATATTTTTTATTGCTACTGTAGATTTGAGATGTTAATAAGTTTTCAGTTATGCAGACTAACTTGAAAAGAATACAAATGTCATAATCTGGATCAAATTCATTCCTACTCTATTTGAAATACACATCTCATAATCAAGAACACCCAGGTCCCCCTCTTCCATGCACTGCTATATTCCCCAGGGGATTGTCATGCTGAAGTTAACTTATGCAGGTAGCAGAATTAGACACAGTGAGACTCAGAGCACCAACATGCAAGATAGTCTGTTTACCTGAAAAATGGACAAACTCATTTTAAAACTGATTTTGCAAGATGCACACTGTCTCTTTAGGGTTGTTTCTTGTCTGTTCTGGGTTCTCAGAGCTCTCTGTGAGTTCAGAGTTGCAGCTCCTTACTGAATAATCACCAAGGCAGATGTGATAAGTATCACGCTCAGTGATGGAAGCAGTTCAGAGTTTCTGAAGGTAAGGTAAATAGGCTTCCATTAATTGGAAAGAGCACTCTTTAATTACTTTTCTAGCCTGGGCTAGCCTATTCTAATATATATCATAATTTAGAATACAGTATACTAACTAACGTCTACAGAATTTTCATTACAAAGGGTGAAGAGCTAACTCTTTTGGAGCCAAAGGCAGTTTTGCTATTGATTTTAACAAGGTCAAGAATTCACCACAGATAAAGTTATTCCTGACTAGCACTCGTTACTTGTGTGTGCAAGAGCAAGTCACTTCCCCAGGCTCCTGCAGCCTCTCCCACAGCATGTTTTCATAGTCAAGCCCAGTAGCACGGGACTGTCTCCCAAATTTACTTGAATGGACCTTACAAGGTGGGCAGATGGGCTCACAAAAGCTGTCAAGATACTAAAAAAGTATCAACAACAATAATATAATTCTAGTAGAAGACACAATTTCTAACCACTGAACACATATGAACATAAAGCTATCCTGGATCAGACAACAGTCTGCCTAGCTTCTTCCCAGTAACGGATGCTTAAGGAAACAGTGGAAACAAAGCAGATCCAGACTTGGCCTTTTCTCTAGTTTACCTTTCCGGCTTCCCTCAATCAGTTTTAAAGACTCTGTGAAGTGGAGCTTACTTCTGAAACATGTGGTTTAACAGCCACAGCTGGACTTTGATGAATGTCTCTTCTTTTTTTTTAACTCATTTTTTCTTTTCACTTCCACTATATCCCATTCTACATTTTAATTATGCACTGTATGAAAAAGGAAATATCTTTTTGTTTGTTTTAAACCTAATTTCACTGGATTGTGAAAAACAGCCCAATCCTTCCCTAATCACTTATTCTGAAATATTGATTATATTATAGATTTCTGTCATATCACCTTAAAAGTTCTTTTCCAATCCAGAAAGGCTTACTATCAGAAGCCATTCCTACATCTGGTCAAAGATATCACATTCGTCTGTACTGCTTTCAGTTCTCCTTTGTCTCTTTTGAGATAATATAACCATAACTGCATTCAGTATTTAAGTTATGGATATGTCATGAACTTGCATAACAACATAATGAGGCTTTTGATTTCTTCCTGTATTCTTTTTCCAGTCATTCCTAAAATTCCCTTTGCCTTTCTTGAGCTGATCCTTTTCAATGACTCTCCAATATGATTTCAACATCTCTGAGTATCCATACCATCCTGTCCACACTACTTTGCAGTTATCATCACTGAATTTCATTTGCCATTTTAAATCCCAGTCTCTCAGGATCATGGGATACATCTTAGGATCTAACAAAGCTCTACTAAATGAATACTAGTTAAAAGTTAATTTTTGCAAATGAAACTTTTAATCATTTTCCTTTACAATAATTGATACTATTGTAACCAACTCAACTCCAAGTTATTCAGGAGTCTGACAAGGTTGCAGAGTCTCACTGGAGTTCCCATTTAATATGAGAAATAATATTGATGGCACAGTAGATCATGCTGTTGCAATCTTATAGGAGCAGACAGCATACAAGAAGACACAGTTGATGCTCCATGTGGCAATTACAGAATTTAGCTGTAGCACTTCGGTTAAATACTTGTGCCATTTCCTAATTAAATGATTCCACTTCACAGGTCAGCCATATAGTCATTTGACTGAGTAAATAAAGTACCGTACAAACTTGCATCTTAGCAAAGTTTTTTTTCTTTTTTTCTCTTTTTTTTTTTGGTTTTGCATGATCTCTTTGCTTTTATGTTTATCATAAAGTAGGAAATATGAGAATGGAAAACAATTCTGAAGTTCCAAGAATAAGTAGCATAAGATATTATAGAACTCAGCATCCCTGTGGCATATATATTTTTAAAGATGGCACTTCAATATCCTTAATTAATTATAGGCAAAATGCCTCCTACTTCTGATTAAAGAAAGCTTACATGCTGTTCTGAAAATTAACATATAAAGTTTATATATTTTACACATATCTAGCATGCAGCTTTAAGAAAAGCAGCAGTGTAAAGATATTAACAGACCACGTCAGAAGTTCACCATTTTTATTAACTCATAAAGGAAGATAAAATACATACTGGTATTTCTACCAGGTTTCATGGGAAACGTCAATGTCCTTGCAGATAAGATCTTGCAACCACAGAACTCCCTCTCAGCTATCTTTAAAGATCCAGCAATGAAAAGTCTATGTCTGAGCTAGTCACCATAAGTTTCCTCTTAGTATTTAAAAATGAGAGGAGTCAGCCTTTGAAGGTGCTTCCCTTTCCACTGAAGACAGAGGAAGCCTAGGATGACAGGCATGGGCATGGATATCTCACCTTTAGCTACCCAGGGTAAGATGAATGAATCCTTCCTCTTATGTGCACCACAACTGATTTGGGCCTACCAGACCCATTCAAGTAGCCATAAAAATTGATCTTCTGCCAGAAGTTTGATCAAGCAAAGGATTAGCAAATAATAATGGCTCCCTCTCCTAGAGAAACACCAACTCCAGGGGTTTGGGGTGAAGTACTGCCTTGTATAAAGTCAACAGAACATCGCTGTCCTTATTTTGATCGAGGATAACTAAAACAGAATATTCTCCCGCCACTGAGCCAACAATCTGGTAGGTAACGGCTATCATCTGATGCCCTCCCTGCATTGCATGGGCTATCAGCCAAAGAGCACCACTCAGCTGCAGTCTGATAGAAGTATTTTTGGAGCTCTGCGACAATATAAGAAAACCTATTTTCCATTGGTACTCTCAAGACAGCAAGAGCTTTTCTAATGTTGCATTATATCTACAGATATAAAGAAATATTCTACATTAACATATAGACACACTATCTATTAAAAATGTAGATATAATGATATACTCAGGTATAAATATATAGTTATTTTATATAGATATGAATAAATAAATATATAAGTTTTCTATACTATATATAAAAACATAGGAAATATATCTATTCTCATGTCAGAGACTGAAGGAGTTATGCCCATGATATGCTGTTACTTAACAATTTTATATGGAAAATGTCAAATATACAGCTAGCTGAAAAGCATGAAGAGGTCAGAATTCTTAACTTATTTGGAATCTAGCACCATATACAACATCCTATTACTCGAAAGCTGCTACTTTAGGATGAAAAGAGAGTGGGCCAAATTCATCCCTTCTGGAACATCACTGAATTGAATGGTATTGGATGTTGGGTGAATTGCCATAGCTTTTCCTATGCTCATACATTGCATAAGGTTCATAGCTTTCTGGCAATCTTATTTTAAAACAATCCTCATGTTCCATTTAGAATGCATCTGTAATTGCAGCTTTTATTGTGTAGGCTGGGAATGGCTTTTGCAAATTTGCAAATTTACCTTGTAAATGTGGAGAACCCCAGAATGAGGTTCTCCTCCTCTGTTTACAGCCAAGAAACAACACATGTGGTTTACAAAATGTTTCCCCAGAAGGACAGCCCTAAACATCTGAGTAATGTGTGAGATTTACAAACTAAAGCCTACTAAAGTGGTTTTCCAAGAGTAGCAATGATTAACACAGCTTGTCAGAGCTTTATTTATTAGTCAGGCTCTCTGCGCCGACTCCAACCACAGAGTTGGAGGCATGAGCGTGCGTGCACTCACACACACGCGTGCGCTCACACACGCAACACACTTGTTGCTGCAACTTACTATTAAGACATTTCCTTCCTTTCATGTAGGAAGTATCATAGAAGATTAACCCACTCTCCCTTTTCTTCCCAGCGCACTGTGATTCTTCAAACTCGGATTTCCTGTGATTCTGAAATTCTAGCTAGAGGAGCTTTTCCCCATTCTATGCAGATCAAAGGCAAACAGCAAAAAATGAAATTATGCCTCATACAATGCAAGGGCCTCTTCATTTCTCAGTTATGCAGATGACCCCTCCACAAAAATAACAATCTCTAGGAACTTGGAAGAAGAAACTGTAGTCCCAGTTGCTTTGACCTAAATAAAGTGTCTGTGTAATTATCTTCAACGGGGCTTGCCAAAACATCATTTTATACTGTTCAAATGCATATTCTAAGAGGGGATGGAAATTTGAGGGACAGGATGGCAAGCAAAGTACATTTTATTTGTCTGAACAATCAGAAAGATTATAATAATACAGCAAACACCATGCATCCTGCCACGATGTGCCATCTTCCATCCCAAAGGATCTCAAAGAGACTAGTCACTAATTCCATTTTTCTTGTTCCAAAAAAATTCGTGTCAACCTTTAACTATTTTGTTCCATACAGCATGATACAAACATAAACTTCCTACTTCACTTTTCATTCTCATATTTCATTTTCTCAAATCTTGAAACAGCTGATGTGTATTTGTTTGTTTGTTTGTTTTCCAATGACTTGGGATTCTATGCAGTCCTGATAAACAGGCATCTTTGCTCAAATACAAGCCAAATTTTGCCCATAAATTATACCTTCCTTTTCATTACAGACATTTTGCAAACCTTTCACTCAAACATTAGAGATGATTAGGTAATTTTAGTTATGCAACAAGAAAACTGATAAAATCTTCTTTTGAAAGGATTCACATGGAAACAAAATCTCATCTTGGTGGGTGAAATCTGAGCAAGTGAGAAACTTGGAAATCAAGCTGAATTTTCTTTTTTTAATGAATATTTTGCTTAAAAATTGAACTTTTCTATGGAAATGTCTATTAAACAAAAAAAAATATTTTAAATTGAAAATTCATTACACATGATTTAGAGGATGATGTAAGAGTTCAATACCGTAACATCTTTTTTTTCATGACAGAGGTACAGATTGATGTGTGTGATACACACCCCAACAGCTGCTTGAAACACAGGACATGACAAAAAATAGGAGAAACACATTCAACATTCCAAAATATTTTCCAGATCTTTTACAAAAGCTGAAGGTCAGTTTTCTCAAAATTTAAAAGATAAAAAAGAGAATAAAAATATCTCAGACATTTTCCTCATTATTTTAACCTGGCATTTACATAACCTGAAAAATTAAATTCCAGAGTCTTTAGGACTTGACTGTTTATGACTTAGAGAGGGATTTTTATAGACAGAAAATTATTCCCTGACTTGGAATCTGGCCAGGACACTGCAGAGAGCAGCATCTTGAGAAGTGATCTGGTCAAAACAAGGGATACGCTCATGCTCAACTGTTCAGTACAAAACCCTTCTCCTGGAAACTAGATGAACTGTCAGACACTACCACAGTGACCATCCCAAACAAAGCAGTAAAGCATTTCATCAGGAATGTTACCCACACTGTGTAATTTCAGAAAATAGACACTAGTTTGCTAGCAATGGGTTTGTACAATTTAGCAGGAAATGTGAAAGCTGGTCAAATAGAGAAAGGAAAAAATTTCTGGCCTATTACAGAAAACCTCAACAAGCAAAAGAAGATACATGGAGGATCTCTCCCACACAAGTCCTTAACAGTTTGGTATCTAAATGCATGCCTATAGTCCCTAAGTTGTTAAAGCATTATTAGAGCCAACAGTGACAGGAAAGTAAGACAAAAAGAAAGACTCCGAAGTTGAAAGCGTACAGTAGCTGTTGAACTAGTGACATCTCAAAACTACCATCAGGAGACCCTGTTGGGATCAAATGTAGTCTCAGGAGAAATAATATATTTGGGAGGAAGATACATGTGTTGATCAGATAAAGCTTCAATCATGCAACACAGCAGTGGCTGGCCATATTATTTACAAATATCACAGATACACACCTATTACAAACTCAGAACATTAACATGAAGGTGGTACTAAGACTCAGTCAGCAGGATGTGGAAAGGAACACAACAGACAAACAACCAGTAAACATCAGAAAGACTTTCAAAACACCCCGCTAGCAGAAGAACCATGAACAAGCCAGTCTCTTATCATCACAAGAATAAATTGCATTGGCACCAACATCAAGAGGCCTGTAAGGTAAACACAAGACTTTGTACAATACTGGCATGAAAAAAGTAACTCTCTTAAACCCAAAGGAAAACACCTTAATTGTCCCAGCAAATTGGGAGCTCACAGAAAAATATAAAAGAAAGAACTTGCTATTAAAAGGCATTAAGTTATATAAATGTTGAGAATTTCAAGTGTATAAACTAGCCGTATTTAATGTTGTTATTTTAAACATGACAAAAGGCACATTAGAAAAGGTGGCTTCCTAATAAGGGATATTATGTTTTGATAGGCTGCTTGTGTTCACATTTATGTCTGAGATCTTAGAGAACTCTGCTTTCAAGAAGTGCCTCGTGAGAGAGGACACTATATGTGTAGGAAGGACTAAAACCTGAACTATGCACTGCTTTTGCTCTCTCTCTTTTTGTGCTAGAACATCAAACACCAAGGACATCACTTCACTTTTAGTTCACCTTTTTAGCTTATCCTATAACCCTTAACACTTCCATTCAGGGAAGTATAACTTCTAGGCGCTGCCTCTTCACCTTTCTTTCCATGAGTGCAGTAAAGATGAAGCCACTAATGTCCTTCAAATGAAATGACAACAGCCGTAAAAGAGAGGGCATTGTCTGGGGTTCTGAAGAGACATACTACGTGTCACCTTCTGCGTTACCTGTTAGTGCTGTGCTGACTTATTTTTTTTTTCTCTTTAAAGTGTATTTCACAATTTTCTCTAGTGGTTCCTTTGGCTTCTGCTGGCCTTTGTTTTCTTATTTATTTTGTTTTTATCTGCAGGAACAATGCATGATGTTTTTCCCATAGCATTTTTGTACACTGTGACTCAAAATCTAACACCTCCATTTCTTATTATCTACAACAGAGAATTCTGATATTTTGAATCAACTTTTCTGTTCAGACCAACCTCTGCCCGGCGTAAGAACAATCACGTAACATAATGTCTATATGCTGTGTTGTGGATAGACATGAACACACTGCCAGTGTACTAAGTCAGTTAAACTCTACATAGCCATGGTTAACAAAGCATCAAACCTGACACAAGCCCAGATGATAATGAGGCCAAACATGCTGACTTCAAGAAGGCAGACAACTATCCCACTACTTACCATGTCCCATTTTATTTCAGTTCAACAGGGTTGTGTCCTCTTGCATTTCAAATGAACATGCAGCTCACACATCATATCAAGACATCCACCGCCTGGAGGAGACCAAGTCACTGGATTCATTCTGTGTAGCTACAGCCACTAAATATTTGCAGTGAGCTAAAACACATATTCAGATCACAGTTTTCCCCTGCTAAGACTCATGTTCAAATAATTTTCAACTTCTTTGTTAATGACCTGCTTTAGAGCCCACTTTCCAGATTGAGTCTTTAGACTGAGCAGACTGGATCTATATAAATGAAGCTAGAAGAGTTTGTCTCATTTTAGCAGATATTTGATTGGAGATGTTTCCCAGAAAGCCAGTCATCTTCTACAGGGGGAGATGCCCACAAGGGAGAAAAACTGAAGGGCTGAATACCCCAGTCACAGTATTCAAGCGAATGCAGTGGGCAGATCTGGGTATATATGGCATGCTTGCCCAGCAGTAAATTGCCATGAGTGAGCAGAACCTCTGATTCGCATCCCAGGCAGTGAGGGCAACTTTCCGTGGAGGGCAACACGAGCCAGGCTCAAACATCTCAGGCAAGAATTTGTCCTGTCTCAACTCAGACTCAGGATGACAGCTAGGACTTGCTACCCACAGTCAAAACTGTTGGTCTGGCCTTTTAGAACAATGTAAATCATGTGAGAGTAATCAGATGAGGAAGTGAAGGAGACAGAAGCAGCTCCTGTACTAACCAATAACCCTTTCAGGCCCTCCCATTGCAGATCTTCCCAAATCTCACTGACTGAGGCAATGCTCAGAAGGACAGAGAAATCCATTAATTGTTTTCATCTGAATATGTCACAAACACCTCTTGCTGAGTGAACAATTCCTCTTGTGTTCTCTGAAAAATCACAAAGACAGATTCTCACAAACTGTAAAAAGCATCACATTGAACAATCACTACAATACCACAATGGCTGAAGATCTGGCCCAGTATGTATAATGGTTATGGGCAGGAAATTCCAAAACTCCTTCATCGTTTGAGTTCTCCCTGTGCGATTTATTTGAAACTGTATTAAATGATGGCTGTTGGTTGTTTGAGGGTTAGCTTTCAGAAAAATTCTCTTCAAAGTCCCTCTTCCAAAAAGCAACTGAAAATTTTGTTGTCTTCACTGAAAACAGCTCCTTATTTTGGGAAGTATTGAAATTGATTCTTGTTATCCTTGCTTGAGAAAATCATCTCCCACCGGCAAGCAGTCACATCAGCTACAGACAGTACCTGCAAGCTATAGACTTCTAGTCAGTGAATGTGGTAGCAGAAGAAGACTTTCTTCCTTTGGTCACAATCTTTTCTTCTCTGCCTATCTAGAGCCTTCTCCGTAGGGAAAGTGATTTTTGCTGTCATAGTTTCAGCCTCACTATGTAAGTTAAAAACATGTCCCGTCTCCACTACATGATTACAGGCAGACTTTCAACTCTGATAGTCTATGAGCTAAAGTCAAGGAACGTGCGCCAGCTGTTACAAAACAGTTTTCCTGGAAAATAGCCACCGGACCAGCAGTCAAACTAGGACATTCTACATACAAGGAAGAAGAAGAAGAAAAAAAAAAAACACAGCAGTACAACACATGATTTTAATAAAGTCAGGAATGCCATGAAATGTCCAGAGGAAAACATGTCTATACTAACCACTAAATTTGATGATCCATGAACATTCACTCCAAGGCGAGTACTGTGGCACTGAAACACTCACCCAGCATCTTTACTTTCCATCGAAATTTCATGCAGAAACTCAGGTGTCATTCTGTCTTGTTCAGGCTTGGATACTTGCTCGTCTGAGTATCTGAGGACATCACATTAAGTGATTTGTCTCACAACCATCACATGTTCTTTGTTCTCTCACCATCTCCCCATGGAGGAGGAGAATGTGGTGCCAGACCTCTTGTTTTCCTAGGGATTTTTTTTTCTGGTTTTGTCTGCACATGTTGCTGCATACTGGATAAAGCAAGGTCACAAAAGCATATCTCACACTTGGAGTGGAAGACTCTGAGGCTCGTGATGGTCCTTAGTTTCTTAGGCTTTTGTTTCATTGACTGAGAGCTTTCCTAAGGCTGGATTTCCTGCACAGATGAGCTTTATCCAAATGGAAGAGTGCTCTCTTGAGCCAGAAGAGCAGAGTTATCAGTGTCCACCACGAGAATGCCTTTTATGTAGCTTTCTACAAACTGCAGTGGAAAATGCAAGGAGTCCCCCAGGGAACTCCAGTGAGGAGCTGTGGTTTAGGCCCGTTGCTGATCAGAAATGACCAGGCCTAAAGATCCTCATACTGTGAGCCATGACAATAAGAGAAAAAACATAGGTGATGCAACAGAAATAAGGAGGGGGCTCAACAGGACAAGTGCTAGTTCACATCTTGGGAGACAATTGCTGTCTTCTGAAACAAGCCAGTTTAGATTCATTGGGGAGATAGTGTTAAGCACTAGAAAAATGCAAATGTGGGCTGGATACTTGTGACAGGAAGGTAAAGAAACACAAGCTTTATTTAAACGTCAGAAGCAGCCTCTGTGACAAATATTCACACCATCTAACTTCAGGCAGAGAATTTTGGTGACTAAGTTAAGACACTGAGCTCCACACACATTCAAAGGCTGGGGTTGAGAGCTAGGAACCACCTCTCCTTCACAGACACCTGGGCTTTCCTGTCGGATTCCCAGTGCTAGTCTGAACACAAATCGCACCAACACTAATCACAGAACCTACTTACGGTTAAGAATGAACTTAAGTACTCAGCTTCCTCCAGACCATAATGCTATGTAAAAGCCAGGATACACGTTCAAAATATGTGACAACACTGTGCGGCCATGATTGCTGGCATATATCACAAGAGGGAGGAGGATGTTTAGTCAGCTTGTCCAGAATGCAATGAGAGCAGTTGGCAGTTGAGAAGGACAGCTTTGGACAGCCAACAGGAAAATCGCAGGTGGATTAAACATTCTGGAGGGCCAGGGTATCTGGGTTGAACGAACAGCTGGGAGGAGGAAGGGGACTGTGAGTGCTCTTGTCATGGCTGGAAGGGTGCTTCTGCGTGACGCTCTCCAGTTGACCCTGTATGTTTTAATGGTACACCAAAGATAACCTATCACTTAGAAATGAGGGTGCAGAAGCAAAGGCGCACAGGAGGGCATTGCTTCTTGTTTGGATTTGGCTTTTTGGTCATTTTGTCACAAATTACTCAAAGCAACTGTTGCTCCATATGGCTGAGGTGTGCAGCGTGGCACTGAAAACAAAAGTCAAAGAAGAAGGAGGCTATATGCATGTGTGCGCACACATGTGCATGTGTGTAAATACACATATTGCTATCTGGTATATTCAAAGAGGAATTGTTTTAGAAGCAAGAAAGCTTACATTTAAGACAATGAAAGCAATGTCAGGCTACCAAGAAAAATTACAGAATCACGTTTAGCATACGCATCTCAAGGTTTTTAATGTTATTGGAGGGGAAGTCCTTTCAAGAAATGCAAAGTATCCTGATTTGGCTTGAACACAAGTATTTCCTTAGAAATGCTAATTGGTTAGGTGGAAATTTACAGAAGAATATTTTGGATCTGTGCAATACAGATCTTTTGTCTTAGATATGGGCAAAACAGGAATAATTTCATGATGAGATCACCACTATGTTCCCCAAACAGGTCTCAGTATAGCATCAGTTCTAGTTCTACCTTCATCCATGAAAGCATCTTTCCATTTTTTTTCATTAGTACAGGCATGAGCATTTTACTGTACATTGCAAGGTAATTCAGTTCAGAACGTCATAGTTCTGTTGTGCTTCTAAACAGGCACAGATGTTGTTTGGACAGAGCAATATGGGTTAATGGTAACTTCACCAGTTATATATTACAAACAAAACACTGACAATAAAACAAGAGACAGAAAATCAATATGGTGTCAGACAAATTAATTATCAATGGTATATGGAGTTAAAAATAATGGAATGAGATCATCCACTTAGTTATTTTCAATGGTCTGCCTCTCTGTGATCCTCTTTTGAGTTTAGAAAATTCTCCAAGGTCTGTGAAAGCAGAATAATTATCTGTTCAGTCAAGCTCTTTTCTTCTCCTGCCTCTACAATGAAAACTCAAACACACTTCACCCAGCCTAACTTGCAGTCCTTTACCTTGGGCCACATCGCTTCCCACCTCGCTAGGACCTCCTGATGGTCTTACGGCTTGTTACACCAACTGCGCAAAAATGACTTCCAGTCTCCAGATGTTTCCCCCTTCTCCCATTTGTCACTCAGGTGCCAGCACTGACACCCCCATATCCTTCTCCGCTGGCACCTCAGCTCCCGCAAAGCCCTGCTCTTCCTAAAGGCTCCCTATCTAATGCCTCACTGTCCAACCCAGTTCTCTAGCCTGGGTTTCTTTCCCATGCTTTCCTTTTTCCTCACCCTTCTTCTTTCAGTCTATCCCATATTTCACCTCAGCAGCAATCTTCCCCACCCCACTGTTCAAATCTTTTCTTCAACCAGTTATTGAGGCTGCCACAGTTCTGTCCCACCTACAGCTCATCTCCTGTTATTCTCTAGGCAGTCTCCTGCACTTAATGCCTTTAGGCCACGTTTCCAACTTGAATGGTACAATTACAGACCGTCCCTTTCCCAAGATAAGAGAAAATGTCTTTGGGCCAAATCCTGAACTAATATGTATCAGCTTGGCTCCACAGTTTTGAGGGGAATGGTGCAGGCTCAGAGCAGCTGAGAGCCTGATACACAGCTTTGCCCTGAGGGATGATTGCAGTACATCACACTATTAGTTGAGAAGTTCTCATTACCAGAGTAATGGCTACAGCTAGTTCTGCCTAAAAGCCAAAGACGGGAGCTGGTATATTGTGTTTTTGTAGTTGCGGGTTATTCACAGTTCTGTCAGATGCATAATAATCACAGCAGACTTTGTTTGGTTGTTTTCAAAAACTTGGAATTGCTTGGGGAGGAGGGGGTAAAAAGCAACAAAAGGACTTAATTAAAATATATTCACTGAGGTCACCAAGTTATGACACATACATTTGGTTAAACAATTACATTTTTGTTCATTGTCGCAAAAACTGGCAGTTCAGATTTACAAGGCCAGTTTCTCATCTGTTAACTCCACTGGTCTGTCTGGAGTCTCCCCCAGTGAGAGCATGTGCAAGCAGCGGCCTCCAATGCCCAATAATTACATAGGACAAAATGTGATTTTAGGGTCTCCTTTCCTCCTATATTTCCTCCTTTCCTCCTAGGTTTTTAATTAACAGGACTCAGAGATCAGTAACTTAAACCTTCTGCATGATGAACCCGAGATCCTTTCATGAGCAAATTATGGCCCAGATCATGCCTCCAGGCGCAGCCCTGAGACAGCAGCAGGTGATGAAGGTGAGTCAGCCCCAGGAGGCAGAGCCGCTCAGAGGCAGCCCCAGGCGCACAGTCCCCCTCCTGCCCCTTGCTTGCACAGGGGCGCAGAGCCCCATCTCCTGCTGGCCTTGTCCAGCAGCGGCTCACAGTCCCACCTGCAACAGCTTGACCAAGTCCTCCTGGCCACTGCCCACACACCTGCCTGTGGGAGAAGGAAGCCAAGGAGGAGCTCCACCCCGAGCGCTGCACACCTGGGCACTGGCAGTTGCAGAATTACTCCTCTTACTCCTCTGCATGGACATATAAATCTGCCCCAACAGGTTTATCTCCCCAGCTGCAGAATGACTGAAATATTCTGCAGATGATAGGTCTCTGAGCAAGATGAATGAATTAACAAGCAGGGCCAAACCCTCAGCTGGCAAGATTTATGTTGCACTGATTTGGTACAATGTAGGGATTTGATCCTTTTTTCTTTTTCTGTATTTCCTTGCAAAACAAAGCTGTTATCCAGCAGATTCTTCTTGCAGAAAACTTAGACTAGAGATGGTGCTATTACTTTGGTCACCCATCCTTTCCATCCCATTCTTTTTATACATTTTAACCTGATATCTTAAAAAAACAAAAACAAAAAAAGCAGTGCTTACATAACTTCCAGCGTGCCATCTCAACTGGTGAAAGCCAGGGGATTTCAGAGTAATACCCGTCTGAATAATGGTGCCACAAATGAAGAAATAGTAGAAATTTTGCAGAAAGTTGCCAAGAGAGGCTGCAAGAGAGATACCAGATAAAGATCAGGGTTGTATCTGAGGAAACAAGGAAACTGCAAAAGATAAGAAGGGAGATGTAGAGATTTAAACTCAAGAAATAAGGCAGATTTTTGTAAATCAGGACAAGGCTACAAAAACAAAGATGAGAGAGGAAACCAGAAAAAAAATATATTGAACTTACCAAGACAATACTGAACAAACAAAACAAAACTTGAAAGTACAGTAATGGGAAGAAAGCACAAGAGAGGAAAATATCATTTTACTGCAGTGCCAGGCAGAAGACAGAACTCAGTAAGCGACAGGGCAAAAATCATTAAAAGGCCTGGAGTATTCTGCAGAGAGTTAGAGCATTGCGTTTAGAGCAACTAGCCAAGAAGAGAGTTTTTGCCTTCAAAAAGCACCTCTGAAATCACAAATGAATAAAATGCCTGGCCTGACCAAAGTGTACAGTGGGTCAAGGCACTGGCAGACAGTTGCCTTTGATAATCTATGGAACAGCCTGTCAGACAGCAGTGTGCCCTTTCTGATGTCTGTTGGTGTCCTGTATAAAAAGAACTGTTGGTTCCCATTGCAGGAGGTGTTTGTCTCCCTAGGGGGAAAAAAAAAAAAAAAGCACAGTTGGTACAATCGATTCTCTGAGCAGAGATACTGTGAACTGACTAGACATAGAGCAATATTTTTTTGCATAATGAGGGCCATATAGACAGAGATATTCTGACTGAACAAACACAGCATCACAGTCAGGAACATATAAGAAAATGGCCTCAATTCCCACAGCTTTGGAAGAATGCTTCAGAAAATTTTAGAAAGGTGCCACAAAGAAAATACAGCAGCCTATAATACATAGGCCATACTGATTTAAGTGTCAGGCCCCGAGCATGACCACAAGAGCTTTGTCTGGGTCAGAACAAAGGTCTACCTCTCCTTTCTCCAGCAGTGGTCATAGTCAGATGCATATGGAAGAGTTTAAGAGCAAGGCAACATGTACAATACTGCTCTAAGTGGTCTTCCAGTCTCCAGCCATTTGTGGCTCAGGGACTTCCTAGGCCAGAGGTGGTTTCTGTGTATTCAGGAATCCTCAGGGATTTCTCTTCTGTGAACTTACGAGGCCTCCCTTTTAAGACATGTAAACTTTTAGAAATATGCAGCAAGGAGTTCACAGTTTACCTGCGTGCTGAGTGAAGAACAACTTCTGACCTTCCTTCAGTAGCGTTAGTTAATGTCTGTATGCACCCACAAGATTTTACAGATCTCAGTTATCTCTCTTCCAGCCAGAAGAGACTTAGTTTTCTAACTTGTCCTCTTTTCACTCCTTTGATCTTCCCTGTGGTCCTTCTCTAAATAGGAACCACGCTGAAGCATTTGAAAAAGCAAGTACTGCCAATGACCATTGTAGTGGATCTGTGAACCAGTGGAAGGCAGTTTCATATCAGGCTTAATGTTTGTTTTCTAGGACAGAAGATAGAAGAATAGAAAGTATTGTTAATGAAAGAAGAGGTCAGGGGAGAGTAAGAATACATGGATTTTCTACTTGGGCCATGTTTTACCTGATGCATGCATAGATGTGCAAAGCAGGCCTAACAGCACTTTGGTAACAGAGGCGGCCTGTACAGCCAGAAGGGCAGAAGTGCCCTCCTCAACCCCTTTGAAGGCATCACACAGCTCCAGAGTGGCACAAAAGAACAGGCTGAAGGTGCCAGCTCACCGAACAGTCCTTCCTCCCTACTATCCTACTGAACTGGACCAGGCCACTACAAACTGAAGCCTCTTAAGGATTGCAGCAAAATATGCTTTCCTCTTAACAAGCAGTAGGGCATTTCTGTGCTACCCTGGGCAGCTTTAGTCTGCCCCTTACTCTAATCTAACCCTAAATTATTCTCAGAGGAGCTGATTTTGCACTTCTGTTAACCTCCATTAAATCATTTTTATCTCTACAATGCCCCTTAATTTCAGTGAGATCAACCACAGAGTAAGACACTATTCAGTGCAGGAGTGACCCGATCCTCCAATTTTCCTCTAAGCATCAAAGTCCAGGGAAAATATTTCACAGCTGATACCTGTTACCTTCCCCTCCTAGATATTTAAGAGATCAATCTATTTATTTATAGTACTCATTTGTCCTAGCCTAAGCAATCAAGTGCTATCCTTCTGCATGGGGAGCACAGCAACACTGGTGGAGCACTAACGGACAAACACTTACAGAGAAAACCTAGAGAAAAACAAAACAAACTGCTTGTAAATTCTTAAACCTTCTTTAAACATCACCTACCACCCTCTCCTGCAAACATCCTGGTAATTGCTAACATTGTGGATATGGGCTCCAATTAGGCAATCTGCAAAGAGTAAACACTTGGGCCAGATCTTGGAGCTTCTGCTGATTTTTAGCAGCTGCAGATCTGGCCTGGGATCTGCTGTTTACCAGAGTCAAAGGCAAGAAAGTATGTATTTCTTACACTTCCTGTTAACATTTGAGCAAACATCATGTTTAATATTAGAAAGCAGTATGCATGTGGTTGCTTAGGAATGAATAACATTCCTTCGATATGCCCTCTGATATGCAGCAGGTTGCTGTGGGATGTTTTTGTGCATTCTACTTGAGCAGTTACTAGGGTCTGGAGTCCACGGGAACATGACATTGTAATCTTGGTCATGTTTTATTTATGGGGAGTAGTGCAGCAGATAGGGTGTGTTAACAAACAAAGATGATTGCTTCAGGGGCACTCTCTCGTCCTGAGGTAATTAAGACAAAGTAGTTTCACTGGTTGGGGGATTCATGCTGCAGACAACCTTTCCCTTGCTAAAATGATCTGCAGCAACCAGGCCAAAAAGGCTAAATCAGAAGCAACATGGGTAGTGTTTTATCTTTGGTTAAAGGTGCATCATTAAATGGCACTGGCATAAATTATACTTCTTAAAAATCCATATAACATTAAAAACTACTGAGAAGAAAATGTCAGGCTTAGAGATGTGCAGATTTTCAGCTGGAGAAATATCCAAAGAATTGATGCTGCTGCCTAGCATCTCTTTTGTGGCCTGAACTGGAAACACTGACTGTCACCAAGGCCACCTTAACCACAAACCCTGAGAGATGCTGGCCTGACAAAACATGTAAACTCGGAGTCAAGCTCAGCTGTCAAAGAATCTCAACATCACGGGGGAAATCTATTCCACCATCAAAGGTCACAACTCAGAGACTTATGGCTGCTCACATTTGTTGGTTATTTGCAAACTATACGGCTGTGATCACAGCCATGCAGTACTCGTTCTGGTGGAATTTACAGAAGTACACACAAAGCACAGTACAGGTTTCACCAGAAAATACAGTAAGACCATCTTCCTTGTCCATCATTCTGCCCACACCTCTTCTTCCTTTTTTAGTCTCCCCTCCAAATCCATCCCTTCCACTGCAGCAAGTTCCAGTACAAAAGTTCCCCCCAGACCCTCCAGCTCCTTCTCACTCTCTTTTGCAGTGATGGGCAGGCGTGTTGGTTGAATGAGGTGAGGTTGACCCCTTATACTCCAACACTGTTGTGTTGTGCCATGCTCCACCTGAAGGTGGAGGAAGGCCCTGCCCCTCCCTGGGCAAGGGCAGCACTGATGTGCAGGTTTCTCCTCCCGTTTCCTTCTCACCACTGTTGTGTGATACCATGTATGCCAACACAGGCAGCCAGCAGAGGGTACTGCACTTAGGATGGAATGAGGTTGAAATGGATATACAATCATGGCTAATTCTTTCTGACCCTGGTGAAGCTGGGGTGGTTACCTAACTTAAGGAAAAATCTGGAATATTTCCCAATCACTCTCCCTGGAGATTCAGTCTTCATTTCTGTCCAGCGAATCATACTACATCACTTGCATTACATCACATTCATTCAAGATGGGCCAGTACCTTACCACCCTACCCAGCATGAAGAACATTGCAGAAATCCAGAATTTTCATACTCTCCTCTTCTTTCAACCAAACAGGGTCCCAATGGCCTCAGTCAAAATTTGTGTAAAATCTGCGTGAGTACGTGCACATGTGCATGTGTGTGCCTGCAGGTATCTGAGAGACTGCTGGAGCTTGAGAAAGAACAAATGGGATTGTAAGCATCATGAGGAAGAGCTATTAGACTAAGCTTGTCATCCAGCACAGAATATAGTTTTGTCATAGAGGTTGTTTTAGATATGAGGAGGGGATTCATTTGATATGGGCCAGCAGGCAAAATTATAAATTTAGAAAGAAGGACCTTCTATATAGAAACTGTATATATAGAACCCATGAGACTGTACATGCTGATGTTGGAGTTTCTGCTCCTTTTACTGCCTGTATATAGCAGGTTCTCCAGCACTTATTCTTCTTCACCATCAACACCATCACTGCCATCTTGCTTACCAATATTTTTATTCCATCTCTCTCCAGAAACCAATCAAACAGCTGGGCTATACACCATACAGAAGCTACCTATTCATTGTTTGAACATCCGTAGTTACAACTGTATCACTAATGGATTGCAAAGCATCTTTGGCTTGTCACCCTTGGTGACAGAAAAATCTCTGCTTGTACTCTTTGTATCATGATTGGTTGGTTAGCAAAGGTTGACCTATTTGGAGTTCCTTTATTTTTCAGTTTACTGATTTATTCTCCTCAGGTGGAAGGGTTTTAGAGAGGGAGATGTTTGACTGGATGGAGGTAGTCAGTCTTAGTTACAGGGAAATGTTATTCTTTGCTACAGGGAAAGAGGCTGTTTGGAAGAGGGAGGTTTGTGGTCTTTCTTCTAAAGCATCAGCATCTGGATTTCACCTGATGTCCCCTGGAAAGAGGCCCAAATTTCCTCCCCTATCAATGTTTTTGTCCCCAGCTCTCATGAACTTTGCCATGAGCCCTGTGATGTGAGGGAGCACAGCCAACACACTGGTTTACAGTGCAAGTTTTGGACTTTGATGTAACTAGAGGTTGCTTCATTTGATACCTTGAAGATCAGACCCAGCACCTTAAATTGGTGTCCAAGCCTGTCTGAGATCCAGAAGAGAAACTTGAGCATGGGCCTGAAAAGCTCACTGTAGCCTAGACCCTAAAGACAGCTGCATTTGGTAGCAGCTAGAGTCAATGCCCTGCCTTCACAGCTCCACATTACAATAATCCAGCCTGGAGGTGACACATGCATCCAAGCTGCCAGGCCCAGGAGGAAGGGATGAGATTTCTTATTGAGATTTTCCATAATCTGTTCTTATGTAATGGAATTTTCCTTCTTTTCTTTATTGGGGGAGTCTCCTCTCATGGGAAGGAGTCACACTCCAGAGTGTAGACCCTTCTCTGGACTGTCGGCCAGCTATGCTATAGGTTAGTACCAACAAAATTACATTTTCCCTTACAATATTTTCTGCTCTTTGGCCCAGACTATGTGGATTTGTGCGGATCACGAGGGTGCTGGAGCTGCATTGGTGGACCAATAAAGGTGAGCACTCATGAACCTGAGAGCACAGACTGCCTTGCAAAGTCGCATTCAGACCAGTGGTCAGACAATCTAATAGTGGCCCCTTTCATTAGTTAATGTGATAGGCATTTTGTTACTGCTCTCTGGCTATGGATGAGCCATGAGTTGAAAAGACAGCATTTCAGCTCTGTTAAGAAAGATCTCTGCAGATTTTAGCAGGGCCGTGGAAACCAACAGGAGATTTTCCACCAGCTCTGACAGGCTCTGGCTCAGACCTATATGGAACAACATCTTTTCTTACACCTTCAGATGTCGTTTGCCATAACAACTCATCTACCAGAGGATAGACGTTCTTTTAATATTAATGGAACAGGATCAAAAATTACAGGATTTGGATTCAGGAGATCTGTACAAAGCTTAGGTTACTTCGCACATTTTTTGTATGATCTTTAGCAAGTCATTTAAGCTTCAGATCCCAGTTCATAAAGCTGCAATAATAATGCTTTTTTTTCTACCCTTCATCTTTACAGCCCAGAAATGTTAAATTTTGGGGACAGACACTGTGTTTAAGAAGAAATCCTTACAAAGCCATAGGTAGTAAACTCCAGTGTTGCTTTTCTAAGAGGGTTTCAGATGTACAGGATACTTCCAAAGCATCAACTATAAAATATTTTTTTCAGGATTCACCATTTTTAGCTAATAGGCTACATTTGCTGTGTAGGATGCTTACAGCAGTGCTGCTGCCTTCTGTCACCATTAGCCCAGAACAGTGGTCTGCTCAAATGAGAGACAATTTGAAAGGAAAGAATAAACACATTTAATGAAACCTGACAGGTACCTTTCACACCTTTCCAGGGAAAGACATTAATTGCCCCTTTTGCTTTTAACTGTCCTACGTTGATATTTTAAAATAGATCAATATACTATAAAACCAGTATCTTGATTGCTTGAACTGTATGTTTAATTAGGTTAATTTGCATTTTTCTCTGAGTT
Organism: Apteryx rowi; assembly: GCF_003343035.1. Taxonomy (NCBI): domain Eukaryota; kingdom Metazoa; phylum Chordata; class Aves; order Apterygiformes; family Apterygidae; genus Apteryx; species Apteryx rowi. The sequence continues at coordinate 3,911,758 of NW_020450760.1, read as the reverse complement.
AAATTAAGGGCTAAATTCAGGTCTGGTGGAAGAAAGAGGAACTCTTTCAAAGGTTATGTTGCACTAACTTACGCCAGATCTGAATCTAGTCCACAGGTCTCTACTTACTCCTGATAAATCCTGGATTCTCCACTTCCTGTGAAGGTAAGTGTTGCCATTGAAATCCCTGCTTTAGTACACATTTAAATTAAATCTTTGATCTTTTAAGCTGCCAATCAAGGGAATTATGATGGCAGGTCTGTAAGGCAAGCCTGACCTCCAGGCGCAAAAGGGCTTTAGAGCTGCATAAGCTGAAGTTCCCTATGAAGGTATGGAAACAGATATGTTCCTTTTTCCTTGTACCATGGAGGGGCATGTAGAAGCAATGGAGGAGGAAAACATCTTTATAACAAGTTTCTGCTTACTTGACAACAGTTATTTTGTCATCATCTGTGCCTCCCCCCTTCACTTTGTCTCCTTCTTCCCTGTATTTGGATAAACAATCTAAATGCTTTCAATATTTCCTCATCAAACATGTTCTCTAGACTTCTGATCATTTTTTTTTTACTCTCTTCAAGACTACTCTCCAACTGGCCTACATTTTTCTTGAATTGTAAGAACTGAACCCTTAACTGGAGGCTGAAAGGTTTTACTAATGCTGAGTAGAGTGGACAGATTACATCATGTCATTTGCTGGCTATTCTCATTTATACATCCCACCATGGAGTTGTTCTCTCTGTGTCACTTGTGATCCATCCTTCAGACCCTTTTTGCTGACCAAGGGCTGTTTAGTGAGTTTAGTAAGATATTAAAATCAAAAATCACTTCAAAGTCTATCACCAGCCTGTAACATGCTTTCGATCTCTCCCAACTTGGTTTGGTGTGCAAACATAATAAGTGTTCTCTCTAGTCCAGTACGCAAGGCTTTAATGAAAACATTGCACAGAACTGCTCCCAGTATCGATCCCCTGAAAACCTGCCTGATCGCTATTCCACTTTGGAGCAGCTCTTCTGAGACGGCTTGGTTCCCCTCGGGGAGTCTCTCTCTCTCTCTCTCCTAAATTAGGTACTAAGCTATCATTAATTCAGGACTTTGAAGAGAACTGAATATGCAGGCCACAACTGAGTTAGTTACACCAGATTTACACCCAGTGATGATAACAACCTATGCTAGAGGCTGTGCTCTTTGCCTCCCCAAATGTTGGAAGAGTGCTCGGAGACAGACAGTTACTTGTATATTAGCAAAAAACGATGATTGTACGGGGTGGAGTTCTTCTGTCTACTTCTCATTGATCCAAAGCGATCCTGTCACTTTTACTGGTGGGTCACACATACTGTGCCATTGTGCACATCACCTTACTTGAAGGAAATGGGGTACTTTTTTTCTTCATGCCTGAAATCCATATTCAGATATGCACAACCCAAACCACCAGCTCTGCTCTGTCTGAGGCATTTGGAAAGTCATGGAATTGGGAAGCTACCCAGGACAGAAAATCAGGAGCATGTAGGAAGTTAAACGAACTGGAATATGATGCACTGCTGGTAGACATGGATGCAAGCAAAACACTTTACTTGTAGGTATGCAGGTTGCTCTAGTGTCTTTTTTTGTTCAGAAGATCTGAAATCATTTTTGGCTAAGCTTCTTAGGTAGCTAGTGTGGGAGAACTGTAGGGCAGAACACAGACCCTTTGGAGCAGGAGGGCTTCATAGGAACCAAGAAACCTCCCTTGAGACAAAGTACAGATTAGTTTGCATAACAGTTTAGGGAGAAGGCAAAGTCCAGTCTTGTCTGGCCAGAGGATGAATGACCAAAATCTCATCTCTGGGAAAGTAGCATCAGGAAGAGAAACATACTGGCTTTACATTCAGGAATCACTCATCACCAGGATTAAAGTGGTAACAGGAAATCACATCTGAGTACACAGTTGATAAAAGAAAAAGTCTCTGAGTGGGGCTAATAATGTGAACTCTGTGGCCAGAGTTCCTGCATATCAAGATAAGCACATACTTCTGCGAAAAATTGCTTGATAGATTACATCAGATTGAAATGACAAAAAAAAGCTACTTAATTCTGCAGGATGATCATTCACATACATCACAGAAGTTCCTACTGACATGCACAGTCTATTTAAATCACCAAGAGCTACTGCTTTCCAATACTCTGTTTGAGGATTAACTTACTGGAGAAGCCATCCTTAGCATCAGAACGCAATCAAGGTCATTTGGTTTTAAAAAACTTTTGCTTTAAAAAATTTGAAGAATGTCTCAGTCTCTCTGAAAAGTATGTTAGATATTAAAACCATTTGCCAAGGTGGTGTGGACAGTAAAAAGTTTAAAGTAACTCTCAGGTGATTAGTTTAGATCATCAGCCGTTGTAAATAAGTGTAGCTGCCTTGGCACAATAGAGTGATGCCGATTTACATTGGATAAGAACCTGTCCCATGATGGTTTGCTCCCACACAAAGTAGAATTATAAAACCCATTTCCCTAATTTGCTAAAAAAAAAAAAAAATCTGCTTACAGATCCATTTCTGGGAAAAGAATCCATCTTCCTGGTCATTATCCCTATTTTATGTATCTCTGCTGTGGGGCATCATAGGGTCACAGTTGAACAAGACATTTTACAGCCATGGTCAACCATCTATTGCAGAAGAAGTTGTGCCAACTGAAATTGTACTGCTGAGGTCCTCTCCTCAGATTAGTTTAGTCTGTCAGTGGGAACTGTTTAAACTATTCGACTCTGCACCAGAGTGGATGAGGAGCACCCATAGGAGCTATACTGCAACTATTTTAGAGATGATAAACCATGGCAGAGGAGTAAACTTCAAATTATTTACAGACCAAACTTCAAAACCAGCAAATATGATTTTCACCAGCTGCCATTTTTCAGACACAGACTTGCCTTTTGACTGAAAATATGTTTTCCTCAGCAAGAAGGTTCATTTTGCTAGTCGTTGGTAGTTTGGGTATTTTAAAAGGCTACAATTCCATACTATTACTTCAAAAGTCTTTGCAATGAGCCAAATTACAGATCTAAATTTAAACCTCCTACAGGTAGGGAGGTTTCCATCAGGGTCTCATTCGGAGAGCTTCTCTCTAGCACAACTGGAACACTAATGAGTTGTACTGATCTGTAAATGACTCTGTAGTCCTTCCTATCCAGTGAAATAAATGACTGTCCTGGCCTTTCTTTGTTTACCCCCAATTTTTGCCAACTGTTGGGTTTTATGGTAGCTTTCTAGCCCTAATATACGGGGAGTTAGGCCTATGCCACTCTTCAATAAAGATAAGGCTAAGCCACAAACTAAGGCAGGATAAGTCTGGCTTTCCAATTTCTCTATGTTCAAAAGTGCCCAGACATTAAAAATAATAACCTGAGACATTGGAATATGAGAATAATATCTGTGATAGGAGATTTTTTTCTAAAACAACTTTGAACCATAGACCTTATTTTCAAAAGTCATTTGGAAATGCAAAGCTTGTTAAAAATCAGTGGGTCTTAGAGCCCACGTTACGTCTAAAATAGGATTTAAAATTCAATTTCACTTAGGTATTTTGAAATGTCTAACAGGCTTGATTCATCAATGATCCTCCAACACATTCTTTTCATCTGAACATAATTAACATATGAAACATGATTTTCTGCCTTGTTTATATCTCTTAACATCTCCTTCTCTCTTCTGATTCTGTAAATGTATCATTTCATTCTGTCAGTCATTTCGGGATAGCTTGCAGGAATGATGCCTTTTTCAGTGACACTGCATTACGTTACATCATTGCTAAGAATTTAAAGTATTTTGTAATAAATGCCTGGTTTCTGATGAGATTGCTGCAGCCACATCCTGCATAGAAACTACCATTGCTATCAATATCACTTTTCCCTGGTTTTCTTGATGGTTCACATTGGGAATACATCATGTAAAGACATTACTCCTTTGACCTCCTTCTTCACTCCAAAAATGCTTCGCACCCCCACACCATGGAGAGTTAAATGATTAGAGTTTGTTCTGGAGCATTTCCATGTTTGTCTTGGCTTTTGTGATTTATTGTAGTTTCACCCATTTCTCCACATTTCACAGCAGTGGAAAGATCCATGCCCCATGAAGAGAGAAGCCCCACCTCCCCCAAACACACAGGAAGTCATAGTTATCTTTTCATGTAGATAAGAAGAAATAGTGTGAAAAAGAATTACAGACATACCTCCTACCGGTACTTTGGTACTGTGGAAACTTCATATGCCCTGGATTAGTCTGGCTAGTCACTGAGCTTTGCTTTCTGGTCTACTGGTTTCCAGTAAAAAAAAGCAGCTTAGGGAATTTAAGTGACTATAAGAATGCTATATGGACTTTACATAAATGCAATGGCTACTCCAGTTAAGATTTCTGCTCAGGGAGGGGTTGTCTTCATTTACTGTAGTATCCATTTTAAATCACTAAAGTCACTGGCAATCTTGAGTATACAGTGCAGTAGACTAAAATCATACCTCAGTTACGCAAGTCTGTTAATTGGGAGAAATTCAAATGAAATAAATATTATATTCTAGCTTTCTACAAGTGCACCTGAAATTTGAATCCAAAGTTATGTACACAGAAATGTATACATACAAGTTTTTATATACTCACACATATATACCTTGGTAGTCTTTGGACAGACTTAAAAACATTTCTTCTGTTGCTTAAAACCATTTTTGAAGAGCAGCACTGCGTATTTTTGTAATCATTGTAATTGCTTGCTAGTTTATGGGTGAATATAGGAATCATTAAAACTTAATTGTCTTCCTTCTCATTTTCATTATGTTTGATGTTCTCTGATGATACCTATGACTTTTACCATAACCAGCACTGGTGTCTGCCAGCCCTACAAGAAAATATGTAAATGGTCTTCACTTGCACAGGAGATATTTTGTAGGTATCCTGACAGATTAAGAAATAAATAAAGATACAAATAAAAGCAAACCTATGTCCAACTTTTGTGCAGAAAAAGCAATCTGTTAATCAGTACGTTGTCTGTATAATGTAATAGCGTCCTCCTGATCAGTATGAGAAGCAGAAGAATTAGAACCATATTTTTTGGAACTAGATTCACCCTCAAACTACAGTCCAACTAAGCCCTGAGGCATGTGTCCGCTTTCAATAAACGTAGTACTGTATTGTTATAATCCATGATTAAACCCATGGGGAAAAGGACAGTGACAAAACTGCATTAAGAACCCTTTTTTACAAACCTTTTTTTTTTTTTAATGGGTAGATATAAAATTATATTTCTGTTCTGCATAAGATAATGTTTAGGAAATGTACTGAAAGAAATAATCTTGCATTGGTAGTGGCTGGGCAAACAGAGTGAATAGGTCTTTTCCATTTCTAACATTTGTGATCCCTTCCTGGAGAGAAGAGTCTGTCATCTGTCAGATAGTGAAATACATGTTGTCATTGAGTAGCTAAAGGTCAGTGTTTAGCTGAGCTAGGAGAATAATTCAGAGCAAATCAACTATTAGGCAAATGTTGCCTCTTTTTTGCTTACAAGTTGTCTGCAAATAGATCACAATTTTCTCAAATATATTCATTATTCAGAATTATTTCCTGAATGATTTTGGTGTATAATTATTGGTCTGTTCACAAGCCTTTCATTTTGAGTGCCCAGTTTTCAAGCTGTTTTAATTGGACGTACAGATCACATGGTATGTTTCTGTCCTTTGACAGGGTAAAAGTAACTCTTTGACTCCACTTTCTGAGGGAAATGGCTCAATTAGGAAGTTCAATGTCCACTACTATTCCATTATATGTTCTTAACATTTATGTAAAGTTTTTTTATGTAAATCCACTGAGCCAGATTCAATCCCAGGTATACTTATGTAAATCTGTAGTAAATCTATTGAATCTAAAGAAGTAACATGGTGTAGAATTATATAAGTGAGCATAAGGCCCTAGGGAAATTAAATCACCTTCAAAAAACATTCCCTCATTATAAAAATGATGACTTAGAGTGTAAAGTACCTTTCATTGCATACCAAAATTTGAACTCCATTGGTCTGATTCAGATTTCCCAAAGATTTTTTTAAACCTTTTTCCTTTACTGATTTTAACAGAATCCTTGAGTTATGCTAGCATGCGGGAAATAAGAGCATCCAACCTGATGATGCTACAAAAAGACTCCTTTGGATTTAAGTGTTTGTTGCCTTGTTTGTGCAACTTCTCACATCTCTTCTGTCAAAAGGGCCTAATCCTGCTTTTTCCCTCACACCACTGCATATGAGGGCTTACAAGCTCTAGCACATCTAACAGTGATGATTTAAGGCATTACCGTGTCCAGGCTATTCATGCTTCTCCTTGCCCAGCAGATACCATGTCTCCTAGCAGAAGCTGTGGATGGACCGAAAGTCCCCTTGCACTGCCAAACCTGTCCAGCCACAGGCCAAAATGCACAGCAGGAACAGTCACATCTTAAAACACCCTGGCAATATCTGCAAGGCCTGTAACTCCATCAAAGCTGACAAAATGTCATAATAGTGTAAAGCTCCAGTAGACTAAGTCATGTCTGTGGGGTGTTAAAAACACCCTATTCAAATGCAAACCGTACATAATTTAGAAGTACAATGTAACCCCCTTTACAGAACACTGCAGAACACGTTCAAAATGAATGTGGCATTTGGGGAATTACAGTATGAACCACAAACCAATTTAATTGGTCAGAATTGGATTCTGATTTCATTTTCACTGGTTTTTCACAAGTGCAACTTTTCAAAGACTGTAACTTTTATATTATACTAAAGCCTTGATCCAACAAAGCATTTACACACAAACCTAAATTTAGATTGTAGATTCAGAGAGCCTGAGATCAGGAAGGGACCATCTGTGGGTGCTCTTCTGTAGCACAAACCACTTAACCTCCCCTCCTGACTTCTGAGTCAAGCCAAATACTTTAAAGTCCAGGAGCAGTTCCTTTGAAATGAATTTCAGTTACCCACCTGCTTTGAATCACAAGCCAGTTACATGGTTTGTTGGACCAGGGCCTCCAAGAAATCAGATTCTGGTCTCCAACACTCCAAATCTTTCCTGAGCCTTTTAATAATGGTTTGAATACAATTCTCTCATTTAAGATTGGCTTGATAGAGAGTATCAGGACAGCTGACTGCCTGTAACTGTCAGCTTTTATCCTCAAACTGCAAATTAAGCACAGTTCTTCCTTTAAATGTGCATGCCTTTGTCCCTAGCCTAGGAGGAGAAGACATGTAGCTGAAGTTACATTTTGGTGCATCTCACAGTCTCACACACTCTATAGCCCAAATTCAGCGCCTGGTTAAATTGGTGTTTCTCTGTATTTACATTGGCATCAAAGATGGAAAACACATTAGCAAACTTAGATGCATGCAACTGTTAGCACACTTCATGTTAAGCATGCAGTTAACTTTATGGGAATGGAAATTGGAGAGCAAAGTTCTTGATGTCTTCAGAAAACTGTGTTCTAAGTGCCTCAAATTTAACATAATTTTATATGGAAAATTTGATTGATTAAAGTATTAATCTACCTGTTGCTCTCAAGACCCCAACTCAGGAAACTGCTTTACACTAAGGGACTTAAGCAGGATTTGAGCCCCTGCTTAGCATTATGCAAGTGCTCACATGTCCTCCCTGAACAAGAATGATCTCCCAATCGACTCCCAAGAGATCTAACAGAGACTATTGCATGAACACCAACATCCATAATGAAGCTTCAACTTCTCACTCTGTTCCATTCCTTTTTTCCTCTTCCCACCCCTCAATTTCAAATAAACAGGAAAGACAAGATTTGGAGATCAAGTCAAATGTCCAATTTATTTTTATAACTTGAAACTGGAACAAACGTTGTTTTGAACGAGCGTACAAATGAAATGGTAGACACATGCTGAACTCAACATTGTGACAATAAGGGAAAAAAAAGAGGCCAAAAATCTTGTACAGAGAATAAAAGGAACAATAAATATTTCACTAAGCCATATTGAAATGACCTCCAGCCATCTCAACATTTTATCCATAATAAAAAAAAAAGTGCTCTCGTTTTTTAAACAGAGCACAAATACCAAGCAATAATAAATAGTTCCAAACTTGTAGTAAAAGACAAAACCTCCAAGTAAACAACAAAAGCTCATACAATAAGTAATAGAAAAAGGTAATAAAAATATTTTGCCTTGCCGGTACAAATGCAAACAACTTAAATCAACGTTACTTTGCTTTGCAGTTCTAAAATACAAAGAGCACCATAAAAATGAGTTTGCCTGTGATAAACAAAACCTTGGACTGTCTTTTACATAGGACTGGGATGAAATGCTGTCTTTTTGACTCTTTCCTTAAAATCAGTATTTTTCTTTCCAGAACAGGTAATCAGGCCTGTCCTGTTGCCATGGGAGTCAACTGGAGTTTTGCTCTGGACTTCAAAGGCAGCAGGACTAGACACAATGGAAGTAATAAATTCCACCTTAATAATAATAATAAACTATCTAAATTGTGAAGAGAACTATGGCAGCATTCTAGCTATTGTACGTCTGTTATATTGTGCTTACAGCCTAGTAGACTATGGTTCTCCTAAGCAAGAAGAAAGGAGGGCTATTTCATTATCACTACAGTCTGCAGAAACACAAACCTTGTGCTTTTGGGGTGACTTACTGTTAGCTTCAGTGATTTAAGTCACAAAATTAGGCAACTGCTGGTGTTAGCTATCCCGGATAATTAAAAAAACAAAACAAAACAGGGAGACTGGCGCTCCTAAGCAATTTACACTAAAATGAAGGTGAGTTCTTTCTTAAATCAATCAACTGTGGACTGAAAACCTGTGGGTAACTTCTGATCTTCATTACACTGGCATACAGCTAAGGGATTCTGCTGAATTCTGTGACATTACTCTGGATTTATGCAAACATCAGAGATCAAAATTTTCCCCCAAAAGTGAAAATGTGCCTTTAAGGGCTCACATTCCACCCTTGGCTATGCTGGAGCAATCCAGGCCTAAGAGTGATGAATAATTCCTGATTTATATCAGTTTAATTGAGATCCAAAATATGTCCAGAAGTCTTTAGGGCACAATGTTCAAGCCAGGAAGACATATCTATCTGTTAGGCAGCTGGACCAAATTGTCCTTGTTGTCACACCCATACCTCTCCAAATGCTCCAGCAGTTTTGCACCGATGAAGGCAGAGGAAGAATTTGGCACAGTAATTTTTTTGTTTGTATGTTTTACCGTCATTTCCCGAAACAGGGCTGCGCATTTTCTCCTTCTCCCCTTCGCTAGAGGATCAGCGCCTCTTCCGTCACCTGTCTTCCCCTTGACCCAAAAGGGAGAGAGAGAGAGAGAGAGAGAGAGAGAACAGCAAAGAAGAGAGAAAGCAAAAGGCACAGAATTTCATCCCAGTCCCAAACATTCAGAAATCTATGGAATGTACAATTAGGAGTGAACAGCAGCAAAGCAGATAATAACATGGACTGGCAAGACCTGTACATGGAATAGGTCCTGTTCTGACAGGGAAGAGGAGGGCTTGTGCCTGGACCAATTTTACTTCAAGCCGGTTACAACTGTACCAACAGCAGAGCATTTCACCGGTGTCAGAGCAGGTGCAACAGCTCTTGCTTTCTAAAGACTACAATGACTTTCTTCCAGCGGGCGGTGGCAGGGGGTGGGGGACACTGAGTGGGAGGCGGCAGTGAGAGGTAAGATGTGTTTGACATCTTCTCGTTTGCAAGGGGGAAAAAAATCTCCTCTCCCCCTCTCGAACCTGCGGGGAAGCTGTGGGAAGTCACCTCAGACACCTTTACGGAAACCGAATTTCATCTAACACGAATAGGCAATAACCATCCAGCCTGGTTCAACCATACCTGGTAAAACCTTGATGCAAGGGGTCCAGGCAACTTTGAAGTTATTTAGAGCCCTGTGGGAACAGCACTTTTTTGTAGGCCATTTCTGACAAAAAATATATATATATACAACTAAAATTATTTGTGAACAACAACAACAAAAATAAAAATAAAAAAGCACTTAATTATTTTGTTTTGTTTCTTTTACTCAAAGGTCGTCTAACAACCTCCTTTTTTCCTGTACAATAAGGACTTCACATACAAATTTTTTTTTATTTTTGCAATATTTTATCCTGCCAAATTAAAAAAATATATTATGGCAGCCTGTTTGTTTGTTTTTATTTTTATTTCCAAATTCACTAACAAAAAGGTACATTAAATCCCTTTAAAAGGACAAGCGTACAGTTAAAAAATTACAAGCTTCAGTAAAAATACAGCAAGTGCCTACATCATATGAATCAACCAATATCAATATCCATTCCAGAAGGGGAAGGGGAGGGGAAAGGGGAAGAAAAAAAGAGAAAAATAGGTACAGGTCAGAAACGTGATTTTTTTTTTCTGCAAAGCAATAACAATATTAAGCACTTTTTTCTACATACTTTTTCTACATGGTGTAGCAATCACCTTTTAATCCCCAAATACAAGTTTCTATACATTTTTTGAAATAAAAATTCAACACCCAAGGCAGAAAAAAATTTACTAAAACTCAAGACTTTACAGTTACAGTGACAAGAACAAATTTATAGACCCACCATTTAAATTTTACTGCAACATTTTCAAGGAAAAAAGAAAAGTTTTTTTTTTTTTCTTTCTGGTTTTGTAAAATGCCCAGGCATTCTCCATTATTACAAATACTGGTCCACTTTTACAGTAATCAAGAAATTTTAATATATATAATATATACTAAAACCCCGTCACCAAAAGAAAACAATATACACATGGCCATTATGGCATTTTTTTAATAACCTATTAAGCAAACTTTGAAAAAAAAAAAGATTGCTCAAACACACATACACACAATTTTTTTTTACCCTTGTATGTATTCAATACTGTAAACGTATTTTAAGACAGAGTGCACTAAATTTAACTTTTAAAAAAAATTAGCTGTTGTTCCTGAATTGTTTTTCTCATTCAATGATAACAACTTGTAATTTGTGTCATTTGAGTTTTAATTCAGCAGTAAATCATTTCCATTCCATTTCCTAAGCAGCGTTGTCCTGAAAAAAAAAAAAAGGCTGAGAATAATTCAGCTAATGGATGTCCGAAGTTGTGCTGGGTATACATCTTCATTTGATTGGGTCTTATGGCATTTTCATGTCCACTATCTTCAAACAGTAATTTTTTTTAAGTAAATGTGGCTCTTTTTTTCTAAAGAATGTACTTTTCTTGTTTTACTTTTTTTTTTAAAAGTCTTTTCATTTCACAAAAACGTTTTGCATTTGTCTCAAGAGACTCAAATAGGAAGATCAGTTTTCAAGGCACTCACGTCAAATTGAATGGCAGTAGAAAAACTGTCCAATAAATTATTTTTATTTATTTTTCTTTATAGTGCCAGTATTGTGAATGCCATGCTTAGCAACACTGACACTTAATCTCAGCTGTTCCCTTACAGTTTAACCCACCTTTGGGCCAAGTAGAAGAATATGATGTAATTTCTTGTTGAGAAGCCATTTTTCTCTTAACCACAAACAAAAGCTTTAAAGTGCGGGTCAACATAATTAAAATGTCTAACCATAATTGTCCACTGTTTGTTAATATTAGTCTTAATAGGCTTTACAAAATTTAAAATTTGAAAGTAGAGCAGGTGCATTTTTCTTTTCTTTACTTTTTTTATGTTGTAATGCTTTTCACCTAACATAATTCAATTCTGTTCCTAATTCAGTCAATTCAGACTTCAGCAGGAACAGAATCTTGCCAATACAGGTAATTCAAGTCAAATTTATTTTTTCCCTTCCTTACAATAACATCATTGTACATCATATAAGATAGTTCTAATACTTCTATTCATAAACCAAATTCCTAAAATTTGAGTTTTTTTTATTGAGAATTTGTCATCCTGTTGTAATTATTTTAACTACAGCAAATTTGGGCTAAGGAAGAGGCATGTACAGATGTCCTGAACTCAGTTAGATTTGTGTTTGTGCAGTTCAAAAAGAGAAAAAGATGGCATTTGGTTCCTCCAAGGTTTGAAGAGAATATTGCAATACCTCAGATGTACTTTTATTGTCAGTGGGAAGAGGGAGGGAAAGATACCCCAACAAGTGACAGAATGGCACCATTACATTGCCAAAGCGTTAACAACAAGAAGAAACTATCTGATAATAATGCACAATTAAGAATGTTATGTTTTTCTGAATGTAGCTGCCTTCTGAAAATACCTGCACTCATGTCTTTTTAGTTGACATAACTTTAATGATGAAATCTATCTAGAAAAGGCCTCTATCATTAGCAACATTGTCAGTGCTACATATTAGATCCAATTCCAAAAGAAAGTGCTAATTTTAAAGATTGTTATCCGCTGTACAATTTTGATTTCCCTAATCTTCAAGGTTATTTAAAAAGAGGAAAGGAAAAAAAGGAAAAGAAGAAAGATCTCTGTTAAAATGCTGGCTTCTTCACAAGAAATTACACACGCTTAGCTTAAATTTCAACAAAGCAGCGGCCCAAAAATTATAATTTAAAAAGATATGTTTCTCCCCTACAATGCAAGTAATCTCAGGCTACGACTGGGTAAAATTAAAAAGGGATACCCAACAAAAATTTAAAAGAAATTTAAACAGAAAGAATAAAAAAAAGTACCTGCACATGCCAAAAAATTACAAAAACCCAATAAATACAGAAATTATTGCACAGTTAAAAGGCTCCACAATTTTTACTGCCTTAATCAACCCTCGGGTTTAATAGAACTTTGTAGACACAGGTTATATTTAAGTGCCAAAGTCTGGCACCTACCATAGTTATGCTAAGTTATGTTTACGGAGGCAAGTTAGGTCATCTTTTCTCAGTTGGCAATAGTTAAACTGTACAAATAAAATGTTACCTAGACCCCTGAAATTTAACCTAGTGGGGGGCCTTAGCTTCTTTCTGCCTGCTCAATTTTGACGTCATTTGTCAGCAAATGTTCTCCATGCCACTTTTTCATGTGTTTCTCCAGGGTGCTGTAAACACTGAAGGGCATCTGGCAAATGTCGCAGCGGTAGACCTCCTTCCCTATCTGGCCATGCGTTTTCATATGACGCGTCAGCTTACTGCTCTGGGCACATGCATAGTTGCAGAGCTCGCATTTGTAAGGCCGCTCTCCAGTGTGGCTCCGACGGTGCACCGTTAAATTGCTGCAGTTCTTAAAGACCTTGCCACAGTACTCACATGTATCACTCCTCCGCCCTTCCTTAGAACTGGGTCGCCCGGGGCCAGGACCACTGATGTGGGGAGTGCTGCCTCCACTCGCCGTGCCGCTGCGCCCTGAGAGCCCCCCGTCTAGCATGTCCCCTGGTGGGGTGGAGAAACGCAGGCTCCCGTTCTCCGAAGAGTGCTCGGAAGAAGTTGCAAAGGGGGATTGTCGGGAGTCTGTGAATCCTAGAAACGGATCCTTCATGAAGTGCCTTGATGCTGCATACCCTACCAGCCACTGGGAGTAAACATTTTCGGAAGGTATTATTGTTGCTGGTGGCAAGTCCAAATCTTTCTCTACCTTTATTCTTTTAGAAGAATTGTTTAAACTGGGGCTTGTGATAGGTGTCGGCTTGCGAGGGAACAAGTTTGGGAAGGGTTCGCCTGGGCCAAAGTTTCTTCCATTGACTGTCCCTTCCTCAGTGCGGTCCAGCTCTCCTACCACTGAGTCTTCATCACCTGTATCTCTCTGACAGAGATCTCGAGGACACAAGTCTCGCTGGTCAGAAGACCTTTTCATGAAGCTACTCCTTTTCTGTTTTTCAGCTAGCATGTCATTATATTGCTGGATGGCACCTAGACTTACATTCTCTATAACTTTTCCCAGGACAAGGGATTTTTCGTCTGGTAATGATTTGGAACCATTTTCTCGGTTGCGACTCAGCTCTGAGTCCATACTGAAACTTGACTCTGGCCTACTCTCGTTTTCAAGCTCCTCTTCCTCCTCTTCCTCTTCTTCTTCTTCTTCATTGTCATGGCCCAAGGAAGGATCGCTCTCATTCCTGAAATCTGTCTCACTGGATTTTAGTCCCTCTCCAGTAAGCTCGCTTGTGCCTGGCTCAGGGGAACTAGTGGTGGACAGTCCATCATCTGACCTGCCTGTCATGGAGCCAGCTTTATGCATATGTGTTTTCATATGACGCTTTAGCTTGCTGGCCTGGGAGCAAGCATGGTCACAGAGTTGACATTTGTAGGGCTTTTCTCCTGTGTGACTGCGTCGGTGCACAATAAGATTACTCTGGAACTTGAATGTTTTCCCACAGAATTCACAGGACTTACTCTTGGCCTGAGGCTGGGGAGGCGTAGTGCTGCTGGGGGGCATTGGTGGCAGTGGCGGGGTGCTCAAAAAAGGTGATTTAGGACTTGGCTGGAAAGGATTCAACAGGCGATGCATAGGGTTGGTGCGACTGGGCGAGACTGGAGGAGGGGTGGAACTGTTTCCTGCCAATTCTCGAAGCCTTCTGGAGAAATCCATCGCTGGGGACTCAATTGCCATGGGGTTTAAACGCATAACTCTGTCAAAGGCACTGGGATGCTGGGCAACTAACCCCATTTCTTCGGCACTAAGGCGATGTGGATCCAGATGATGACGAGGCGGAGGGCTGAAAAGTGGAGGTGTGTTTGGGAGCCGACCCTCACCAAAGCCAGGGTGTTCACGCAAGATGGGTCCTGTCATCCGTAAGAGATTGAAAGGGTTGTTGTCTCCAAGGAAATTCATCAGCGGGGACTGTGCAACAGTCTCTGGTCCCAGAGGAGGAGGGATGGTGATGCGTGGAGTAAGGGAACTGTTTGAAGGGCTTGTTTCCAGGTAGATGCGGAATCCATGTGTGTTCTGGGCATGCTGAAGCAAGAACCAAGCGCTATTAAAAGGCTGCTTGCATGTTGTGCAAATATAGCTTGAAGGCTCATCTTTACCTATAAAAGAAAAACAGAAAGAACACTTAAAAAATAATACAGTGGAGAACATTTCAATACAGTTGGCATGCACTTTATTTTGCTAACACATTTCCTCCTTAGCATTTCTGAAAGAAGGATTTAATTGCAATGTATTGACTGATATAAATTGTTGAACAGCACATTTACTCACTGTGCTTATTCATTTAACATGTATGACAAATATCACACATACGCACTGGTGCTATATACATTTATATTCTCTAACTTGCATATAAAACCTTCCTTTATGACGCATGAGGATCCAAATCCTTTCACATGTTTATTCACAGAAAGGAATTTGTTTCAAGGGATTTATGACTACATATGAAAATCAAACAAAACATGATGTTGTAGGTTTTATGGGGCACCTGGAAGGAGCTTCAGTATCATTTTCACTCTTTCATTTTATATTTTTATATACTTTATGCAGCAGTCCCCTGAGATCTTGCTGTATTTAATTTATACATGCTCCAGTCATACTGGCCCTTCCATTTTTAAAGTACTATGTAGGTATTTATCTGCACAAGTCCTATTAAAGTCAACAGGAGCTTGGAAAACGTACCCTTGCATAAACCACTTTGAGATGCTTTTTGCCAAAACACCAAGAAGCCACTCAAATGAAACATCCGGTAATCAAAGCCGACAGCACAGTTGCAATTAACAGTAACAAATGTCGGGCCGTGCTTGAACTGGGTCCCAAGAATTTCTGAGCCTGAGCCTGCCCTTCAACGCAGAAATGCTCACCAGAGCCAAAAACATTGTTCTGTTTGCCTTTCTAGCCTCTCTGAACAACTGCATAGAGGTGGAAAGCATTCCTTTAACCTTGATTCAGCTTTACATAAAAGACAGGTGTGGACAAGTCTGCACTACAGTCATAATTCTGCTAGCAAGAAAATTCCAGTCCTGGGCACAATATAAACTATGTGCTATCTTCACAAAGCATTTTTTTTTTCCTTTTCAATTCCTCTGCAAGGCTCCAACTCTGATAAATCCATAAGTATGTGTCAATTTGAAAATCACAGTCCAGGATTTGTTTTTTTAAATGAGGAGGAGGACTCCTGAAAAACAGGAGTTTTTCCTCCCCATTTTCAAAAATCTAAAATTAATTGCTTGTTTGTTTGTTTGCTTACAAAAGTGTGTATTTTGGCTAGTGATGGTCCCACTGCACCCAAAGGCACTAAACTTCCTGGAAGTTCAAAACCTGAGCCGCGCTTCCTGCCTGACCTGTAAGCGTGCAATGGCCTGAGCCGAGCCCCTGCTCCCAGCCTCTCCGGAGGCGTTCACACCTGCGGTCAAACTGCACAGTCCACTTCCAGATGGGGGTATTGTGATTCACAGAAGCCTGTTGCTTAAGCTTGAAAGCAAAAGCGTTTATAAGGTGAATAAAACTATAATATCAAAACTGCCTTTTTTAAGACTCACGGCAACCAAAAGAATTGTTAAATTAAGACACAGCATGAGAAGAAGGATTGCTGCCAACTGATGAATTCCCCTCTTCTGGCTGTTGCAGGAACGGCTGCTTCTACAAAACCTTAGACAAGGAGGATAAAGATTATCTACCTACCTATCAGCCTGTCAGTCTGTCTAATCTTATCACCCAAAGAACATCTATAAAAGCAGAGAGCACCTAGCAGAATGAGGCTTACTTACAAACATATGTGATAAACGGGGAGCAGCTTTCTTACGCTCCTCCTGATTTAGCTGGGCTGTTGCTGTGGACAGCAGCTTCAGACCCCGATTTCACTGAATCCGGCCCCCCGCCGCCAGCAAAAGCTGTACACAACACCGCGCGCGTTCCCGTTTGACTGACGGGGCCTCCATGCCCCGGCCCGTAACACGGGGTTGTGCGGGGCACTACCGAGGAGTAATGTACTCCCTTGCTTTGATTAATTGCTAACAACTGTTACTGGGAAAAAAAGCATGTTTGGGAACTGCATTCTGCTTGGGAAAAAAGTGACCATAACTACTATTGACATTAATGAAAGCCACATACAAACACTGAAAGGAACTGATACATTATCCCTTAAAATCTCCTCAGCACTGAGGCAGTTAGGGAGTTTTATGTCAGCTCTGCAGCCAAAGCAACAGTAAATGCTCGTGTTATTACTTCAAATATTTAAATTTCTGTTTCTTACAGAAATATGATGAAAATGTCTAGACCTTTAACTTTTCTTGCACAGCAACATGTGTAGTATAAAAAGTGACAAAAATCACTGAAGCAGACTAAAGTATATAACATACTCTGTCAAAAGCTTTTTTTAACAATATGTTTTACCTCAGTTCACCCTAGAATAGATTTTAATAAAGCCCCTTCTGAAGTGTGATCTAATAGCAAATGAAGTGCAGCATCTTACAAGGTCATATATCTTCAAATTAAAGAGTGCTCTGCACCCTTCACCTTCATTTTATCCACTCTAATTAATCGATTTATTACCCACAGCTGTTTGATTCTTTCATTTTTAAAGTCATAGCATGCATTTTTTTGTTTTTGTGGTTTTTTTAATTTAAAAAATAGAGTATGTGAGTGTGTGTGTGTGCATGTATTCTCCTTACTTAGTTCAAGAGCTGACAGAAGGAAGAAAACAGCTGTGTATTAGACAACAACAACAACAGCAACACGTTTACTTCAGAAAAGGCACATATGCAAAAAGAAGAATTCCTGAACAGGCTGAGGATCAAGGCCAATCTAAAACTGAAATGGCTGATTAAAAAAATTACCCTCAAAATGGCAGCTGGCTGGATGCTTGCTACTACATGTTATATGGAACTGAGATGTTTTGTTTTGTTTTGTTCTCCAAAACTTCACCTCTGTGAAATTCAAGTGAGGAAAGTAAACCCCCTCCTTTTCAGTTTTCTTTCAAACAGAGGAAATTAGTGCTATTACTGATATAAGACTGACAAGCTATCAGTCATACAACAGTCGTGTCTTCCTTTTTGTTTTGTTCAGCTTTTATGCCCCTAAACGCTCCTCTTGAGGAGACCCCTACGTGACGGCAAAATTGACTGTAGGCTACCTGACTACCATGCTCTGACTGCTTCCTGAATGTTGGGTGTGTGTGCCTGTGTGTATATATATATTTTTTTTAACTTTCACAACCCTCAAAGACTCTCCCCAGACTCCCCTTTTAAAAAATAAAATAAAATAAAATAAAATGTTCATTTGCATATTATCACTTGATGGTTATCTTGCCTAGAAGTTGCCCTGAGCAGTGTAGACCCTCACTTTTAAGAACAGAACAATGTCAAAAAGTCTTTGAAGATCCACTCCGAACAGTTTTATATTCAAAAACTTGCTAAATATTTTAAACATGCCCAGAAACAGCCATGTATTGCTCAGGAATGATCCTTATATTTAATAATGCAGTGCACCTACACTATAAAACTCTTTGTTATAAGGCTACTTTTGATATATAGCTATCTTAATCCCTCGCCACCTGCACTGAAGTCTGTCTAAATACCCACTTTATGACAACTAGCTATATAGGCTTTGCCATATGCAGTCTTTATCACTTTAGTATGTGCTTGACTTTGAGCATGTGAGTAATCAACATCAATGAAACTTAAGCATACGCTGAAGTGCTTTGTTGGATAGTGATGAAATTACTCATGTGCTTAGAGTTAAGCACAAGCCAAGACTTCATTAATACTGTTCAATGAATTGTACGTGGATTCAACCCTACAGTCTGTAAATAGGTATTATTTTAGGGACTGATGGCTCAAGTCTATCTTTTCATCTTTACATTGGTTGGTAGGTATCTATGCATGTACTGAGATGAGACACCCAGGCCATAAGCTCTGAGCAATGGATCACAGAATCACAGAATCGCTGAGGTTGGAAGGGACCTCTGGAGATCATCTAGTTCAACCCCCCTGCTCAAGCAGGGTCACCTAGAGCACATTGTACAGGATTGCATCCAGGCGCGTTTTGAATATCTCCAGAGAAGGAGACTCCACCACCTCTCGGGGCAACCTGTTCCAGTGCTCTGTCACCCTCACAGTGAAAAAGTTTTTCCTCATGTTCAGATGGAACTGTCTGTGTTTCAGTTTGTGCCCATTGCCTCGCGTCCTGTCGCTCGGCACCACTGAAAAGAGTCTGGTCCCATCCTCTCGACACCCTCCCTTCAGATACTTGTACACATTGATAAGATCTCCTCTCAGCCTTCTCTTCTCCAAGCTAAACAGGCCCAGCTCTCTCAGCCTTTCCTCATAAGAGAGATGCTCCAGTCCCCTAATCATCTTTGTAGCCCTTCGCTGGACTCGCTCCAGTAGTGCCACATCCCTCTTGTACTGGGGAGCCCAGAACTGGACGCAGTACTCCAGATGGGGCCTCACCAGGACAGAGTAGAGGGGGAGGATCACCTCCCTCGACCTGCTGGCAACACTCTTCCTGATGCACCCCACGATACCATTGGCCTTCTTGGCCACAAGGGCACATTGCTGCCTCATGCTTAACTTGGTGTCCACCAGCACTCCCAGGTCCTTCTCGGCAGAGCTGCTTTCCAGCAGGCCAACCCCCAACCTGTACTGCTGCATGGGGTTGTTCCTCCCCAGGTGCAGGACCCTGCACTTCCCTTTGTTGAACTTCATGAGGTTCCTCTCCACCCACCTCTCCAGCCTGTCCAGGTCTCTCTGAATGGCAGCACAGCCCTCTGGCGTATCAGCCACTCCTCCCAGTTTTGTATCGTCAGCAAACTTGCTGAGGGTGCGCTCTGTCCCTTCATCCAGGTCATTGATGAAGAAGTTGAACAAGACTGGACCCAGTACTGACCCCTGGGGGACACCGCTAGCTACAGGCCTCCAACTAGACTCTGTGCCGCTGATCACAACTCTCTGAGCTCTGCCATTCAGCCAGTTCTCAATCCACCTCACTGTCCACTCATCTAACCCACACTTCCTGAGCTTGTCTATGAGGATGCTATGGGAGACAGTGTCAAAAGCCTTGCTGAAGTCTAGGTAGACAACATCCGCTGCTCTCCCCTCATCTCCCCAGCCAGTCATTCCATCATAGAAGGCTATCAGATTGGTTAGGCATGATTTCCCCTTGGTGAAGCCATGCTGACTACTCCTGATCACCTTCTTTTCCTCCACATCCTTAGAGATGGCTTCCAGGATGGCTTCCAGGATGGTGGCTTCAGTGTTGCACTAAATCCAAACAAGTACAGCCACAGGAGTTCAGACCTGAGACAGATTTGTAGGGCTGGATCCTATTGAGATACAGGTTTATATCTAGAAATCCATGATTTTAAGGCTAGAAAAAAACATGAAATTAAAGAAGGAGAGGACTAGGATAAACCTCAAGGGTTTCTCTTGTCCAATTCCTGACCCAAGGCAGGTCCGTATCTATGTATCTGTTCATACCTATGAAAGACGCTCAATTATCCTGCTTCAAAGGACACCCTAATTAATGGAGATTCTACAACCCCTTCCCAAAGTTCACGTCACTGCTGTTCTTCTTTACTATCATGAAGTCTGTCCAAATGCCTAATCTAGATTTTTCTTGACACAACTTAAGACCATAATATTTTGTCCTACCTACATGGACATGAAGAACATAGGAAAAAATCTAATCTGTACCTTACAGGCCATACATCTGGTCCAAAGATTTGCACTTGAACCAGCCCATGTCTTTTAAAGCCCCCTTCCTCCAACTTGATTTTGAAACTCCAAGTGAGAGGGAGTCCAACATTATCTTGGTAATCTGTGGCAATGGTTGACTAGTCTTAGCATTAAAAAACTGTCTTATTTCCAGTTCAAATTGCTGAGTTCAACTGCCAGCCATTAGATCTTGCTATGTTTTTATCTGGTAGATTAAAAACCTCTTCTCCCTAAGCAGGTAATTATAAACTATGAATTTATTGAACACTCTTGCCTTTTCTGCATATAATGACAAAAGATGGTCTTTTCCAGAAATATTAAAATGTGTTCCTTCCATTACTGCATGACAAATTATGTTCCGTTCAAAATGTCAAAGCAATAATGAGCTTTTTTCTGTTGCATGAATGGTACAAAACAAAGCTAAATTCAGATTCTGCCTGCCAAATTCTGCCCTTATGGAGGGCATTGAACAAAGACAGGTAGGTTTGGCCAGCCCAGAACAAGATTAGCATGAGACCGTGGACGTTCATCCCACTGCACCAGACTGCCTGAATTCCCTGACTTATCTGTCTGTCCTCTGCAGTCTGACTTGTATTATTCAGTGATGCACAGATCTTCCTTGTCCAGTTGGTACGAGGCTTTCTATATATCCTGAATGCTGAGCGCCTTTGCCCTAAAGATAAACTTCCCTCCAAATATTCTGAGTTATTCTGGATACTATCAAACAATAATCAATGTGAGATAAGAACTGTTGAGAATTCATTATTTTCTGCTGGGCTATAGTGACATCCTGTACCTTACGAATTCTTCCCTCAGCATGCCTGAATAATTCCATTAGCTGTAACAGAGAATGAACTCCCCCCTTTTTAATCACCTGCCCATAACCCCTGCCAGGGCTGCAGTGGATACCAAGTCAGGTCCACATAACTACTGCCATTCTTTACCTCTAGCAATACTTCCTAGCTAATGTTTCTGGTTCCCTTTACAAAGTTACAACAGCAGCAATAAAAACGTTAAGGAATTTTAATGCTGCTTTACTGCACCTTTAGAAGTTCAGGAAAAGTAGAAACTTGCAAGCTTTAAGGAAAGGACACCTTTTATTGTAGCACTCAGGAACAGACATGTATCAGGTTCCTACATCTTTCCACCAACATTACTCTCTTCTCCACCACTTGATTTTTAATGAGCATTTAAATAATTACTCCTTCTTATTATGATGGTTACTCTAATAATACCAATAAAGGTAGTGTAGATGCTCCATAAAAAGCACTCCTTTAATTGAATTATTATTAAATTAAAATGCCATAATTGAGAACACTAGTTTAACAAGTCTCCTTATAAGACCAGCCGACATTAAAGAGAAGGGCATTAAATACTGAAAAGATTTAGTGTTTCATAGCAAAGAAAATGTATGGTTATATGGGGTTTGACAGGTCACCTATGCAAGAGCCAAATACTTTCCAGGTGCCTGCAGTGTGAACTATATACCAGCTTGATCTGTTATACAAAAATATCTGTAACACAGGTCGAAAATGAAACCGTTACATTTCTGCTGGAAGACATTTCGTAAGCCATCGAACTATGCAAAATAGGCAAGAACATTTATTTACATATTTTTATCACTGAATGCTACCATAACTAAACACTCACAATATCAGATGCTTTACCCTCACTCCATTCCCTGGGATGTTTAAAGTGCTGCTATCTCCACTTACAGAGGGACTGACAGTCCTAATAAAAGAGAGACATAAGTGTGAAGTAGGGTCCAAGCCTGAGTCGGGATCATCACTGCCAGTCCAACAGTCATCGCCAGCCTTAAACACCAAATGCAATGGCACTATTTCTCTTTATACTTCTCTTCATTTTAATTTTATGATGACGGCAACACGAGTTGAAGAAGTAAAACCAGCTGAACTCCTCTAACCTTCTGCAGAACTAACACAGTGCATCCATCCCTGTGCTGCCTCATCTGAAGAAACGGCTCTAGAGAGTCTCGCAGCATTTCCTGCTGAGGATGATGGGGACTATCACCTACAATTCATAAAGTAAGCATCAACTGGCAAAAAAAGTTGGTGTTTCATGACTTAGCAAGATGCCTGCAGTCTCACAACCTAAGGGCCTCCAATTCTCCACCCAGATAAAAAGCCACTCTCTCTTGTGAAGCTCAGCCAACCTGAAGGGCATCCTCAGTCAAGGAGAGGAGTTGAAGGTTTAGTGCTAGAACATAGGCATGAGGGGGAAACAAAGATGAAAAGATTTTAAGAGGTGGATGCAAAAATAACGGTGGTGTCTGAAGAAAGGAGAAGTAAATGGGAAGCACACTAAACCCTCTGTTTCAGACCATACGTGGCCCTATTCTCTTCTTCTACCTTGTCCCTTGAATAGCCTCTCTGCCCCAGTGCAATCTTCAAAAAGAACAAAAATCACAACTTCATTCAAGAGTCGTCTGTCACACATTGCCTGCATGTTTTACAGCTTTCTCCATCCTGTTTCTATTACTGAGACTGCTAGTTCTCTACAGAGATTATGCAAAAAGCTTTATGCCAAGAGAACCTACAAACCTCACAAGACCCTCTCATTCCCAGCATTGATTTTAATTAGCAACGAGAATATTCTTGAGAGCATTTTCTACTTGTTGAAAAAAATCTACAATAGCACTGGTTGGTGCCCATATTAAAATACACTAATATTTTTAATAGAGGGCCAAATTCTATCTGTGCTAAAGCCAACTGCCAAAATCTGTCCTTGATGGATTAAAATCTGCCCTACTTTTGGGATCCTATTTTGTTTACTAACACAATTGTGCTTTCCATTGATTTCAGTGGTCAGGGCTATGTTGATCATATTTAGGCATGACAGCAAATTGTCTATCATTCCTGTAATAACGAATATTATCTTTTTGTTTAATAAACTATTTTATCATATTATTTGAAAACCAAAAAGATTAATTGCCAATCACATAGTTGAGCAGCCAGACTGTCATGCTGTGTATCTATAGTCACCCCTCTCTTAATTCTAAGAACAAAGAGCATGAAGCCTTGAAAGAATTAGAGATATCAACCTTACAATCATACTCTTAGCCAAACTCTGATTTGAATTACCCTGTAATGAATCTGAAGTATCTCCACTGACCACCAGTGCAGACTTTGAGTTCTTACAGATTAAGTTATAACAGGGTACAAAAAATAAGGATCTTAACTAGGTTTATATGAATATAACAAGCTGTGATTTTTTCGGTAAATTTTCCCCAAAAGCATTTTATATGTTGTCTGTGGCATTTACACTTACAAAAAAGGAGATGGCTGCAGGCACACTACAGCCATGCATAATGCAAATAGATGCTTCTTAATGGACACAGACGAACTTTGGCTGAAGATGCAGCTTCTGTTCAATAGTCCCATTTTCTGTAAGACTTAATCATACCTTAGAATTGTACTGCCAGATTCACATAAATGAGCTGAATGCACAGTTCGGTTTAATTTACAGTGCATCACAAAATGGTAATATTATATTTTTAAGTATAAAATGTCAATAGTCATTTGGAGCAACCTCCTTCTGGATGTCAAATTTTTCATTCCTAAAAAGAGCTTGTGGCTTACTGGAAGTTAATGTTCAGCCTACAGAAGTATAAGAAGTGCAGAAAAGGAAAAAAAATGCATAGCAAAAATCAGAACTAACAATCTAGGGATTTTGACCCAGAAGCAGTATTAAGATGGAAGATAAAAACATGTTTGTCATCTCTGAACACCTTCTTCTAATTGGTGTTAAACTCTAAAATACAAAGGCAATTTATAAAACAGAGAAAGGGAGAAGTGTGAAAAGTAAGGAGTGAACAGAAAAATCAATATTAAAAGATCAATAGTGAATGAGTTAACTTTTAAATTAGCCCTTTGTGATACAACAGTTTCAATTGACTCCATCTTTAGCATCCAAACAGCTTTGTGTCTTTTAGTTAGTTCCTGTGAAGCTACAACATCAGTTAGCAGATTGTAAGGATGCTTTACAAACCCACTGTACGAAATAGTGAAAACTATCAGTGAAAACAGGGAAATTAATTGGGGGGGGGGGGGGAATTGTACCCATTAGTAAGATGAAAAGGCCATAGGAATATCCATGGCTGTTGGTTTTATATATAGTACCCCATTTAGAGCATTCATGAAAAACCCTTGTACTGCTCAAGGACACTTTTAGGCCTTTTCTTTGCATAAGGTATTCAAATGCATTTGAAATAATGTCAGTCTTTTCCACAACATATGAAATATGCCAGCAGCTTCCCCTTAAATTGGTTTCCTGTAAGTAGTTTTGTTTGAAAACTGGCAAGTGCTGGGATTTTTTTTTCCCCACAGACTTTTCTAAGGTGCCATTTTCTCATCTTACAAGTCAGAATTCTGAGTAATCTGAATAGGAACTTAAAGGAGGATACAAAAAGGAAATTGTCCATGTCATATAATGGAAAAATAAAGAGTAAATTAGGAAACAATAAAAAAGCCAAAGGGTGAAAACAAATTTTCCTGATTTTTTCCCCAGGAGTACTTCTGTCTGTTTTACTACAACTATTTCTTAAGGGCATTAGGTGCCTATTCATAGTTAGTAAATGAAATAGCATTTTTGTTTTAATTCATTACTTCTTTAACAAATGCTAACTCCCATCTCTGCTTCTTTAAATCCACAAAATCTCCACGTTCAATCCTAAGAAGTATTATAAAGGCTATAAATCTTGTTTTAATGGAATGTACATTTAGCTATGAAGAGATAATTGACGTTATGGAGGGCCTAGATGCTGAATTATATAGGTTATCTAATACAAAGGGGACTCATTACTGAAGCACCACAAACAAGTAGTAATATATGTATATTGTTCTGAGTGGCGTTATAGCAAAAGTGTTCAGGTCTGCAGGGATTTATAAAACACAAGAAAACAGCAGACATGCACTTGTAAATTTGTCTCATTTGTCTCTGAAGTTAAAGGTTATTCCCTTGATCTGAATTTGTAATAAAAACATGCTAGACTAAGGTTTGTAGAGAATGTTTGAATATGTAAATTGTGTATAATGATAGGCAATTATAGGGTAAAAACTGGACGTTATGAATGTTACAGAATTGCATGGAGCATCAAAGTATTTTCCTTCAGATGAAATATTTATCTTTTATGCATGTTATAAGCACTTTTTCAAAGGTATTCAGCAACCTATTTGAGTGGAGAGTTGACAAAAATCAAACCATTACAACAGGCTAAGACTGTGGGCTTATGCACAGGAGAAGCCACAGCTTTTTACAAAATATACATAATAAATCTCTTGAACTAATGGTTCCGGAGATGGATCCTCAAGGACAAGTTCCACTGATTTTCACTCCCTTAGATGAAAGCTGGTCAGATGTTTCTGGATATTTTAAAGATGTGGGGAGGGGGACTGTGGAGAATAACTAGGTAAGAACGTGCATCTCCTTGAAGTGATTCAATGAAGCCCCATTTCTCCTCCAGTTAGCTGCCTGCAGTGTTCAGGGAGAAAAAAAAGGATACCGCATCCAGATAGAAAGGAGTAAAGCCGGGAGATGATACTGTAGTTTATGCTGCTGAAGATAAGGTTTTCTCCTTCTCTGAGCACGACAGTCTGTTCAGGTTAACCAACTGCAGTGTTAGAATAACTCCAGCCGACTTGTCACAGAGTACAAAAGTCATCAGCAACTGAATGTTCTTTTCTGCACCGCAATTAAGACGAATCAATACGACGTGCCACAAATGGTATTTTACTCTCAATAAGAACTCGGGCTGAGTTTATTCAGAATATTTTAGCGCTTCCCCAGGGGATTTTGGTCCGACGCAGATGGCAAATAAAGTACTCAGCCTAGGGCTAGAGCACATTATGCTAATTCTAATGTCAGATGTACTTTAATATACAGCTCTATTTAATCACCCCATTATTTCACATTTCCATATGAAAAACCTGCGGCACTTCTGCAGAGCTTTCACTCTGCGACAATGCCAGCTTCCTTCAACTAGCTCACTGCGAAACAGAAAAGAAGACTGGTCATTCTCGCCAGTCAAAATGTTACAGTTTCAAAGTTTCAGTATTCCTGAATTTAAAGTGGGTCTTCCAGTGCAATTAGCAAATCGCTCTGCTAGAATGCTGATATATACAAAATGCTAAGGAGGTGTGATTTAAAAAAATAAAAATAACAGCCCTCCCTCTGCACCTTACCCGCTTGCACACGCAGACATATACAGACACTCATCTCAAATTCAGTTGCAAAACAGCAATAATAAAAATAATAAAAGCATTGTCATAGTGCAATTTGACCAATATTCTCAACACTCATCCCCAAAACGCTAACATTGCCGGCTGCATGGCTTCCGTTACTTAGAACAGACATGGCTGGCACAGCTGCCAACCTACAGATGTCTCTGAATAAAACCTTCCTTGTGTATCAATAATTTTTGCCTGTAACAGACTACACCTCGAATTAGATTTACAAGCCGCACCCTTTCAGCATAAGCCACTCACCAAACTCTCTGCAAATTTACCTTGATGCAACATCTCTGGTGACCACAGAACTTGAACCTATGGACTTAAAGGCAACATGATTCAAAACTGGATTTACATTGAAAAGAATGAAGGAAAAACCTACACTAAGGAGCTATTTTTTTTTTCAAAGCCATGTAGGTTCTAGAGGTGCAGACAAGGAAAGCAGAAGCAATCCTTGGAGCACCTCTCTTCAGCATCCAGGCTTTTTACCTTTGAGAGTAATTCTGTGAGAGACTCTTAATTCAGCTTTTGTGCAAGGTCACAAGTGAAATGAGTTTCATGGTCTCAGAAAAATCTTCCTCCAGTTTGGCATAACTGGGGCTCCATGACAACTAGTACTGCACATTAGGGGAGACAGGTCAGGACTGGATTATACTGAGATGCTGTTAGAGGAATGCATGAAGCTTAAATCAATCGGTTTTCTAATCATTGCATTAAACCTACACCATATTTCGTAAAAAAAAACTATTTAGAAAAAGACCTATTTTTTTCTCCTTCAAGCACCCAGTCTGCATCCTTTAAAAATTGTTCAGTAATGCATGCAGAAGCCAGCACCTGGGGCCAGACCTCACCTGGTTTCACTGTTATGCGTCAACATTTAAAGAAACAGAACTCTGCTGCTGTGCCTTGACATGGCATATGCCACAAATTCCGTGTCCTAATTTGAACACAGCAGATGATATCTCTCACATTCAAGGCAGAAATGCTTACCCTTTCAAGCTTTATTTTATATATATGTATGTATGTATGTATGTATGTACACACACACACATATGCATATATATATATATGTATATATATATAAAGTGATTTGCTCTGTAAATATGGTTATGAATATAGCAATATGCCCAAATGAGAAAGGGGGCTGAGAGGTATAGATGGATTCTCCTTCCTCAACCATTGCAAGTAGTTCTTCAAATATAGGGCTTGATCTTGGGGGAATCTGATACTACAGTTTCACCTTATTGGAAGTCTTGCCTGTCTGGGAAATATGGCACAAGTTAATTTAGTAAATTAGGGCAGTTTTAAGGTTTGTTGAGTATAGAATATCTCATCCTGAATATGAATAGTTAAATTCAAAAGTGTAATGGAAAATGAATGTTTAATATCCTAACACAAAGCCCAAAGTCAATGTGAATCTTTCCACTCACTTCAATGGACTCTCGATGAGGGTCTTATTCCATATTGGGATTTGTTAGTCTCCAGACACTGTCTTCAACAAACCTGGTTTGTGGTGATGCAGTTAAAAGAACAGAACTGAGCTCATAGCAGCTATAAGCCTAAAGAAGTCAGTTGTAAATATATTAGAGGAATGAACAGAGACATACCTACTAAAGTATCTTTTGCATCTTTAGTTAAATGAACTACAGCAATTGAAATAGGAGAAATGCATAAATTGAAATTAATCCTTGACAATTCTGTTGCTTTTTCTTATGTTGATATTATGTTGTTTTTAGGAAGGAAAAAAGAATAATAATACTCTGTAGATCTTTTTCTTTTGCTCAGTTTAGATAAACTGACTGCATTCTTAAGCTCTGTTACTAAGACTTCTTTGCAAACATTGTAGCTGAAACTAGCAGAACATTTTTTTAATAACATATTTATTCTTGGCAATAAACAAATTTGTGGAATCCCAGTCAATTTCCATCATTATGGAAATTTTTTGAGTGCCAGAATGTGTCTGCAGACACATCTTGCACTAAAGAGTTCCTACAGGACTCCAAGTCCTGTAAAGGAAAATCCCAGACTGGGTGAACAAAGAGTCAAAATGAGCAGAAACATTAAAAATCTAAATATTAAGAGGGGTGGGGGAGAATAAAGTGTAAAATACTTCAGACAACAAAAGAAAACATCAGTTACAGAAGTAGGGATCTTGGGGGTTGCTCTAGATTAAATAGTTAAAATGCAATCCATGACTACGAAGTTGCAAAAGATGAATATACAATCGTACTTCCTTAACTGCAAAGATAAAAATACAATTTTTGCTCCTTAAATAGGTGTTGTTTTATGCCACTATTACACTGCAGAAAATAATGCCAATGTGGATTAGAAGAAGAACCTAAAAACTTCATATTTTATTTCTACACAATCCAGATTGATCACCTAAGAGAAGCATAATTAAACAATGCTAAGCATCCCAACCCCTTTGAGAATGTGCTGCCTAAAAATATTTTTAGAACAATCACTGTAGTAATTCTTCTTAGTTGTAGAAACACTCCAAATCAGAAAGTCAATTTTTCCTCTATTTGCAGAAGTGTGCTGGTTTTCACTGGAAAGGCGCCTGTGTTTTGTTTGGCTGCTGTTCATATACTGCCTTGGCAGGATTTCCTTGGATTGCTTACAGTGAACATTGCTCTTGCATACAGTAGCACTCCCATTTTAACTGTCCCAGCCACACGTTTTCTAATAACACACAGAGAGCTGCAAAATCCCTATAAGCACAGCACTTTAAAGCAGCAACAGAAGGGGGTGGGGGCGGAGGGCTGGAGGGGGGAGGCTCTGCCCGTTCAAAATTGAGAGCTGCAAATGCAGGATGGTCCTTTTAAAAACAACCAATGTGAATTGTGTTTAAGGAGCAGCTTTCCAGGAAAAGAGAAAAAAAAAAAACAACTCGGAGAAGAGGGCCTGGTTCAGCTGATTCACTGAATCTAATCTGCACTGAGGAGGCTCTGAATGTCACTGAATTGGGTCCTAAGTACAATTTATTTTCTTTTTTGCTTTTTTTTCCCCCCCTCCTTCTGAAAGTGCAGATAACTTGATAATTCTTGGTGTCACCTGCGTGTTCAAGACCCAGCACCTGATCCTGTGGTCCCTGGGCATCCAATTTTCCACCCCGTCAGGGGAAGACAGCGGCATCAGAAACACAGAACTCAACTGTTGGAGTCAAACGGGCAGATGACATAAAAGAGAAGGACATCTATCTCGCCGAAATAGTCACTGGAAACAAACACAGCATTTCTACCTACAGCTGAGAGAGAAAAAGCCAGTAACAAAACCGTTATTCAGCTCCGTGCCCTCTGCAAATAGCACTGACTTGTTAGTGGACAGCTGCAGCTCAGCCCCCCTCCAAGCCAATCCAACTTGCTGCGTTTGCCACCCTGCTTTTGCAGATCGACCGCAATTTGCATCTCCATGCATCTCATTTCTCGTTAAGTAAGTTGATTAATTTGGGCGAGGGAAGTTGTCATTCAAAAAAAGACATTTCCACGAGCATTATTTCTGCCTTTCCAAATTCCACGAGCTCCCCCCCGCCGGTACAGCCCCTACTTCGCACCTCTCTTTCTCCTTGTTGTTTACAAAGGTTTCATTATGTTTTCAACTAATCAGAAAGGCCTACTAATATACAATTAACATGTGACTATAAAAAAAAAAATAGCTTCCAGAAGAAGGAAAAGTAATTAAGCAGAGAATGCTTTTCAGTAAGTGCTCGCTTTAACCCATTGTCAGAGAACAGAGTCTAGGTTAGTCCACAATGGATGGAACAGATGCCAAGGGCGAAATGTTAAAAGCAAATAAAAAAGGACATTATTTTCTTTGGGAATAATAACTATCAACGGCACAAAAACGAACATCAGACTGCAGTTGTTTTTATCTGACCTCCTTCTCTTTCCTCCACTTCTCTAAAGTGCCTTTTCTGCGTGTTTCATTAAAATAAGCACAAAAAAAATAAAGGTATCATTTATTGAGTCTTTGCTTCCAGGGTGACAATTCCAAATACTCAGCATCACCATCAAAATGGCACAATTCTGGGCTACTAAAAAGATTTTACTTTAAAAGATTTTGGGCCTAAACTTACACATCTTCCCACAAACCAAGCTCCTAGAAAAGTCAGCAGGAATTTTACCCGAGCAATGACAAGGGGGGGGGTTAAACCCTCTGCAACTTGCGCTGTGTTATCTCAACACAGAGGAACTATAGGAGACAGTTTAAAAGGTTGCAGTGTTTGCAGTGTTTCAGTTATTAACTTTTATCCAGTTATTAACTTTGTATCTGCTGACACTGTCCTCAGCCTGAGAGCTGCCACACAGGTTGGCAGCCTAAGGCCACATATATACACACACACACACACACACACACACACACACACACATATATATATATAATATGTATATATATGGTAAACCAAAAGGGTATCTAAATAGATTCAGCCTTTTTTCTATCCAAGGATTGTCAAAATACATTCAAATGTGCCCCGTATTCTTGATGCATTCAGCCAACCTCCACGGCAAAAATGGTTCCCTTTGGAAAAATATGAGTTCCTCTAGATGTTTGTCCTTGGAGTGGAACACTTGGGATATTTTTTATTTCTGTTCCCCGCCCCCCCCCCAAATGAATTCTAAAACAAACAGACACTTAGTGGTGTGTTTTGAAAACCAAATTCTGCAAGGAGCTCTGTGTTTGCAGGAAAACACTAAGTACCACTGTGGTCCCACCGAAGCCAGGGGGAGGTGAGGGGCATTCGGAAAAACAGGCCCTCCAAAGACACAAAGGAACACATGCAGTAACAGCTCCTTTTTCTTAAATCCCCCCCCCCCAATGAATTTATATTCCAAACTATGTATCACATACAGAGTATTTTTTACTACCCAAAATCCCATTAGTTTCATTGGCACTTTAGGTAATAAGATTTGCATGGTAAAAATTCCATTTCTATTAGATTGGGTCCATAGGACTCACCAGCCTGATATGATTGTCAGAGGAAAGGGAGGATCTGTGGGTTTTTTACAATATGAGGATTTGTCCACACAGAATTTGGCACCAGTTTAATCAAAAGGACTCACTTTAACCAGTACAAACTCCAGTGTAGCCTCTATTTCTCTCAGCTTAAAACTGGCTATATCAGGAAATTTCTCACTGTAAATTTATACAGGTATGCTAAAACAGGTCAGCTAAACTGAAGTGATCATCAGTTCAAATCTATACCCAGAAGTATTCTGGATTATCAATATGAAAACCCCCTTTAGTTAAACCCGTATAAGATGGCATTCAGGCCAGACCTAAACGTTGCCTTCACTTCCACATGCGAAGCCTGTAAGAGATAGGATGGTACTTTAGACTGAATCCTCAAGCTCTCTGCAAGGACAGAGTGAAATCAGAGAGACTCACATGAGCCAGATCCTGCCACTCTTGCTCATGAGAGCATAAAAACAGTGGGTCAGGCCCATTCAATCCAGGACCCTGTTTTCAACTATGGCTGCTAGCAGAAGCTAGCCTCTTTCAGCCTTCACTATCTAGACCTCCCAGCTTCTAGTAGTCAGTGTTTTAGGGACTTTCAAAGCCTTTCTTTGATCCAGACCAGATTAGCATTTTTTTAACCATACACAGACCTATCTCCCTGAATTTGCCTAATCCTTTCCTGTACCCATGTTACTTTTAGCCTCTGCAATGTCCTGCAGCAATGAGTTCCACCCTTTAATTACGTGTGTGTGAAAAACTACTTCCATTTGCTTTAAGTCTACTGCCTGACTCACATGCATTCAATGGGAACACTTGCCCTGCTAAGTGCAACCTGAGTGAGTCATGGCAGCAGACCATCGCAGAATACTACCCGAATGAGATGGGCAACAAAATCCAACTCTGCTTTTACCCAATTCTTACTTCAGCCAAATCCTTACTGATTCCCTAGGAGACTATCTTCTAAGTAGAAGCTCCTGGAAAACTTCAGGATTGGGCACAGCCATCAGAAATGGAAGCTCTTTCCCAAACCACTTTTCCTTTCAGTTGTTTTGTCTCCTCATTTTTGATCTACTGCATAACTTTTTGTTCTGTTCCTCATCTAGGTTTAAATGTCTCCAGCCAAGGAGATTTATTCATCAAATACTGGGAGATGGGCTTATGAGAACTTTGCAGAAATAATGCTGAAGCTCGACATTTTTCCACCAGTACCTTTTAAGAATACTCCACAACCTGAAAATTACTCACGGTCTGGAAGTTTTTTCTAATGCTCATTTCACACTTAGCTCAGTTTACCTATGATTCATGGCCGTAGCTCTCATTTTAGAAATGCATAAGTATTGTACTCAGCATCGAGCAGATACTGAAGTCCCATTGACTCCACACACTTCCTAGCCTAACTCCAAACTTTCTTGAAATGCGGAATTGGGGGTGTAGAGTGAGGGTGCTCATGCTACTGAATCACCCCATGTTCCTGAAATGCTTGAATCATATTCCCAGGTACCTTCTCCATACTTATTTGCTCATATATTTTTAGTTCTTTTCATCATTCCCTATGAAATGATCCCTCCAGCGTTTTAATCACTTTTGCTGTTCTTCTCTGAATTACCTCCAGTTTGACAACACCCTCCAATTAGCAAGGTGCACAGAAATATACACAGTATTGGGTCATTATTCTGTGTAAAAACAGTTTTCTATTTAAAGTCTTGCTATGGATCAGATTCTGATTTCAAGAACACTCAAGAATGGTGTAACTGAGGACTGAATTTGGCCCATGTACATAACTAAGGCTGACTGAAGCAAGCAAATTCAGAAGTAAGGGTATTTTCCACAACTCAATGTCACTGTCTCTGGATCAAGCAGCGTTCCCTTCTCTAAGACCCCTGAAACAGGCAGGCAGAGCTGAGTGACAGAGGGATTAATTGACAACCTTCAGTCTGAACTGTCTTGCCTTTATCAATCTCAGGCAGATGCTTAACTCTATCGAGAGGTTATTTTCTAACCAAGACATCATGGCACACCAGATTTACAAAAAATACAATTCAGGGATATGGGATACAAAACATCAAGAAGGGCCCAGAAGACGCATAGAGCACACCGAAATCAGGCTGACATATAGCCAGAGTTTGGAGGGAGAAACCAAATAAGCATCCAGGAGCGTCTGACAGGGGACAGATAGCGAGGATGCCAAGGAATTGTTTCAGGGATTCCACTGGGATTTAACAAGAAGTAATGGGATGTAATTAGGCCAGTGACAGTGTAGGCCGGTTATCAGGAAAATGTTTCCTAACTGTGAGGCCCACAAATCCTTAAGAGAAGTCCCAACTCAGTGTTGCCGCAGAATGAGGAGAAGCACTTCAGAATACGTGACAACAACGTTGTATTGCCAGCGACTGGGCAGCATTATGTAATAGGCATTTCCTACTTTTTAAATATAGAGGCATGATTCACAAAAATGATTCTGAGTGCTCAGGGTATCCCATTTAGAAACACGGGGCTCAGTGGAGCTACTCACACACTCCAACTTCAACAGAGTCGGTGTGGCACAGGAGCCTCAGTGCGCTCTGTAAATGAGTGTTATCAATATCAGTCACTAAGAGCTCAGGTCAAAACTGCTAATATCTCATCAGTCATGCGAGCTGCACATCTCTTTCCTAACACACACCTTTAGATTTATTATTAGGATATTTCAGCTCTTTGGTATTTTTAAATCAAGCTGATTCACATACTTTAATGTTCAGTAGAAAATTAAAAATATATGCCAATGAAGTGTTTTTCCCAACTTATTAGGAAATACATATGATATATATTTATATATTATGTATTATCATCTTTGTAGACCTAATGATGTGTGCTTTCTCACACGAGGTGACCTGTTACTCAGATTAATAGATTCAATTTCATATCTACAAGCACAAGGTATTTTTACCTAAGCTTGGTCATATGTGTCTATGCATAAAAGATGTTTATTGGGTTTTGCTGGGAAGGGGGGTTGAAAGGGAAGGAAGGCTGAACAGTTGAGTCAATATTTATCCCTCTGTTGAGATGGATGAGGAGTGGATAAATCTGGTGTATACTCTTTGTCTACTGACCTTGGCAATAGGGACTGCTCTGTAGACCCATCAAAGTCAACAAATACACTCCCATCTAACTAACTGTAAATGTTAGGTACAGGATATACAAAGAAGTCATAACTGTTTTGGTGGATAATGTGAACTTTCATGATGACAAAATGAGCAGCACTATCCATTACCCAAGAGGTGAGAGAACTGAAAGTCATTTAAGAGTTGGGAGAAATAATAAACTAATTTTTGAGTTACAGATTCCAAAATGCTAGTTTCTAAAACCACCTCCTTCACCTCGGAAGAGCCACTACATTTAGTGGCCTTCAATTCTTCCAAGTTTAAATGCACACACAATTTTTCTGACTGCAATTTTATATCTGAAAAAAGAAATTGGAGTAATACATAAACCCTGCCTTCCTGAAAACTAAAATGGGACAGAGGCATGAAAGCTCCCCTAATTCTCTAGCTCTCAAAGCATGAAAAGGGACATGCATCTTTTTATTGTTCAAATCAAAGTGGTCACTCCTGCTTCAGTCTGCAGGCCTGACCTTCCTTCGAGATTCTGAGCGTTTCGTCACATCTCCTTCACAGTGTGAGGTGCTCTGAAACCACAAAGCACCAGCCAGTGAAGGCAAAGGCTTGAGCCGTATTTCACAAGGCTCCACACTGTCAGTTCCTTCCTCCCTGCTTGGTTCCACCTACTTGTTTGTGTCAGGATTTGGAGACAGAGGTTGACTGAAAGCAAAGTTCTTCTGTGCCAGTCCCCACATCCCTTGCAGCCTTGGCCAGTTCGTTACAGAGGGAAGGCTGTGGCCGTAGGATGCAGAACTGCAGCACAACAGAGGACAGCCAGGAAGTGGCATGGAGACTGTGAAAGGTGACCAGAGGTGCTGCCTGCAGCACAGCAATCATACAGGGATTAGGGAATCCAAATGGCATTCAGGGTGAGATCTGAAAGCTGCCCACAGCTTTCAAAAGGACAGTGAATCTCCATTGAAGGTAAAGGGAATTAGAAATCCAAATTCCTCCCAGAATCACCAGCTTTTGAGCTGTTTAAATGCACACAGTAGTTTCAAATCTCAGTCTACAATAAACACATTCTATTTGGGTTTCCTATCTTTTCCTAACTAATTACAAAGTAAAATGTCTTTCCCTCCTTTGCCAACTACCCCTTTGTTTTACCTATTACCAAGCTCTCTTCTGGTGACTTCTGTTTAATTTTCCAGTGCTGAAGTCAGAAGCTAAGCAGACCAAATTTCTGCCCTACTGTAAACCTACTAGAGGCTTTTACCAGAGATAAATGGAGCCCTGCAGACACAATAGGGTGCAATGGAGTGGCATAAGGAGAGATCTGATTTCACTACTATAGGGATACAGACAATGCAGTTATGTGGTGATTATTATATAACCTACACCTCTATAACAGACAAATAGGAGTCAAACTTGTGCACTTAAGTAATAAAAGGTTTATAAATGGGCCTCTTCTATTAATGTAAATAGTCTTCTCTATTTTATTAAGATCCATCTATTGTACGGTGCACTGAGCTAACAAGCAATCTTCAGTTGCCACCTCGCGTGTCTGCATTGCACAGTACAATTTCTCCTAGATAAATATCTCAAGAGAAGCAGGAAAACAATTAAAACTAGAAGGTAATAAATGATGAAGAAGCCTATGAACAGCATGCTGGCCCTCTTCCCAGTCTTCATTCATGCATCAAAAAATCCCATAGCTCTGAGTCTTTGAGAGGGCAGCTGGGCAGTAGGGATGTCCACAGTAATATAAATGGGAATTAGATATGATCACATGTGCTCATTGCATTTTCAACAGCACACGTAATCTTCTCCCCCCTTCCCTCCGGTTCCCCCACCTCTCACCCTACTACCAGAATACATGACAAATGATCCTGTAACCAAGCAACCGGACAACTGAAGAGTTTCAAAGTTTCAGCACATGACAAAACTAGCTACGATCATTTGGGTGATCAGGCTCTGGCTGAAGAGGCCATACCTGTTTTCTGAGCTAAATACCTTTGCTCTTTCAGTCAGTTGTTTTGTCCTGGCAAGGGTTTGCAAGGCTAGGTGAAGGTAGAATTTTGTCCTCTGAGCTTAAAAGCTCTGTCCACTCATACTGCTGTTCCCTGACTTTCTGCAGTTCCCTGACACATACAAGAGGATGACAAGCACAGAGGAAATGAAGATGTGTCTACCTGACGGTCACTTGCATAGCATCAGTGGAGTCATCCCAGTTGATGCAACTGTGGTGATACGATACCCCAAGGAGATTTCATCCCCAGCTAGTGAATGCTCAGAGAGTGTCCACTGGCAGGTACAGAACACTTAGCACAGTTTAATCCACCACCACTATTCTATTTCTTTGTATAATGCCATAACATTATTTATAAGAATTAAGTCATTGAAAACATTTTAAAATAGCTAAATCTTTTTCATGGGCCTATTCTAACTGCACTAGCGCATTCCACTGGGGGATGGATTGTGAGATAATTGATTTTGATGCCACCATGTGTGCCCTTGCCTTAGACTCAGGACACATAACTCACGTAGAGGTCAATTTTCTCATAGTACAGTCCCCAGTGGCAGGGTCTACAGCTTAAAGAGATTCTATGCTAGAAAAAGTATATGATTATCACAGGCTGGCATTTAATGGTAAAATTATGTTTATTACCTATACACACACACACACGTGTGTGTGTGTATGTGTATAGGTAATAACGTGTGTGTGTGTGTGTGTGTGTGTATAATGTGCGTGTATAAAATCGATACTGTATATATAAGGAGTATATTGAATGTATGTCTATTTGTACAGATATGTATGTAACTCTCACCAGTACAATATCTTTGATATATACGTAGAAAAATGTACAGCAAGAATTTTTAACTCTTTTATCACAGACAGCAGAGATGGGCTAACAAACAGATCCTTACTACAGACATTCAGTTCTACCCATTTGAATCAACAAGGGAAATAAATGTCTTGAAAAGGAATGCAGCCCAGAATCCGTTAATTTTTTAAAAGCCTGAGCTATTTTAAGCCTTCTCAAATCCTTGAGTATCCTGGCAATACTGAGTCAGCATTCACATATTATCCATAATGGTTAACTTGCCACCACAGATGAAAACTGTTAGTAATAAAACTTGACCCTATTAGGTTTGCCCAAGATTAAGTTTTCTGGCTGATTACTGAATGCGGGTGGTCAGACATGCATTTGTACATCTCCATTTAACAACAGGGACCCATAAGAATGTGGTGTTACTCTAAAGAAAACTAGTCATAGGTAACTAAACCCCCCACAAAAGACTTGGCAAGGCACCCTGAGATCATGCTGCCAAATTCCAAGAAGGGTGAATGCTTTCCAATCCCCAGAAAGCATTCAGGTTATACTCTTTGGTGAGGCTGAGGTTAAATCTAGCATCAGGTAGAGAAAATTGGTTGTAATTGGTTGGAGTTCTTAGCCGACCGGCATTCTAGGCTGTGCAATAAGAGGTAGTTTACAGGCAAAGGGATAGAGCAGGAAAAGCAGTCAACTGGAAAATATCACATTCCCTTTATCAACCCAGCTCCTTGGTGCCTCTCCATAGGAACATTCCCTCAAACTCAGTTTTTAAGTTACATCCAATTTCTGACCCCAAGTGAATGTTTAAAGTATTCATACTGTGTGACCTTACCACTTACACCTCCATCCATTTTTGACCACCTTAAACCCACAGAATATAACCTCAGCATGAGACCCACCATTTGGATGCCAAGCTTCAAGTCTATGTATGTCAGCCACAGTGAGAGATCTGCCTTTGGGACCAAGATGTGCCTCTAAGTGAAGACAGCGAAAGGAATGAGGAAAACTATGTTGGGAATGTGCATCACTGGAATTCTTTAAAGCTAAATGAAATCTGTATTCCATTTCACTGTCAGACTTTAAATCAGAGAGCTTCAAGTAAGAAAATACACTTTGGGAAATTAACAGGTTAGTACAGCTGGAATTTTTCATCACTGCTGCCTAGTACAAGTTTTTTGGCCACTTTTAAGTAAAGAAAAGAATGTTGAGCAAAGATCATCTCCAGCATGCTGAGCTTCGGACCAGAAACTATTAACATCCTTATCAGGATGTATGATTATAATTAATAAAATCACCTTCTTCATCCATGTTAGAATTACTGTGGCCATGGATAGTGCAGATATGCTGGAGGGATTTCAGACAGTTATCAACTCTTCCAAGAGTAACCCTCCTCACTGCACTGCACTCATTGAATTTACATCTCATTGCATCAGGCAATAATTAACAAAAACAAAAAGACAAAAAATAAAACAAAACAAAACAAAAACCATCAAAAACAAAAAAGCCCTCCAGATCTTGTGAACTATGGGATTGCAGGAAGCCAGGTCCCTGTAGATTCTGGCTGGTTTAATAACACTGGTAAGAAAACAAGAGTGATAAAAAGAATGACCAGCGTGTTCAAGAACAATGAACAGAATATCAATCACAGCACAACTGGCAAAACTGTGCCCATTCTCCTCCTTGCAGAGACGCTAACCCTGACCTATTTGCTGCAGCAAAGGGGCAGATTTAATGAAACAACATGGCCGGAAGGGTTGCCATGGTAGGATACCCAGTAGATTATGCTATGTAGCATGCAGGCAAGAGTAAAGGGCAGTGTGTAGGCTCCTGCCTCCTCATGGGGCGCAGAATCCCTCCCGTCCTTCTCCAGCTCCCTAGCGAGATGGCAGTCCCCAAGCAGTGCTTGCAGGAGGCAGAGCCACGAGTCCACCCACTCCTGTTCCCTCCACCCATTCTCTTCTGGAGAAACCCTTGTGATGCAGTTTGTGCTCTCCAAAGCTACGTTAGTATTGGAAATGCCAACATGAGCTGAAGGAGGAGAGAAATGGAGGATGCCCTGCTGCTCTGCACAGTGTTCTTGGGAGAGGCCTCCTGCTAGCCTTACAAAAACAATTTGGAGGCCTCCACGGATGCTGATTTTGCTCCATGAAAACAGTTCACTGATAATGAAAAAGATCTATTCACAAAACACAGCCACTTGACAGGAGCCAGGGTGACAGTATCCGAGCCGAGAGGAATTGCTTGACAGGAGTCACTTGAAACTTTCACTATCTCAGATTTTGTCCCAAACCGTGCCCTCCTAATTTTGCATATAAGCAACTGGCTTGTCCTACTTGTGTTATCACAGTTCCTGCTTGATTTACAAACTGCTCCGTCTCCCTAAGTGTGCCACGCAGCCCTGCATGCTGCATACTGAACACCATGGGCCCATCAATTTAGCATGGCACAAATTCTCACAGTGGAATGATGTTTTGCACTGGGCTATTGTCCACAAACCATTATTTGTCGAAAAACAAACAAAAGGAGAATGTTGGATATACTTTTACATGATACTTTCCTGGTTCCTGAAAACGTGAGATAATGAATAAAAATGTTCATTACAGAATTATTCACTTTTCTCCATGATTCACGTCCCGGTAATTACCGTGACCAGCCTAATAAAAACTGCTACAAAACGAAGGTCAACTAGCAGTTAGAAGTGTTCATTTTCATTTCAATGTATTCATCTCTGGCTCCTAATGGCCTCATTTTCTCCTATGCTCTTTAATAAATACCACTGAATTACAGGTTAAATAGCTAAATTAAATTATTGCAATTACAGTGTGCGGAGCACTGAAACTGGTTTACCTTTCCCAGTTCAATTAGAGGGGAAGTTTCAACAGCCTGAGACTCCTGATTGCTGTCAATATTCTGAATCACTAGGAATCTACACTAAAGGCCAGGTTATTTGGTTACAGACTGGGTCATTTCTACACCCCTCTTCCCTCCTGTATGAAGAAGAATGACTTGAGCGCTCTCAGCTGAAACAGAATCAGACAATCAAAGTGTTTTTGGGGGAAGCAACCACAACATACAATTGATTCTTTTTGACTGAAAAGAAGGAAGCCTCGAAGTGACTCAGGCTGAGGGTGAGCATAGGAAATGACAACCTTCTTCCTCTAAAGGAGAAGCACGTACATTTTAATAAATATGAATGCTTAACCTGCCATCGGCCCACAATTATTTTACATGTACAAATCAAAGATGTTCTTCATTATTTAAATATATTCCAGCATTTGTTGATGTTGCCCCTTCCACAGGCTTAATTATTTAACATCCCTTTATAAGAATGAATATCTTAATAATAAGGACTGTTGGAATGAAATTAAAAAAAGAAGGTTTTGATTCCAAAAGATCCCAGAGCATGCTATAAAGCTATATTTGTTGTGGAAGAGCTCCCCCTGACTTCTTCACTCTCATGTTTGCAAAAAGAACCAAAAAAAAAAAAGCTATCATGGATAGGGGATTCTTTCCTGCAGTAACAGGTTATGAAACAAATGCACACTCAAATACAATTAGAACAACACTGGAATATTTTGACTTCTCAGCACTATTGCTATCTCTAGCATCAAGGGGAGAGTAAGTCTGTTTGTCCTCCACTGAAAACCAACTCAAAACCACATGTTCGGCATTGCACTTAAACGGAGAAATGATATTGTCATGGTGGGAAAAGTGAGAAGGACCATACAGCCAAGTCACTCCCAGGCTATGATCATTCCTTCTTAGGACACCTAAGGGGAGCAGGGAGAAAGAGAGCTCCTTTGTTTCAAGCTGAGGAGCCACATTAAAATGTCTCTACTGCCAAAGTAAATATATATGTACTCATTAAGGTAATTGGGAGCGCATACAAAATCCTGTTCTTTTATTATCTCGTCTTTAATAAGGTTTGCCACTACAAGTATATAGTTCCTGCTAATGTCAACTGGGTATAAGCAAAAACAGAATACGGCCAACACTGAAACTGAGTAGGAGATTAATATGATTGTTCAAGAAGGAGATTAATATGATTGTTCACTGATAGGGACACAACTGTGACTTCAAAATGCCACCAAATCCTTGCACATGCCACATCAAGGCAGTGGAACACAAATAAGGTTTTGCCTGCTGGGTCTTGGGTTGCGGATTTTTGCATATGGATCCTGCTGCGAAGAGCGTAAACAAATCAGTATATTGCTTTGGTGTTTGTTCTCAATAGCTTAAGCTGTACTGTATCCCTATCAGATTTTCTACAAATTATAAACCACACTTCTCATGAACTTGGGTGGAGAGACAGAGACAGATTCCAAATGTGAATTATCAAGAGAAGATCAAATCTTCAATGATGTAACTTACAGTGTGGGGCAGATCCTGAACCTACTTTATAATAATGTCAGAGCTAATTTATGACAGCACCTAGGGCACAAGAGGACAGGAAAGCACTCTACAGCACTTTACATGACTCTATCCAAGTTCTACATCAGCAAAGAAAGCCAGAAACACAAAAGTAGAGAGAGTATTACCAGGATCATTATGAAGTCCTTAGTAAAAGTACTAAGGGGCTCCTTAGTGAGTAGAGGAGCAGATGAGGATTTATCACTCAGTCCTCTAAACAAACCTGAAAGGTTTGATTCACCACCCACCCTTCCTCAAACTGAGAGCAGGGTTCAGTTCACATACACCCTCATGAACTGAACCCTGCAGGGCTTGAAGAGTTCTAGCCAAAACTGCAGCAATGGCAATAAAATGAGTGTGTTTTGTGACAGCTGACAAATTAGGTTATATCTCTCCAACTGTGAAGTGCATTCACTCTACAAGGTATGTCCACTGTTTTCCTCCTAGGTCTAAGAGGGCATCCCCAAACCCTCAGGGCTGAGTGACCCATGTTCTGGACTTTCAGATTCTATTTGGAATCTAGCTGGAATATGCAGGACTCAGAAGAGAGAACTGGAAGGCTTTTCTTATGTCCATCACATTAAAAAAAAAGCTCTTGCAGGATTATTGCACCAGCCAAGTAATATAATCGACGTACAAACCCTATTCCTTCTCACAGGACACCAAAGATGCTATCTTACAGATTCAACATGGTTAAAGTTAAAAGGAGTTTGAAGATTGCGGATTGGATGTGCTCAGAACACTTTTACCAAAGTTTCTTGACAGATAAGATGAGCTGTATTAAGAGCTAAGTTCCAGTGAAGTTTTCATCAGAAAGACTGTGTAAGAGAAAGACAACTGTCTAGGGACCAGGGACTTGCTTGGCACTTATGAGACCCAGATTCAACTCCATCTTTTGTCTGAGAGAGAATGATCTGGGAGGAAGATGCTGAAACAACATTGATAATGACCCAGAAGCCAAGGGGGTCATGGTTTTGCCTAAAAAAACTGAACACAAAATTCCATTTCACAGAAACACCTGAAAATTTAGGTTTATCTCCAGTAGGAAGAAAAACACAATTTGGAATTTTAATAACTGATGCAAAGTGAACATGTGCTATTCTTCTTAATTCTCAGGACTCAAATCTGTAAATGCAACCTGACAGAAGTCACCCTAAAGTTTCTAGTGGGTTGTATAAGCCACAATTTCACACCCAGATCATGTATTTTTTCTCAGAAAATCAGTGCTAGCACCCAAAAAAGTGAAGGAAGAAGATTTTTTCTGGGCCATTTCAAGCTTTTCTTGCACCATGAAGTTTAAGTTTCCTTAGTGGAAAGCCAAGCAGAAAGGAATACTAGTGCATTAGTAGTAACAAGCAATAAAAGGAAACAAGGTAAAA
The DNA here is from genome assembly GCF_003343035.1 of Apteryx rowi. Classification (NCBI taxonomy): domain Eukaryota; kingdom Metazoa; phylum Chordata; class Aves; order Apterygiformes; family Apterygidae; genus Apteryx; species Apteryx rowi. Next base: position 3,868,353 of record NW_020450760.1, on the reverse strand, counting down.
TGTACTTCTAGAAGTCTTTGAACTATAAAAACCAAACAAAGTGCAGACAACCTGGAGACACCAGCCAACACTAACCTCTTTTTGACTGTTTTTGTTTTACTCTGTTAAGCGTAGTTTGTATTTTCTTAGTGTAAAGCATTTATTATCCTCCCTAGGGAAGAAACATCCGCTTGCTGAAGTCTCTCCTTTCTCTTACGGCTGAATTGCCACTCCCTTTCTCGAGGTGAAGAAAAAGGGTAATATCAACATACTGCATTACTGAGATCTCAACAATTTCAGGAGACTACAAACCAACCTCTCAGGGCTGGTGGTGAACTGCATTGCCTGAGGGAGAAGTAGCAATAAAGTCTAGAGACCTCTTCAGGGCTGACAACTGTATCACAGCAGTCAGATGCAATCATGGACTGGAGCAGCTAGCAGGAAAGGGAATTGACAGTGACCAAGAGAGTGGAAAGGCCTGGGAGAAGGCAGACCAAACATTAGTAATGCTAAGTCAATACCTAGATTGCTAAATCTATGCGTTACACAAAGGACCTCCTTTGGCAACTGTTACTCAAGATGAGTAACGTTTGCTCATGCTGACTTCAACGAAAATTAAGTGCCTGAGAAACTGCTACCTGTGGTGAGGAAGGGTATGTCTACATGGTATCTGGCAGGCTGACAAAGGCTCACCCTGCCTGCACTCCAACCTGGCCAGACACAAGCCAGCATCAATGCAAACGACACGTAGCTGTGGTTAGTACAACACTGAACCGAGCTAACAAGCCCTGCAGAGAAACAGGGCTCGGGCTCAACATCCTCACTCACACAGCTGTACTGCTTCCGGTGTAGGGCTGGCTTATATCCAGTTGGCTTGAAGCATGGGCAGAACAAGCTCATGTCTGCTTGCAAAATACCGTGCACACCTACCTTAACACAGCTCTGACTTTCGCCAAGAGGTTGAAGAAATGAAGAAATCCCACATAAAGCAGCCATTCTGGATTCCTGGCTTCTTCAAAACCCGAAGATTCACACTGTAGAGCCAACCCCGGTTTGCTTTCCTAGCAGGTTCAAGGTATCAAGTACTTAATCTCAAGATAAAATTAGTTGTATTTAAATCTTTTAGATTTCTTCTCTTTAAAAATTTATTTCTCATGTTCTCAGTCACAATAAAATCTAGAAGCTGATTTTCATGATTTGATCAGAAATGCTCCAGTATCTCTATGCATATGTTTTAATCCTCCTAAGTAGGAAACTTAGACATACTTTTGTCACGCATTTCAACTCTGACTATCTTGGGCCAAAATAGTCTGATCTTCTGCAAGATAATTTGATAACTGCTAACCTGGTTTACAGGCCTAATCCAAAACCAAAGCAAATCGCTTTCAACTGTGTATTTACTTTATGCCTGTTGTTCATGTAGCAACATGACCAGAGCAGATGTCTAGAGGCTGGGAACTTACTAACCAAGTCTTTACCCAAGCCCTTTTTACTTCCGGCCTGTAAAATGGTCATACTTACCTGTGCGGGTTGATTAGGAGAAACCACAAAGATGAACTATGCTACATAATCTCAGGCAAGTTGTAGCATTTTTAAGGATCATTATTCCATTTCTAAGCCACCAAAAGACTACGCTTCAGAGAGCAAAAGAGTAAAGAAACAGTGCACTCTCTGATCCCTACGCAGCTTAACTTCTTAGGAATCAACATGTCAACATGATGGCCACTATTCACAAATAACAAAGCTGGCCAATGTATCCTGGTGCTTTCCAATCAAATCCGATCGCTACACCCATTGCCAAAAAAAAAATGACTCATGAAATGACTAAGAGGGATGGGTAACCGAAAAGCAGAGGCTGCAAAAGGAGTGACACAATACTGTGAAGTATTAATTCTGTCAGGGAGCCTGGCAGTGTTTTGTGTATTTTATGTCCTTTTCTCTTTCAGAACACAATGCCAACCCAGTCTGGTCATTTTATTGCCTAGAAGAGGGGAATTCTTCCTTGCAGCAGGAACCTCATCACTGCAAAGGAAAAAGGGCATCCAGATTGACAACAAAATGTTATAAGTTTGTGTATTAGAGCTCAAAGTGGCACTCGAAAAGGCAGCAAATGACAACTGAACCAGAATACATCCTTTGCTGCTCATGGTACACAAACATAAGAAAAGAGAAAAGTGAGCCAGGAGCAGGGGAATGGCAAAAACGACTGGACTGTGCCAAATTTTCTCTCACTACCCTTGCCAAAACATCCTGTTGTCTCCTGAAATACAACTTAATGGTAGCCAGTGAACAAGAAGCCCAATCTAAGGCCCACTGAATCAATAGCAATTGATTTTTCTGATAACTCCAAAGGACTCTGTCTAGATCCTGCCCTCAAAAGAGTTCATTTGTTCCCTGGCTGTCACTCAATTATATTTCTTCCTAAAGTGGATCTCCAAGGGTTGAATTCCTTTGAGTATATAAGTCTATTCACAATAATCCTGTTTAAGTTCTTGCACTGCTTTCTTTATTGGCATACCTGTTTGCCTGAGATTAAGCCTCACATATTATTAGCTCTTATACATCCCCACTAAGGAGACACACGGGGGAAAAGGAGTTGACCAAGTTCACAGTGATGGCAGCAGCAGCAAGAAACCCCAATTCCACTAGATTCCCAGTTCTGCATTTGAGCTGAAAAACTATCTTTACTGTAATGACTTGTACTTTATTGCTTATTGCTTGCACGCTTTTCAAATTAGAAGTGCTCTGGGCTCCTCAGGATGAAAGGTTCTAGCTAAGCACATATTGTTCTTGATGTTGTTATTATCATTAAGATTATCCACAAATAGAAGTGTCAACGTAGATTCAGAACAAGTTCTGCTGAGGCTCATATATCTTCCAGGCATCTATCCATGCTGTTATACAGCATTAAGGTATGAACAGGGAAAGCCATGTACCTAGTCAGAGCTGTGTTTAAGTGGTCTGCCAATTCCAGCTAATCACCAAGTTATTTACTTCCAGTTTATTAGGCCGAAACTGCCACTAGCTGTTGGCAGCCTCTAATATTTACACCTTACTTTCCTGGGGTCTCTTCAAGTACTGCTGTAATAAAAAAGCCATTTCTTCCAGGTTTAGATGCAAGAATTAACACACAGAGCACCATGCCAGACCAAGCCAAATTCTGATCTCAGTTACAAATGTGCAACCCCATTGATTTCCAATGGCTTAATTTGCAATGGTCTTCAGCTGTTGTACCTGAGAGCACAATTTGATCCACCATTTTCACAGAGAGGAGTAACAGCAGTACCTCTTATACACTTGTGAGTATTTTAAAACATTCACAATAACAGTTGGACAAATACCAATCACAATCAATGGCCCTCAGTCTCACTTTCATCATATTCAATAAAGCCCAGGAAGAGCAATTCCTCAAAAATTAACCTAAATTATTCTCATTCACTTTATATACTTCTATTGCTTTTTATTTTTCAGTATTTGAGCACCTCAGAAACTTCCACATATTTATCCTCATAATACTCGCATGAGGGAGTGAAAAGCTGTAATTCCTTACTGAATTGGTGGGGAATTTCAATGGAGAAATTAAGGGACTTTCCCAAGATCACAGGGGAAATTCTATGGAGAAATAGGGTTGGATTTAGGTTTCCCAGACTGTAGAGAAGAGGACCTATGATACAAGAATCCCCTTCTATTGTTAATACTTTTCACTCAATACCCATAAAAATACAGAGCAAATTCTCAAATCCACTCATAATACTTCTCAACCTGGATTTGCCTTTTTTAGCCACATACATGGTCCTTTCATGGATAACACTGATATTCCTGGACAGGAATGCTTTCTTTCTCCCAGCTGTAAAGAAAACGTGATGTTGGTCTAGTAACATTGCTTTTTCCAAGGAATGTCCACTGTGTGTAGTGTTTTCCTTTGATTTTAGATGCATGATTAAAACTTACAGCATGCCCTCAGTTGTGTAAGGCCAAGAGAGTATTAGCCTGTGCAGACAGAACATGAGATTTCTGATGCCGAGCCTCCACTCTGAGTTGTGCTTTGTGCTCTATATGACGATCCCAATCCCTTTACACCTTTCCAACTGCCAACACTAGGGAGTTCCACAATTTGCTTAGGGCCAGACACACCTCTACTCCTAGGAAAACTTGCTAAGAAAGAGCCAGGGCAAACCAATACTGACTCATACCACATGTGTACTTACTCAAGTGACCACTTCCAGAAACAATAAAAAGCTACAGACAAGTCCTGTCCTGCAAAATTTATGCATTCACAGCTCGGTATAGGAGGCTGGGTTCACTGCAATGGGGAGAAGCCACCATGTTACAAAGGATCGTTTTCTCTACATGTTCTCTCAAGGATGTTTTCTCCAACTTTCAAATAAGGATGTAGAAATAACCAGTCAGGAAACTACAAGAGACACTGCAACGTATTTTGCTGAATGCATTGCAAGCTGTACTCCATTCTTGAGGGTGAAGTCCTGGCTCCACTGCAGCCCACAGAAATCAAGTCTACCACGCAGTACAGACCGACCGGTGAAGCCACTAGGCCCATAGCTCAGGATGAGTAGCTCACCGGCTAATTTAGGATTGTCGTGTTTGCATCAAATACATTGTAACATTTTTCCCTACAAGAAAATAAAGCTTCAAAGAGAGTGGAGAAAAGAAGAGAGAGAAAGAAGATAAAAGTAGGTTTTGTTTTGCTATAACCTGAAAATATGATATGGTAGAGAGACAACTAGCATTTATTTTATTTCAGTCCACTTACAGATTTCCAGGCACCTTCTGAGGTATATCAGTTGGGGACTCTTGAGATTATAGCACAGTCAAGTAGATATATGTCAGGAAAAATGATCAGAAATAACTAAAAGGGCAGGCTTTACCCCAATAACGCAGAAAATGTAGCTGCTCAGTCCACTATTATCTGTGAAACATAAACCAAGGGTTTAAAAAAAAATAATTAGACTTGAAATTAATGTCATTATTGTCACATCACAAACAGAAAAGCCAGCTAAAAGTAAAACAAATCTCTCCCCTGTCTCACCTCCTGCCTGCTGTGTGCACAGTGCCATTCAGGTACCAGGGAAAGGGAAGGCCACGCTGGAAGTACTGTTCTTTGGTGTAATTTTTACATCACTACAGTACAGAAGCTGATGTAACCCAAGCTCGGGGATGCCAGTATCCACTCTATCCTTTCGTATGACTCCAAGTCCTCTCTCTGTCCCTTTCATCCTCCATCTCCCCACATCTCTCTTCTTCCCTCTCTCTTCTCCCATATACACACATCCCAAACCAGCCTGAATTAAAGACAACAAGGAAGATTTGTGTTGGACTTGACATCTGCTTTTGTCGATCTGTGAAACAGTTTTATAGTCATAGGCATTATTTGAATGGTGACTTAACATAAAAAACAAATGCAGAGGCCATTTCACAAAAAATTCAAAGCGACAAAAAAGCTAACTATTTTTTCTCTTTCACTCACAGTAATATTGGAGAACATTTTAACAGTCCAGCAAAGGTATTTTAAAAGGGGCTTTAAAAACCAAGTGCTCTGCTTTTTGGAAACACTGACAATCCTACTGCAGCTATCAGAAATGCCTGCCCTTGGCCAAAATTTTTCCTCCTCCACACTGACGTGCACTGGCTGCTAACCTTCTCTTACACACTGGCTTGGGAGATGTACTTGAAGGGCCAAGAGGACTCTGCCTGTGAAAGAAATGTAAAGCATCATACGTTACTAAATTGGAGACCCCACGTGAAAAGATACTGTTTGTACCTGCTTTTATCCAAAAAGCTCTTTCTCCTATTGTGTGCAGGTGGATGTCATAGTTGTCTGCAGGCTACAAAAACTGATCTTGGGCCTAGGCAATTCAATCTTTTGCTCCTTTTGCTGTCTGCTTTCCACGAATCTGCATGAACTCAGACCAGCAAACTTTGAGAAGCATTGGACCTTGCTTGCCAGAAATGCTAGAGCACTTCATCAGTCCACAAGTAGAAAAGAGAACAGTATCAACTTAATCTTTTTCATGGGTTGAATTAACTTCAGAATCAAGGCAGCGCATGCAATACCACTGGAAACTGGACTTACCTGCCCTTGGACAGCATACCGACTCAACTTTGTGAGTAAAAACTGAGACTCAATTCCTGTTTGCAATCAATTCATACAGCATTTTCCTGGAGTTTGTCAATTTGAGGATAATGCTATCTTGTGTATAGATATTTCACAACCAGAGAAAAGAAATACCTGGGATACATGATAGGTGTGTGACTCTGAACTGTAGTTGCCACCTAACATCTCTCTTTTGATAGATAGTGGTATCTCAGCAGCCTGCTCTCCAAGCCAGTGCAGACAAGGAATGGGCAGCACACGTTCATCAAACTAACATCTGCTTTCAATTCTCATTTATAGATGTGGAATCTTTTCAACTGGACATTAATCATTCTCTACAGCAGCAATTAGATACTTGAGACAGATCAGAACAAATCAAATTAGCCTTATTTATTAAACAAAAAGTCCTAAGGAGTAAATAAAAAAGACACCAGACCATCCTGTGTGTAGCAGCATAAAAAGAAAATTAAGATCTTGAAACTCAGGAGTCTAAAAGCTTTCAGGTGCTATTTTCAAAGACTCAACTGTAACCAAATAGCAGAGGGCTCTACTGCAGAATGCCTTTTGGATTATTTCAGCAATAAGGTATAATTGAAAGGATTAACGTGAATGTAATGTTTCCCTTCCAAAAATTCCAGGAATGCCGAAATGACTCTCATCTGCACCGTATGACTCATGTTTTTAATGCTAGAACTTCATTTTCACTTCTGAGGAATTCAAGCTCGGGGAAATGTTACCACAGAAATACTCATTCAATTCACAAAGGAAAATCTCTCTCTCTTTTGCTGTGGTTTAGCCCTAAGAATCACATCTTTGGAGAACATGGCTTGGTTCAACTTCAGGTGATGGACATCCTGCACACCAAGAAGAGAAACCACTCTCTCTGAGGGATGAGAGATCAAGGAGATCACTCTGAGCTCAGATTCTCAAACCAGCTTGAACCAAGCACAGCAGCTTCCTGTTGCTGGGTTTCTCTTGCTTAGCATGGCAGACAGCTGGCAGAAAGCAAGACGGGGGACAGTGCGTGGGACATTTGCGTGGGAATTAATAGCAAAACATTCATAGCCTTCATGACAAATCTGGCCTAGCCTAGTGGAAGCTGCACCAAACATGCAATGCTTTCTTCCTCTTCTTTTTCTTTCAACCAAGAAAAAAAATGCTTCTGTTTTTTAACAAAGACACAATGTAGTGTATTTGTTATGGACAACTGTCGGTTCCTATGTGGAGAAGAGCTCTCATCATCTAGATATATATATGAGCAGCGCTTGGGGTTTTTTGTTGGGTTTTTTGTTTTCAGGTTTGTTTTTTTTTACAATGGAGGCTAAATGTTAAGCAGATGAGAAGTTTCATGATAGAATATGTCTGAGAATGGCATTACAGTTTGGTCTTCCACACGTAAAATGATCCTCGTCTTTCTAGGCAACACAATCACAAAGCTGATCATCTGTTCCCATCCAGAAAGCCCCATCTCGTGCCTGGTACCCTCTGCACTTGGAAAGTTCTGCATGGAGGAGAGCGATTCCAGAGGAAATCCCAGGCACCATGAAGGGAGGGAACATAATTCTGCTGTGTGCCACAAAAAAATGTGCTGACTGTTTTATCGTCTCTCCTCTTAGTACCTATTCAGGGTTCCCATCAGCGGGAACAGGGTTTGCATAGGAAGGAAGAACATGCTTCTTCCAGTGAACCAGTCCAACCTCTCCTTCTCCTTCGATATCCACAGCCGAGCATCCTCCCAAACTAATTCCTTCCTCTCCCTTCCCCAGCTCCACATACACCTGACTGTAATAACAGGCGAGATAACATCTGGGGTTAGCTCATTACATGTTTATTACTCCTTTGTTTATTTCTTCATAAATACAAACTGTTGTTACCTGTGCAAACCTGTGCATCCAGCCCAGTTCTGGTGAGCCTTGAAAGCCCCAAACTGAAAATAGCCTAAAGATGTGAAGAATCACAGCATTACACTCCAAAAGGCAGCCAGTTAGCTGATGTATTTAGAGAGAACCATTGCAACATACAGCACGTATGTATGGTTTTATATTTAAGATTTCCTGGCTTGGAGGTACTGTGTTAGCTAGTTAGATATGGTTATAAATAGAAGCGCCTGCTAACATTAATCACAATAATTTGGTGATGTAGCTACCAATGTGAAATTATGAAAGGCACAGGTACCTTGCAAAGCCAAGCACAGTGTATCGCTGGCCAGATCATTTATCAGCCAGGGAAAAAAACCTTTCCTCCATGTTCTGTGATCTCATGCAAACTGGAATCTGAGAGAGAGAGGGAGGAAGGGGCCTTGTTTTTTGATTTGACTTGATTTTTCATTTGGTTCAATGTAACTTTAAGAAATATTAATCTGCTCCTTCATTTAATTTCATCTGTACCACTGGCCAAGAGAAATGCACTAATTTATAAGTTGAAGCAAGCCTTGAGATAATGTCACCCACCATTCATCCAAATTTGTCACTAGCATCCCATTAAAGCCGTAATTATTTTTTAATTAAAACTAAGGAAGCTGGCATGCATGTGCCTACTTTATACATCTGTTATGGGTTAAAATAGCTTTTAAAAAATGTTTTTTTAGACCGCAGTCTTTTGTGGCCATGGCCTATGCCAAAGAAAACGCAAACTTGCTTATTTTCTCCATGGGGCGCAACACTGCCTATGTGTGCCTGAACAGATTCGACTGGCCGTGAAAAGAATTCTAAATAAAACACAAACATGGAATTTGGCAACGCCACAGAAGCGAGCTTAAGACTAATTCCAGCATGCGGACGGCTCTCACACAGCAAGTCTGGCTCCACTATAAATGAAACCAGGCTCTGTAAAATCGCCAGTAAAGTTTGAGTTAGGATTTAAAGAGACAGAGCTCTTATTCCAAGATTTAAGGAAAAAAAACCACACACACACACACACACACACACACACACGCATACCCCAACTTATTAAGGAAATTCATGCTAGCCCAATAAGTCTGCACATTGCAAGCTGTGTTTACTTTCAGCAGTCATTTCCACTTAAAAAAAAGGGGGGGGGGGGAAGGAAAGAAAGCAAATGCACTTTGGACTTGATTTTTAAAAGGGAGATCTAAAAAAATGCTGTAATTATTACTGCAGGGACCAGTGGCAGAGACAGCAATGAATGAAGGATCTACCTGCGGGGAAGCAGAAATACTCTATTAAAAAAGAAAGCAGTACGAAAACTCAGGGCAGAGTAGGGGAAGGGAAAGGTGTGGATGGGGAGAACCACCACGGCCAGGGCGGCCACGGCCAGAGCAGCCTGTTCTCAACAGAGAGCCCAGCAACCAGGATGTTGACTCACGGTGCCTTATTGGGAGGGAGGTATATGCAATACAGTCCCGCACTGCCAAGGAGAGGGTGCGCAGAACTAATCCCAGGGCAAGGCAATCCCATGGGGAACCCTCCCCTGGCAATCACAACCAGCCGGGAGAGCCGGAGAGCCGGCCGAGAGAACAAAGACATCTGTGAAGAAAGAGTGAGAGTGAGGAAAGAACACCAGCATTCACTCGTCTTTACCTATTAAGGATAAAACAAGTTCAAGAAATCCTAGCTTATAATCACAAGGCATGGCCTGGCAAATTTAACGGGAAAGGGCAGGGAGTGAATTAGGTAAAGCAGTGATGGTACAGTCTCCCACACATCTTTACTCTCCCTTACAGATCTGGATGATATCAAGCCACAGAATTAAAATTAAACCTCAAGTGCCCACCTCAAACCCCGATCATCAGTCTTTTCCTCAAAAGGCGGAGAGGGGAATAGCAGATTTGCTGGCTAGAAGCCTCTAAATATTAGAAGAGCTCAGACATTTACAAGTGTACTCAACTGCACTAATGGACTTTGACGGTGGTGGAGGGACAGGTGAACATCAGCTTTCACACTGCTCCTTGTGGAAAATGTGCACAGAAGTACAAGGCATACTTGAGGTGGGGGGGGGGAGGGGGAGGGTTTTAAGAAATTTAATATATTTAATATTTCACAACTATTCTACATATCTGTTGATCATGATAATACAGAGTTTGGCTTTAATAGGCTATAGAGATTTCAAACATTCTACATCGACTTTTGCAAAAGAGGCATTAGTTCAGTTAAAGGGGGAGACAAAAATACAGAAGGAATTTCATTTTTTTTATTAAATTATATAAGGCTTTGCACAAAAGTAAAGGTACTCACTAATCTTGTCCTCACCGTAGGCAAAACCACAACGATCCTACTCTCAGTTTAATCAACAATTCACACGTTTTTACAAAGGATTTGGATTAATCAATCCATAAACACTCGGACATAATTTTTGGACAGACTTTGCATTTGAAGCCTGTCTGTGCCACAGTAAATGAACTTACACTCTTCCTGTTCAACCAGAGGACAGGAGAAAATAACCCAAACCTCTTCTAGAAGATACATACTGAAATAATAACAGCTCCCTTACAAGCAAAAAGGCCTGCTGTCATGCTGAGGTCTTACTAAGTTCCATTAATTTTTATTTTTCACCTTGCTCACTGTGGACGCTTTTAAATGGTACGTCTTTTCCAACAATACTCTGATTCTTACTTAAGCCACTATACTTTCACCACAAACCAGATTCTCTGCTGTCATTATGGCGCAATGCCACTGAAATCCAAAAACGTCTCTTAGAAAGATGCTTGGCTAAGGACCCTGTGTGCTGCTGCAGTCAATAACCAATCCTTCAGTGGACGGAGAGTACAGTATGCCCTGAAAGCACCACACTTGTCAAATGGCCATGGAAGAGATGTAAGGATCGGTCTTAGATCAGGACCTCACCTGAAATAATTTAGGTCAATGTGGGACATATAAGGAGACAGTCTGACACGCAGAAAGAACAGGACGGAGGCTCTCCTCAAATTTCCAGGGGATGGACTGAACATAATATATTTATAATTGGCTCTGAATGGCCAAGTGACAAAGCATAAAAGCTGCAGGTATGTTGTGTAAACTGGCCTCTCTCTAACCAGAGATTCCTTATGTTATTAACAAAGATAACAATTTAAAAAGCACGGTTTTATGGTGTGATTCCAAATGCCTGTGTCTCCCCACCGCCTTGCTTAGTGCCTGCATTAACCTCATTCCATAAGTCCCAGGACCTCTAACTCTTACAGCTGAATTCATAAAAAATGTAAGCCCTTGCTATGTGGGATTTTTGCCTGCTTCCTTCCAAGTGCATATTTTACTGACTCATTGAACTTGGCTTTCCCAATTTGTGCTACAGCAGATTGCATTGCCTGGAAGAGGCACCCATGGAAATGGATTGATTAAGAAATAACAAGAGGAAAAAAAAGGATAGCAAAGGCACATGCCACACTCTAGCCCACCAGATTCCTGTATGTATTGCAAAAATGCTTGTAAAAAGCCTGTCCAGAAGAAACCAAGCACCAAAAAGAGTATGTTCCCAACAGTTGTTTATCGATCTGTAAAAAGAAGGACCAACATGCAGCCTTGTGCAACACAGGAGCACAACAAGGCATGCGCAAGGTGCACCAACACGGCTTCTTTGACTCAGATCGCTTTCTGAACATTTGAGCAAAGAATTCTTCCTTTCATTTATTTTTATGAAGCACTCAGAAAAGAAGAAATAACCCAAGTCCCCTGAATCAGGCAGCTCTGGAGGGACATGGGGTAATTTTTTGCAGAACCATTCCCTGGCCTAAATCTGAGCCGCCCCAGGAATATGTGATCCAATTCCTCTAAAAAATAAAATAAAATAAAGCCATTTCACTATGAAATGTACAATTCCTCACTATTGCCTCTGTCTTTTCCACATTGGCTTGTGAACTAAAGAACAGTCCTCATCACAACTACTAACACCATATGCCATGGTTTGCCCTACTTCCCTTTGACACTAAGAGTTATATTTGTGCACACAAGATTTATCTTTGTTCACCCAAACTGGACAGCCGAGTTGACTTCCTGGTGCACACATACACACATATGAACACATCTGCACCTATCCGATGGAAAGTGAGAAGAAAGGTGATGACAAAAATCTACTGCTGAAGGAGTAGAAGAAACCTTGTCCTAAACATGCCAGGGGAGGTTGTACAAGCTAGCCGTTTGGCATATGCTATGTACAAATGAACAACAATTTACTAAGAGGAAGAATAATTGCAAATATTGCCTAGTACATGTGTATTAAAAAAAATCAGCTCTTAAAAAACACAGTGTGCTGCTCAACCAAATGGCAAAGTATCTGACAAACAACATTACCCCAAATTTTGCTGCTTCATAAGTGATTACTTCCTTCCTTCTCTTTCTGAATTTGATTTTTTACCTTTTTAGGAAGTGTTCACCAAGAGACATTCAGACAACTGCCTGAAAAGGGTGGAAAAGAGGTAACAGCAGGGAGAGGCTGGTCCTATGCTGCAAATCACCCCTGATGATTACCTTGTTGCTCCTGCTGCAAAAAGACAGAAGGGATTTCTGGCCCTTTGCTGAATATGACCATGCACCATATTTCAACTTCAAAAATATATCTGCTCCTCCTTCAGACTGCTGAGAAAAAAGTGTTTCTAGGTAGGATGGCTGTCTGCATTTATGGAGGTGCCCAAACCTTGCCTACTGCACCCCATTAATGCAGTCTTTATTGATGTTGATGCTTTCTGGAAAGTACAGCAAAAAAAGCCAGGAAAAGAGAAGATTCTGATTTGTTTGGGTCTTCCATCAGAGCAGCAGTCAGCTTGCCATTGGTGGTGCCTCCTCCTGACCAATCTACTCACTCCCTTCCAGACTAATGATACTTCCAAATATTTAATGAATCAAGAGTAAAAATTGGGGGTTTATTACTAATGTGAGCAATGAGGCACAAGAAAGGAGCCCTGTTAAAAAAAAAAAAAAAAAAACACTACCCAATGAGAAAGAACAGAAATGTCCTTCCTTTGGTTTCTCGTAACCTCTCCTTTTGCCTCATCTCCCACCTGATGCCACAAAGTGTCTTCATGCTTTAACAAAGATGGATTGTTTGCTGTGCAGTCCCATGGTACTTACCTATATTCTGAAGTCACCTATCCCTAACCCAACCATCATTCAGCAAACTCTAAAAGGAAATAAATTCGTCTATTCCAATAAGTAAATTACAAAATCACCTTCATCCATCTTGTTCCTATATTTTTAAATTTGATTGTGGCCAGAGAATTGCTGGCTGGGAATTACCCTTCCCCCACTCGCACATACACCCTTTAAAAATGCAAAATCTAGCCCTCTATTTCAATATTTCTGATGTCAGTGACCGGTGTCGGCTCTCCCCATACAGTAACTGCTTTAAAGCGCTGCATACAGCACTGCATTAAAAATTAATTACACATGCTATTTTATTGATAGTGCATAATGTAATGAGCACCAGCTGTGCTAAACATCCAAACTCCTTTTTAAGACAGCTATAAAAAAAGAAAGAAACTGCACTTCCAAATGCTTCTCCTGTCAGAGGAGAAAAACAGCAACATCTTGGATGGATTTGAAACAAGATTCTTTGATTTAGCTCTCCATTTGGAACGTTTGAAGAGTTCAGACTCTCGGGCTCAGCGTAGTGGTATGCGATCGAGTTAACTCTCTAAATGTTGGAGCCATTGTCTTCACTGCAGGCAATGTTTCCTTGAACCCTTTTGTCTTGAGACTACTAGATTCAGTTCCACCCCTTAATATTGCAATTAGGAGCCTTGCTTTTTCCTTGGATGTCTGGAAGTTGCAGGCATCCACTTTTAAGCACCTTTAAATACCACTATTGCCCCCGCTGGTTCTTAACTTTACATAATTAGGGCTTACAAAGTTACACTGATAGGGTGTCTTCTGAGAACAAAGCCTAAGTCACATTTAAATTGCCAGCACTGCTGCCCCATGCAGCACCCTAATTTTAGCTGCCTCTTTGCTGTCTTAAAGTCCCTTCATCGTCTCTTAATAAACACACCATGTAGTAAAAAAATAAGTTTGTGATTAGACAAATCTATTTTGAGTTTAGATCTGATTTTAATATCTGGTGAGACAGAGGAGCTGCATAGACAGACAGGTCACATATGCTTTTAATACTTGGATAGATGGATGAACACACAGATTGACAGATAGATGAAAAGATAGATACATACATACAGACTGATGCATTGCTGTTTTCAGTATATACATCTCTCATACATCCCTGCACTCCATAAGTGTCAATTCTACTACAGCATGCGTTAAATATTTCACTAAAATAAATAAATACATGTAACCATGACTAATAGGGACATCTCTCCTGAATGTTAGCCAGTACTTTATGCAGACCTTTTCTTTATGCAAACCTTTTCTTTATGCAGCAAAATGAAAAGATACATTTACAAATGGTCTCAGGGCAACTCTAGGTCTTTGTCTGCTCTCACATACAAATCCCCAATTCCTCTTTCTCCTCTCAAAAAAATACCCAGAGCTGATCAGAAATTGAGTTTTGGAGGACTATTTTTTTTGAGATTCCACTCAGCAAAAATGAGGAGTAACATATCAGCCATCGTCCTGGGACTTGATGAGTTAGGAGGTTTTTGCTGGATGAGTTTGCATTCTCTGCTCTGATTACTGTTTTGTTTTCCATTGATCCTCCTGAGTTAATAAAACCCAGTCTGGAGTGAACAAAAGCTTGCTTCTTTTTCTAGTATGAAATGTGCCGAGTGCATACCATATCATTAACATAAAAGTTTTTTGAAATAATACTGCTTTCTAGACAGACTGTATTAATTGCATCAAGCCTTTTACAGCAGGGTGGTCTAATCTAGCTCTTCTCATTGGCTGACTGTGGTTATAAAACCAACACAATTTGAATACTGTGATATAATTGAAGGAGGGGAAAATATTATTTTAAAATCTATTATTTACTTACAGGTACTTCTTTTATCTTTATTGTTCCTTAATTTTTGCCAAGAAAACACCAGACTAAAAGATGTAGTAAGTAGAATTCAGTAGCCAAGTAAATTGATACCAACTTTACAAGATGACTGTGTGATTTGCAGAATGTCCTAATGACTAATACAGCTGATTCCTTGAATTAATAGGAGCTGGTTCCACTTCTCTGAGCTACGAACCCATGCCTTCCTCTATTTTAGACCTTTAACTTCACAATCCTGTCCATTAATCAGTGCTGCCCATGCCCACTTACTGTTTTTATAAATGCAACTAAGTATCATAATTGCTTTCCACCTCCTTCTGTCAGCCTACATGTGGGAAGGAAGCAGTTTTACTGGTTAGCTGAATATATGTGTATTAGACAGATTTAATTATCTTTACAGAGGTATATAAAATCCTCAGTCATGGGCCCAGGTCCAAAGATTCTGGATCAGGAATATATTTAAAAGCAGGCATAAGGGATAAATTATTATCTGTATCATTACAATCCACTTTGTCTTATGCCAATTAGAATTCCATTTCTAGGGCTTTTGCACTGTAGGATCTTCAGGGCAGGGACTTTTTCCTTTGGAGAACACATTGTAAAGTGCCATGCACTTCTGTGCTGAGATTTTCAAAGCTCGTTTCTCGTTAACTTTAATGGGAAATGGGCATCCAAATCTCTTAGGCAGCTTTGACAATTTAAGCCTTAATGTACAATATTAATAAATCAGCATCATAAAAAGAGCCTTATGAAGATGTATTGTGAAAAAATAGCCCCACAAAAAGCATCGCAGTGTATGTGTGCATGCACAGAGGCATATACTTTTCCTTACATAATTATGTCTCTCAACAATCATTTGCATGTCTCTGTTATGCAAAAAAAAACCTGTGTGCATTTTACAGTTACGCTAAGCAGTTGCAATTCATTGAAATGAAATAAAAAGCAGGCTCAAAAAAATCACCCTAATCTGGCAAGGGGTAAAGCAAAATGAATGCTTTGCCCATTTATATTTCAGATCCAAGCTACACAACCCTGTGAATTTCATGACTCTATTCCAACTTCTAATTAAATAGGCACTAAAAACATTTAAACAGGAGAACCCAATTCAACAGACAGAAGCCTCTGAGGCAAAAAATAAATAAATAAATAGACAGAGAGATTGTTCCAGCGATATGTGTAGATATTTTAAAGAATCATACTGAAAAACATAGACCTTTACTTGCAAATTCCTCATCCTGTGGTGCCTTGAACACAAAGAAAAGAACAAAGACAGAACGGACCACAACCAGCAACTAGAGACACAGTGGACACCCAGATCGGACTTCCCAGAACTACTATCAGCAGCACATTTTATAAAGATCACAGACAGCTCTGAATGAAGCAGAATGACTCCCCTTTTGCACAACTGAGCACTACTTAGCAGTACACTAGGCAATTGCTCTTATCTACGTTTAAGGTTTCCAAATGCAGCATTTACATGTGAGTATCCCAAATTCCACAGGCAGCCAGAAGTTTAGATTCTCTAGCACAAAATTGCTGAGATTCTTAAGGACCTGATTTGTGAGCACCAAGCAGAGATTTGGGAGTACCTGCAACTTCAAGTCTTCATATTTGCAGCCTGCTTGAAAACTGTATTGAAAAACTCCAGGTCCTGAATTAAATGAATGCTGAAAAACAGGAAAGGTAAGAAATGATGAAGGAGGGGGAGAGGCGGGAACTGTTGATGGCTTTTGTTCAAAGAAGAAAACAATTTCTCAGAAGCAAGAACAGGGCTGGCAGAATAAAAAGCTAATCAAGTCAGAGAGACAAGCAGATCTCTAAAGCTGTAGCAAAGTGACTACTGTAAATGGCTATATGAAAAAAAGAGGACACAACACAAGGACCATCACTAGGTTATTAGTCAACACATAGAAATCGCTTTTCTTTCATTTCCACAAAGTATTTTGGGAGCCAGAAAGATCCTATTCCCCCTGCTATAGGGTTTTAATCATGCCCAGGCTCATCTACAGCGAACACTAAGGGAGCTAAGAAGGGGTTACAGTAGATACAAGTCTCCTTTTCAAGGGGAGAAAATGTTTCTTTTAAGCAGAACTTGACCAACTACTGTCATAAACATGTAGCATGCACTTTGATATAACTTATTCTCTAAGTGCCATAGACTGCCGCAGTAATTATAGGAAACCAGGATAACAGGTCTATCACTCCGCAGAGCTGGCATCGTTCTCTGAGCAAACGGACAATTCCAAAAACTAACAGTGCACAACTATAAAGTGAGAACTGAAAGTAGGTAAAGTACAAAAGCCTTGTGTTCCCATGTTCTTTAATGAGCTATTCCTTCCTTCCTTTTCTATTTTTAGTTTTACTTTCTTCCCTCTCCACTAGCTGTTAGTATCAGAAGCAATTGGGAACCATGGGTGTCCAGTTCACCTACCTATCAGAGATACGTGTGTGTATACTTTATCAGTGAAGACAGAGAAAAAGGAAAATATGAGATAAATTCCAGTTTGTTTTACTAGTTACAGGGAGGAGGGAAGAGGGGGTACTCAGAGGAGAGACAAGGGGGCTATCTCACTTTCTGACACAGAGTTCACTATTCAGAAGAGCCTGTTTCTACACTCATTCCAGGCCAGTGTCAATCTACTGAGGTTGATGAAGCAGAGCCAGATTAAAACAGCATCCACCCCCCATGGTGAGTACAGCAACTTGGATAGGAAATCAGACAAAATCCCCTGGATGCTTTGACTGTGCTGCCCGTGTAACATGTTGCTGCAAGCCCAAGCTCGTGCCCCAGCCGAAGAGGCGGTGTGCAGACTGAGCCTCACCCAGGGGGCCATGGTAGCCTTCCACGAACCACCTGTGCTTCACATATGGGTCTAGAAAAGGACTCTGCAGAGTGTGTTCAGCCTCCTCCTGAGAATATTTTGTCTTTCAAGATGAGGTTTCCAAGATGCAAACTTAAATTCCTTGCAAAACTTTTTCCTCTTGCCTTATTGCATCAAATAGGGATGCACAGGGGTATTCTCATGAGACAAAGTGTGTTGTAGCCAGGTGGTGCCAATGCTTGTGGAAGGAAAAAGCTGTGCGGAGCAGAAGTTATGCCAGATTCAGTGGGACATGAAGAGCCATTTTCTGAAGGCTGTACTCACGACAGTCCTTGCTATCTGTCTAAATCCTTTGGTCCTCATGCATTACTTATCCACATCACTCTGTGGCCTCCCTAGTAAATCCCCATGCATGCGTGCATGAATGAGGGCTGCAGGGTTTGGCCCACCACAGTGAGCCGCAAGTAAGCGCTTGAGGATTTTGCCACAGCCGTATTTTCTTTTAAGCCCTCCCCATTTTCACCTCTCCAGCACTCAGTTCACCACAGACCCAATCTTACAGCTGAGCCACGCTCAAAAACACCCACTGATTTCAAAAAGATCTCTGGGTCTGAAATGATGGGGTCTGGCAACAATATGTCAGTGTCCTCTTTGGCTAGCTCGGTGCACCCTCATTTCCACATCACTTTCCCCTCTTTGCGATGACAAAAGTCAGGCATCCAAAAGGAATAAAGGAAAAGAAAAACTGATGGGGGAGAGAGGAGGATGTGTGGCAAGTTACCAAGGAGCATTTTCTGAAAGCGAGGGAAAAAAACTGCATGGAGCACATACATCCTGCATGCACATGGAATCTGAGGAAAGCCTTTAATACGAATGATTAGGGAGGAAAAAAAAAGACCTCAGATGTTAAATGTTATCCAATTAAGCTTAAAATAAACAGCCCAGAGAGATGAAATCTTGATACCAGGGTATCACATTATGTGAGGATTCTCAGACATTTGTTCACAATGTGGCATAAACAGACCAGCCGCGGATGCTGGTGACATCTGAAAGTGGGCAGACAGGAGGGAAGGGAAAGGGAAAAAAAGGAATGGAGTCACACACCCTTTCCCGCTCCCCGTCCTCTGTGATGGCGGATGGGAAAAAAGGAAGAAGGGGGGGGATGTTCAGGGCATTTTCACTGCCTTCCCCACACAACCCAGTGAAGGCAGCTCTCCCACAGTAAAGATGACATCACTTGGCAGCACTACTGACCTTCAGATAGCAACAAAAAAAAAAAAACGTTTCTATTACCTGACAACTGACAATGACATCCAAATGTGCCTGACGTCTCAGTCTGAATCTCAGTCTGAGTCCCGCCAACTGAGACTGCACGTGCACCACAGCAGGGCAGGCTAAGGCAGGGCGGGAGAGAGGCCAGTGCGCGGAGAGGTGACGTGATCACTGATGTGTGAGGGTGGGAGGAGGCAGCTATGGGAGCCCCCGGCAGGTTTGCAGGCCTGGACGGCCCTGGAGAAAAAACAATAGAAAAAACTGTCAGTCGGATCTAAGTTTGAAGGGACAGAGGAGGCATCATCAGGGAAAACAGGCGAGGTGGAGGCTGACTGCCTAACTCACTACACACTGCGTCTGAACTGATTTCTGGGTCAGGCTGAGACTGGCAAGGCTCACTCGAAGGCCAGGGAGGAGAAACAGGCTGGGGAGAAGAGCAAGAAGAGACCTCGGGGAACAGCGAAACCCCCACGCGCTACAGCAGCGCTCTGAACGCACACCCGGGCCGAGGGGCCCGCAGGAGGGGGCACGGCAAGGGGACGAAGCAGGCGATGAGGGAGCTGGAGGGAGGGTGGATGCAGTGCGGAGGAGAGCTGGAGGCGCTTAACGTCGCCACCAGCGCTTGCTTAGGGACCAAATCAAAAAGGGGATTATTGTTTTATGGCTGTGTTAATGCATTTAACTGACACAAGACTGGGTAGGCTTTATGCCGAGCTACTGCTGAAACAGGCTTGACACACCAGCGCAGACAAAGTGCAGTGACTTAGAGCTCAAATGGCTTCACAGAGGTGCCAGGAATCAAGCTCCCAGAATAAAGCATTCATGGGCCACTGTGCTGCCTTCCCATTTGAGCTGCAGCCAGCTATGCATTTTGCATGCCCCAATTATGCAGACTACTTCCCTGTCAAGCCTTTAAAGAACGGAGCAACCTTTTTCCTAATAGCTAAAAATTGATATTGTATCCTCCAACTATCTTATTTATTTTTAACCTATCTAGGAATCACCTGCCATTTAAAAGCTGTATTTAGAATTTTCTCCTGCTCCACTAGTAACACTCACTCCTCCTGGCACCAATCCAAAGAAGAGCTCCACGGCTAAAAAAATTAAAATACAAGTCGTAAATATCTATATACATCTGCACAAATACAAACAGGCAGATACGCACAAACACACACATGCACACACACTAGCTGGCGCAAATGAACAGAGTTTTAAAGAGAAGTTGTGAGAACAGCACAGCTTTACATCCACTGAGCATCCAACCCTGTTTATTTAAAACCATGCCTTCCATTTAATTACTAAATAAAAGGTAGCTACTAATCAAGGGCAGTTTCTAAATGAAGATATGTGGTGGAGTGGCCGCCATTAAAAAGCTGGCATTTGCCAACAGTTACCACACAGTGGTAGATCAGAAACCACAGTTTCCCCCTGTATTTAGATCAGGAAATACGTGTGCTAATTGTGGGGTATTTTTTGGCAAATGTTCTTTTTTTAATGGCAGCAATTCTGCCTGTGCATCCATGCGCACCTTGCATAAACATGCAAACATTGTGGCAGCAAGAAGAAATATTTATCCATGCTCCAACATTAGAAAAGCAACATTTTATAAGGGAGCCTCTCCACCTCGAGAGTCCCTATTTGGAAACTAGGCCTACATGTTGATCTGACAGCTACACATGTGAGGCAAACCGGGATACTTCATCCTTGGCACAGCATCCAGCACTCTAGTCTGCAAGGACTGCATTTGATTTTGTCGTTTATCTTAAATGGCTAAGAGACCACCAGTGCAAAACATTTGTGTGAAGCTTTTGCCAAAACCACAAGTGAAGAGTCTAAATTCCCTGTATAAATACTTGAGCTTCAAGCATCGAGGATAAAATTTGTGCTCTTTTGTGAGGACTTTTTAAATAGAAGCCATCTCTGTGGCTCATGGGACAAGGAGGGATTTTTTTTATTTGGGGGGCTCAGTTGTTTGGCTTTAGCAACTGTTTGATCTCCCTGGAAATATTACACAACCAGGTAATGATAACTACTATCTAAACTGTACCTATGCTATGTTCTGGGCAGGACTGTGAGCTAGGCATGTGGAAACAGATGTCAGACGTGAGATTTTTTTCTATATGTAGAGGAGCCGCTCCACTGCTCTGGTAACATATATGAATAACAAGCTTTTCTACAGAACAAGGAAAACCTAAAAAAGATTCCCTCCAATTACCTAACAATTATATTTTATATTTTTAATATTATAAAAATAAGTAGGCTACCACAGGCTAGGTCCAAGTTGTGAGCTTGGAATCTGGTTTTAGAGCAGGACCACAGGGCAGCTATGATTCAGGTTACACTGAAACGTATCTGCGGCCCCACCATAACTAAGGGCACATGTCCTGCAGTCACTCAGCCCTCTGCACACCATGATGCTATACTACAGCTCACAACAGGGTTTTGAAGCAGCCAGTCACACAGAGGAACCGTATGAGGCCCACCAAGTGCACCATTAACCACAGCTGCATTCATTTTAGTACGGAGGCGCACGGGTCCCAGCATGCAACATTACCCTGAAAGCAACTGTCTCTCCTCTCGTCCCAGTGGGCCCCACCTTTCTGTTAGCGATGAAGCTGATAAAATCTGCACAGCCCCGCGGCATCTGAGAAGACACTAAGAGCTCATCACATGGGTACAGTGAGGCCCTCCCTGCTCTCGTCCAACATGTTTCCTCTAGCATGGAAAGGAAATTAAGGTTTCAAGTAGGAGGTGTCTAATCATCTGGGGGAAAGAGATCCTGTAACAGTCTTCCAACAGAGGTAGCAGGGGAAAGCCAGAGATCTGCTTTAAAAAAGGTGCCTAACAAATTTATGGAAAGGACTATAGGATACGGTTGCCAGTGAAGAGATGGAACTGAATTTGTGACTCTCAAGGTCCCTTTCAGCCCTTCAACTCCTATACCAGGAAATTTTAAAAGTGCTAATCCAGCATCAGAAAGGAAAGGTGAGGTAAGGAAGAAGGGAAAGAAAGAACAAAAAAGGGTTCTGGCAGATCTTCAGAGTCCCACCACTACTATAGCAACCAGTGCCAAGAAATAAAGATCCCAGGGCCTCCAGACCAGAAGGCCAAGTCTGCCCCTATGAACAACTTCAAAGCAGGTGATGCCTTCTCTTCTTTGCTACCACTTTAGGGTTTGCTTTTTTATTTTAGTAAGTCACAAATAACAGGCAGCCCTATAAAATCAGACAAAGTGGCAAATCATGAAGAGAGAAATTGTATCCACTGGCCTCATGGAAAGGGGTGGAAAAAAGGAGGGCACCACTGTTAGGCTACACCTCTTTATAGTTATAGAAAGGTTAACAGTGATACTCAGAAATACTTAGCTTGTGTTTGCTAAGAACATGTCTGGGTTTTACCCCTCCAGTTCCTTTTCTGTGGGATTCTTCTGCATAAAGCTGAAAATGAACATGGGGGCTCTACCCTTTTTCAGCTTAACTGAAACAGGTGATAGACATACATAAAAATTAACAAACAGATAAAAAGATAAACACATATTGATAGGTAGAAAGATAGATGCTTGTCCTAAAGTGATGCTAAGACTTCTCCACTCAGCCCACGCAGTACCAGGTGAGGGACAGGAGTCTCTGGAAAACTATGGCCAAACAACCACATCATGTTGCACACTGGTTTTAAAAAGAAAACACTCCTGTGAGCCCCTGGCTGCCACAAAGGGCACAACCACAACCTGCACTAAGGGAAAGCAGAATGCAAAAAGAACTGTGTTGCAATTTTGGAGGCTGTTTTGGAAAATCTGATCCAGTTGGGGTGAGCGGGCACACACGTGCAGTTCTGTATCTCTGCACACACACTGACAGGATGTCTGAGGCTTAACTCTCCTCTTTGATCAGCACTGGGAAATCACTCACCTGCACTGCAGATCTCAATTACATATTCTGCATTCATTCTGCATGGATGTGAGGGGAGTTCTGCACGTAGCATGAGTGCGAAACATGCAAAGGGACTGTCAGTGTAGATAAAAGATCTGCATTGCTGATAGCAGAGGAGGATTTTGTCCTTATGCTTTAAAAAGGCTTAGCATATACTCATTGCATATACATGGCAGTAGCTCACAGGTTATGTTGACTCCCAGGCACCACTAAGAGTAATTTTTTTGCTCTCTGCTATTTTTAAACTTGCAAAGAAGAAAATAAGGTAAATTGGACATGACCCCAGAAGATGGAAATGAGCATAAGAGCCTAGATGAACATGACAAAAGCCACAATCAAGGCATAAATTGCATCCTTTTGTTGTCCCTCTCCCTGAGCCTAGGCATGACTGGCCATATGACACGGTATATGTAAAACACCACACTCCTCAGGCACATCTGCAGAAAAGTCCCTGAGCTAAGCACAAAGACAGAGCTGCAAGTAGCATTCACAATGTCCCATCTGAGTCGTTCAGACCAGGGGACCTGAATTTAATTTAAGAGAATTTGCTTTACGTCTTATATTGTGTGTGAACATGGCCACATGTAGCTATGTAGCTGGCATGTCTCTCAGGGTGTTGTGTGTTTGCCTTGGTATGTGGTTATGTGCATATCTGCACAGGCAGACAGGCAGCTGTACAGGCAGACACATAAGCCACCTAACAGGACATGAACCAAGTTTTTCTGTGTGTCTGTCTGGTGACGGAAAAATCAATCAGTAGCTCGTTAGAGACTAAAGTTCACTCCCGTTGTTAAAAAGAACTCTCTTTTAATATAGAGAAAAAGATCAGTCTAATGAATCCGTGGCTAAAAATTCAGGGTGCAGGCTGCAGCCTCATTCCTGCCCTGTGCCCATGATGGGTTCAGGGAGAGTACTGCAGATGTTTTGAGACAGAGTTCACATGTACCATTGCAGCAGCCTTGAACAGAGACATCCAAAAGTGCAAGACATCTATTCCCTAATCTCTCCAACAGATTTTTCCAAGTTTTTCCTAAAACAAGTTGTTTCATCTGTAATACATCCTCTCATATGCACCGTTCCCACCTGACATTTCTGCCTAATCTTTCTACCATGTCTTTTCACACAGTCACCAACAGAACTGACAGAAGGAAGCGTGTGCCCGCACACGTGCATACACACATGCATACGCACACGCGCACACACATGGGGTACTGAGACACAGAGGCACAAACATTTCCAACAGCAACTAGCACAGCAATGCAGGCACATCCTGCGAGTGGCAGATAGACAGAGAGTTCCCCAGTAAAGGCAGAAAGACAGAACAGCATATGCAGCTACACTAGTACACACACTTGGGCACACACCATCCGGCTTGCACCCAGACACACCTGCACACCTATCTTTACCTCTTCCCCCCAACACACACGGCAGTTTTGGAACAGTTCTCCTGCACTGACTTAGGAGGTTCTGTTAAGACTACCACTTTGCTTGAGCTGGAAACTGAAAGGCAGAGTTGGAAAGAGAAGAGGGAGGGCAGGAAAGGGATTTCTTGCTATATTTTGTTCAAGGATTTTTTTTTTTTGGCAGACAAGGATTCCCTTTGAATTGATACATTTCTTTCTCCCAAGAATTTCAAATGATAATGCATAAATGAGTCATAGATCAAGAACAGCGACGTGGTGAGCAAGGAGAAAGAGTGAGTGAGGGGCACTGGCACAGAAATTTGACAGTACCCCAACTCCCCCCCTTCCTCCCCCCATGCCAAGACATTAATTCTCACAAGTCGGAGAAAATTACTATGCATGAATGCAAAAAGCATGATCAGGAGTAATTAACATGGCTTCATATGCAAATTTTATTAATGCAGAAGTACAAAGTCATTATGCAAATGAAACTTACGTCAACTCTCTTGACAAATATTCATCTCTAAAGCTCAAGTTTCTCCCTTCTAATTTTTTTTTTAATTTTTGGTGTAAAACAAAACACAAAAAAAAAGTGACGAGGACTGTTTGACAAGTTTGCAAAGTTGTTTTTCAACCGGAGAAATTTATTCTTGCATTGTTGATATTTTTTTGTTGTTGTTGGCAGGTACACGACAGCTCATGGAGAAGAGAAAGGGAGGGATGGGGGAGCGAGAAAGCTACCAGCAGCAGGCAGCCAATCAAAACGCCAGCGGCTGTAATGAGCGCGATTGATGACTGTTTGGCTTTACTGCAGGGTAATGAACTAGAATCCAGTCTGAGGAGGAAAAAAATATGAATATTCATGAAGCTGTGCTCCTGCCTTTGATGATTAAAGAAATTTTTAATATTCAAATAAGCGCTTGCCAAGTGATTAACAAAGAACAAGCACGCAGGAATATGGAAATGGAGCTGTGGAAGATTTGGGAGTCACAGTCTGTGCAGTAAAGACAGCACAAAATTTCATAAACAAGATAGGAAGATAACCCAATTCAAATCTGAGCAAATAAAGGAGAAAAAATCCATTCTTTTTCATCAGTTTGGATATTGTATCAGTCACTTTGTTTTAAATGCAAAGGAGAATAAAAACAACCTATGCAGTACGACTGGGGGAAAAAATTCGTACCCTGAGAAACCCAACCCAGCAATTACAAAGTAAGCATCCTGGGTGAGAAACTGATAGGAAAATGATGCCTAAGTCCCCTGTCTGCTGTGGGCTAGTGCTTTCCAAAAGCATTAGTCTGCCTGATGCTGAGAGCCCACCAGCTATTGAGAATCTCCAACTTGTTGTATATGACAGGCAAGAGTCAGAAGTATCCTGAAATAACTGAAGCCAATCCCTGCAGTTAAATCCCTTTCACCGGCTAGGGAACGCATAGCTAGGCTTGTCCACTGTCTGGGGGAGGAGGGAGGGAGTGCAATAGAAAAAAGAAATATTATTGCCAGGAAAAAGGAGGGTGCAAGAAGGTCTCAACTATCCACCCTGGTAATCATTTGGTAAAAAATGTGCTTTCCATGTCTGACTGAGAAAGGTCCTCCCCTCCCCACAGGTTTCTGAACAAGGATACAAAAATCCAGCCACATTACAAAATGTCTGATAAGTTCAGGCTCTCACAGTTTAATAGCTTCACTAAGGATTCACATTGAAGCACATAATAACAATATTAGCTGCTAAAATGACTTTCGAGTTAAAATATATCTAATTAGCAGCCAATGACATCCTTTTTTCTTCTTTTTTGGAAAAGCAGTTAACTTCATGTCTACCTAATACAAAAAGGGAATATGGTTGAGCTCCTTCTGTCTCTCAAAGAACAGAGTAAGGATGTCTTCAAACTCTTAGGGCATTGGAAAACCGACTCACCTTCTTTGTTATTAGATCCTGGGGTTTCACGGGCCTGTTTGGCTTTTCTGCAGATCTTTAAAACCTCTGGTTAATTATTTCCTATTCTACAAATCTAAAGAAAGCATAGTCTAAGCACCATTTAATAATTAGCTGATGTCTTCAGAACGTAACATTTCAACTCTACTTAAAAAAAATATATATATATATATATAAAATAACATGAGGACAATGCTACAAAATGCACAAAATGGCCATGACTGGAACCTTCAGAGTTGCAGTGAGAACACATCATGGAGCTAATGGGATTTCCCCCTCCCCCTGCCATATCTGCTCCAATTTTAGAGATACAAAAATATCCACTATTTATGTACCACAGGAAAGAAAAGGGGAAAAAAAGAAAAAAAAAGAAAAAAAAAGAAACTCCTAAATGTAAGCAAAGATACGGTTAAACACCATGCAGAGGTATTGCCGAGAGTCTTTCCTCCGAATAATGCCAAGACCTATCGAACATGCCTGTTGTCTCTAGGTGCGTGTGGGAGGGTGAAGTGTTATATTACATAACATATATGCTGCAGCGGCTATGCACAACACTGATTAAAAAGCTTGACAGTGAAACTCAGCTTTCCGTTTCCTGGCTTTTGGTAGTTTGCATCAGACCCTTAAACACCGTAAATGTTATCTTTTGTCTATGAGATTCTTTGGCTTTATTTTAATCAATGCGTTTTCTCTTTTAATGACACAGAAGCAACTAACAGCTCATACAGTTGGTTGCTTTGAAACCCTTCTCAAATGGCAGTTAAGTTCTATCATATAAATGTGAATACTTAATATTTATGTCACACATTTTCTTTCTTTCTTTAAAAGCACCCCATTTACATATTTCTGGAGAATAATGATACTTCAGCAGGGCAGGTGAACACACATTTCAGCATATGGAGTCAATGTGGAAAAATATTAAGAGTCAATATTGTAAAAATCAGCCTCTAAATTTCAGTGGCTTGAATTGTGCATGCAGCTGTGGTTGCCTGTCAGTAGTTGGATGCTGTAATAATAATAATAATAATAACAACAATAATAACAATAATAACACGCCTTTCATTTCTCTAGTGCCTTCCACACAAAGATCTGGAAGTACTTTGCAAAGATAAATAAACCGAGCTTGGAACACTCCGTGTGGTTAATAAATATCTTAACATATCTAAATACCCTGTTTTGAGCACGCAACTCTTCTCACTGCGCAAAAATCCGCATTTTGGAAGGTCCACATATTGGCACATGGTATTTCGGAGGCTCCCACAGCGAGGGCAGGCCCCCAGTATACATATTTTTTAACTTACCTAGCAGACCATGTGGACTTCCAGCCCCCTGTAAGGTTGCTTTTCGAGGGCCAAAAGCCGCATTTTAGGAAGCAGGGTGCTGGCTTCTGGCGGCCCGCTGGGTCGCGGTGGGGCCCACTGCCCCGGGGGCGGCCACCCACCCGCCCCGAGGAGCCGGGCCCGGAGGCCTCGCCGTGGACCCGCACCCGCTCCCGTCCCCTCCCTGGTCGTTTTTAACAAAACTAAGGGGGTAACCGAACATCCTCGCTTATCCTGATTAAGGCTATGAGGAAAACGAGGCCCGGAGGCTGAATGAGGCCCCGCTTCCCCCCACACGGTGCCCTCCCCCCTCCCCGCGGTGCCCGCCGCAGAGCGCGCCCGGAGCGAGAGGAGGGGAAATAACGGCCGCGTCGGGCCCCGGCGCCGCGACAGGGCCGCGAACGCAGCACGCCGCCAAGCCGCTGCAGCGCACACGCGGCCCAGCAAACGGGAGCTCTGCCTCGCCCGGGCAGCGCCCCGCGGCCGGGGGCGCCCGCCCCGCGGCACCGACCGCCTCCCGCGGCCGGGCTCCCCCTTCCCTCCCTCCGTCCCTGTCCCTCCGTGGGACGCAGCCGGCGCCGCGCGCAACGGGGCCCCCATCCCAGCCGGATCGTCTCGCAGCCACTGCACTAAACTAACAAATAACAATAATCACCCTGATCTGTGGGGTTTGTTTTCCAACAGGCATAAAGGGCTGACAATAAACAGTTCATCAATTTTCCCAACTTTGGTCCCCAACTCTTATAATTAAGTCCTGGGGAGCTTCGATAGTTATAAAAATCCTTGTGGGGATTAAATTTTTTTGTCCTGATTATACCGTGAATATTTCTATACGCCAGCAAATATTCTTGATATAATTAAAACATATAACCACCCCAAACAGACGATCACAGCAATTTAACAGGCCCTGGAATTAATAAAGGAACTCAGCGGATGGAAAGAGTTGTTTCAAAGGATTGTCATGAAGGCAAAAGAACATATACAAGCAGCCAGAGAGAAACACCCCTCCCAATCATCTGGGAGCTTGACCACGAGACTATGGTCACGGTGCTAACAGGAAGGAGCCAAACTGGCCAGGGAAGAGCACAGGTAACCAGGAGTCAGGAACGCCGATGGGCTTCACCTCCGACGCGGCCGCTTGGGACTGAGCCCTGTCACATCTGCACACCCTGCACCGCTCACAAGCGTCCTCGGGCAGCACGCGGCCCCTGGAGGGGACGACAGCAGGGATTTGCTGCTCAGATGAGCACGTCTTCCTTGCCCCAAACTTTGCCTTCTACTAATATTTTCAATTTTTTTTCCCCTTCTGACACACACACACACAAAAAAAAAATCAGTGGTGGCATTAGGCAGAAGTGAGACTTTAGGAGCTCTTCAACTATTTGGTAGCAAAGTGAACTCCTGGACGCTGAGGGAACTTGAGGAAAGAGATGGATGGATGAAGTCACTCTGCCTCTCCGTGCCTCAGTCTCCCCATCTGTGAAAACCGGCTAAGGACATCAACCTGATTTTGTCAAGTGTCCTGGAAACTAGAAACACTCTGTACAAGCAATATAGGAAACAGCAGCGCTGTTAACTCTGTCACTGCTGGAAATGGAAGGAGAGCCATCAGGTGATGTCAAGGTCCGTACAAAACACAGATCAATATACAAGCACAATTAACTCTGGGAAAGAATCACAGTTCGTTTTTCCTGGCTCACCCCTTGCCGAAAGCAATGCAAATGTAGGCACCTTATAAGTGCTGAATTTCAATGTGAAAAACGGTTTACCTGTCTAGTGTGGATGAATGCTTTACGCTACAAGTAATTTAACAGAGTATGTGTGCATGGGGGGGGCATTAATTTGCACATTTATAATTTGCAGATTTGCCCTTGTGCACAGAGCACTGTTCACATTCAGCAGAGCATTTCACTAACACCAAGCAAACTTAAACAAGCAAAGCAGGGCAAGCAATCTTAAGAAACAAAAAGGCAACAGATTTTTAAAATGAGGATTCCCTTTGAGTTTTGGATTTCCCAGGGGAAAAGCATTGCAGCCATGTGTGTACAAGTGGGCTCAAGTTTGATAACTGAAACTGTCAAATTAAATGAGCAGAGCAAATCAGCTGGAGATTGTAAAACAATCCACCAAACGAGGGGAACCCTGAGGATCTTCAGCTTCACTCCTCAATTTACTGGACAACAGTACAACTTAGTAAATAAAGAATGCACTCTAAATAGAAAAGATGCTAGGAAATTAACCAAACAAGTTGGTTTTGATTAAGGAAAGAAAGCAGACAAATAAACCAGCAACCAAAGAATCTAGTTCAGGCTATTATGTAAGTTAAAAAAGGGAAATAATCTAGAATGAATCGACATTTCATTTGCATAAGGAAGCAAGTTGCAAACCTGCAGCACAATCCTGCTGCTAAATAGCACAATGAAAAGTTTTATCTGAAGACATCAATCCAAACAGAATTTGGCCTGTTACAAGTATTAATTATACAGGATGACAGAACCCTACCTGGAGAGGTAAATCTCGAGTACAGTAAAAATAACCCCTTGTTCCTTTCAATATGACATGAAACTACTAAGAGTAAAATCAACTACAAGAAAGTAAGAACCATTCTGAGTACAGGGCATTCTTTCATGGGTCTATTTTCTCTGGACCAGTTTCTCCCATAACTCCTAATTCACCAGTGTATTTGTACAGAATAGCATCCTTCTTCATAAGGTAAAAGTGCAAGACAAAAAGGCTTTTTACTATCAGGTCTGCTTGAAATGGAAGCCAAAGTTGATTACTTAGGAAAGCATATTTATAAAAATAAATGAGAACAAAACAGATATGTACAAACCAAGGTGAAGCAAAAGACATTCCTTAAAGCCATGTTCCGAATGAGGAAGTTATATTAAATTCATACTTATCACCCCAGTAAATAAAGGCTAGTGGGTTTTTGTTTTGTTTTTTGATGCAAATATCAGTATACTCAAACGGGAACTTAGTGATCTAACCAAATCTTTCTATAACCTCTTGCATTATGAGCAAAATCCCTAAAATGTCACCAACTAAAGATATTGAACTGGGCTGTAATTAGTTTCAACAAAGTAGTCCTTTTAACCCTGATTTTCTACATGTGGATGGCATTTCTGAAGTAAGTGTTATGAACCTCCTTTAAGTACAAGTAGAATCAAATTGTAAAATCACAAGCAGTGATCTAATAATTCTTCCTCTAAGCGTCTCTTTTATTCCCCTGTAATAAATTTAAATCTATTCTTCAATCTCTTAACAGGTGATCAGAAAAAATATGCATGCACACCTAAACCACCACAACAAACTTTATTTTTTAAATAACACTCCAATCACTAATATAATAAAGACTGTTATAACGCGTTAGCACTGGTATCATTATTCCTTATGATTCAATATTCTAATGACTGGCTGTAACAGAGGTTTATGTTCTGCCGAGGCTTATACCACTATTTAATGTAATTAAACAAACTGGCAGCCGAAGCCTCCGTGGAAATATCATTTCTATCACAGAGTATTCCCACCAGAAATTCAGAGGAATCATAACATACAAAGTTTGATTCTGTTTTATTTTTTCCCTTGTTCTGAAACTGCTCTGGCATTTCTTGGACTTAGTAAAGTGGAAGAAGGAATTAATTTGGCTTCTGAAGACACGGTGTTATTGACAGCACTAATAATCTATGGCAAATACCCAGCTCCGTAAAGACGCAAGGACACATCGCTGAGCGAAGGACCGTGCCCGGTTCCCGAGCCCCGTCCTAGCCACGCAGCAGCCTGGTCGCTCAGCAGCACAGGGGGCAGCAGAACTCCCGCCATCCGCAGCCCTCCACACACCCAGCCTGCAGCCGTGATTGCAACAGCAGTGGGGTTTTAGATAAACCACAGAAACGCCAATATTCATCACAGGCCAGATCCCTCTTCCCACTGAAAGCAGAAATAAAGCTCCTCTGGAGAGGGGATAAGGCCTCTCCATTGTGATCAAAAAGTAAACACATGCAAAGCTCTAATGGGGAAAAAGAATCTTTTTTTTTCTAATTTTAAAATCAAACAGGGAGAGTCCGCAAGGTTTCTGATCCTTGTTACAGTTGCATCTGGGATCGCAGACATCCAGGGTAACAGCATAAAGGAGAATGGGACCATGCCCATACGATTAGAAAAGTTGCTATCTGAAGTTGGAGACGACTGCTTAATACCCAGGAAAGTGTCTGTCCCTTGGAAACGGAGTTACCTTCTGGGCCACATTCACCTCCACTCGCTGCAGCTCCCCTGCTGGCATCAGACATGCCCCAAAGGTAAATACAGCTGTGCGTGGGTGGGCAGGTCTCCCCCAAAAGGGCGCTCAGCCCCTGCTGCAGCCCTCCCTGGAAGGGAATGCTTGCTGGGATCAGCAAGAACAGCAGGTGCGAGGAGCAGCATTTGGCCCACCGACGGACACTGCTCCAGCCCCGTTAACCAGGGTAACGAGCCAGCATCACCTGCAGTCTGCAGCAGCCAAGCACACAAGCCTACTTGGTTAAAATAGAGGCTTATGTACCTTTCCCGCCCAGCTGTAGAGCTCTCCGTAGAAATAAAACCCACCGAAACAGAATCCACACCCACGGGGGGGTGCGCAAGCAATGATAATGAGAAAAGAAAAATGTCTGGTTCTTATTATTGCTCTCTCCAGTGCTTTCACCTCCACAAACAGTCTTTTTAAAAGGTGGCTTCTGTAACAGAAGTTCAAGTTTCCTTAATCATTTAGTTTTCCTACATCCTTAATCCTAAACTGCCAGGATCTAGTTGCGTTTTCTCATTCTGAAGATTTTAATACTTTTATTTTATATCCTAATATCGGGGTGGGGGGCAAAAGGGGAGAATCGCGGTGTCACTGAAAAAAAGAAGTCACCGGGTTTTGCGATCCAGCAGCTTCCTTGGCAGAGAGAACTGCTGGTTGGCATAATCCACTCATTTGACAAAACTACTATTTCTGGGCACGCACTCAAAAACAGGTAGGAAGCAAATGCTGAGAAATAAGGAAGTAAAAACAGCCAACAGATTTTTCACTACCAAGAACGCCAAGAGTAAACATGATTTATTTAGCTGTGTTTAACATGTCTCTTCTACACTAGACTGCAGAAATCTGCTTGCATTTAGGGAAGGAGGAGGAGGCGGGGGGGAGGGGATAAAAAGGGAATCCATTACGGCGCTCCGCTGGTACTTTCTGAATTGTTCAGTCACACAGTTTTATTGAGTACAAGTATTTTCTAGCCCAAAATATATTCATGTGTCAGAAGAAAGCAGCACTAATCTGCTGTTAATTAACAAGCTGCTGCTAACAAAAGATGAAGGACCCAATTCATACAAACAATATTTACGTGGGTGTCGCAGGATTTTGTCACAGATCTTTTCTTTTCTTCCTCCCCCCCCACCCCTCTCCTCCTCCTCCTCAGCGCAGGAGTTACGGGGACGCGGCGCGAAGGAGTCCTGACTCCCGGCTGAGGCGAGGACGCCCGGTCTGATCCCGATCCCGACCCCGCCGCCGTGAACAGCCAGGCTCCTCGTTTCCTCCGACGGGATCCAGCCAGGGGCCGCCCGAGGAACCCAACGCCGGGGCTTGGGCGACGGGGGCGCCTTCCTCCCCCGCCTGGGGAAGGGCCCTATCGCAGGCTGGCAAGTGAAATTCCCCTAGATCCTTATTCAATTAAGAGGCAGAAGCCATCTTCTGGCGTGGTGCCCGCGGCAGGGAGGCTGCCGAGGCGCTGGGAAGTGGCACCGGGAGAAGCTCCCATCCTCCACCCACCCCTGCCGGTGGTGCCCGGGCTGCGGCAGGGGAAGGGCGCGATCGCGGCCCGGCCCGAGGCCCTGCCTGCGATTTCGCGTTTGTTTAATGCAACCGCCGCGCTGAGGACTTTGGGGAGGGCGGGCAGAAGCCTGCTAGCAGCCCCGAAACCCGGAGGGATTTGGGCTTGCTCAGAAGTATCGGTGCGCACACAAAAGGGTAGGGTTTTGAGCGGAGCGGAGGGCAGGCTCTCTCGGCGGCGGCCCCGCTGTGCCACCCGCTCCCTGCCGCGACGGTGGACCGACGGTGGACCGCTGCACTCGCGGCCTCATCCAGAGCGGTGCTGAGCACCGCGGGCTCCCCCAGGGCCCTGCCGGACGCAGCCAGGCACTTGGGAAAATCAAGCCATTCACATCTCTCTGCCTCGTCTGAGAAATGAGAGCGCGTATCTGCATATCTCATGTGGGCGGTTTAAAGCTGGTGTTGGCAAAAAGATGGGAGGGTTAAAAGTGACATCAACTAGCCAGATGAGCACTAAAAATTCCTGGCCTTGCTCCACGCAGGGGGACGAAGGTGAGATTGTGGGTTTAGAGAAAGGGCTGGTGGTCCCCTGTGTTTTAGGTATCCAGCCACCCAGACCTGCCCTCGAGAAGGGCTAAATGACACTGCTGGGGCTCTACTCAGGCACTGCCACCACACAGCTACTGCTGGGAGAAAGGCAGGGACAGGAGCGTGGTGTGGGTAGAAACCAGAAGTATTTGAGCACGATTTTAGAAGTGCAAAGGTCCTTCCGTAATTAATGGGGGCGGCATTTCTGCTAGCAAAGTGCTCTGCTTACCCAAGTTGGTGTTTCACCCAGAACTGTCACACTGTCTCCTCTGATAAGAACCAAGCTCTGCAGGGAAATGCATGCATCTCCCCCTCCAGGTTTTCTCTCTGCACCCTAAACCTGTCCCTTAAAACACAGGATTTTAACTCTAGAAGTCCACCATGCCTCAGTCAGCACACCCTCCGGGCACCCTAGCCACCCCCCAGCCCCAAGCAGTTCCTCCCACTTGGCGGCGGCAGCTCTCCCACCCTCGCTTTTGGCACACTGCCTTCCCCCCATCAGGACTCCGGTGGGGGGGGTTGCACCGGCAGAAGCCTCCGAGAGGGAGCAGCCCTGAACATAAGTTAGCACAAACTCTTCCCCACATCTTCTCCCCTTTGTGCATATCCGGAGTCATCTTCGCCACTTCTAGACCAGCATTTTAACAAAGTCCTGGCCTGGGCTTTTTCAAAAAGCAATTTTTTTTTTTTAAACAGTGATATTTGAAACTGACATTTACCACTTGAAAAGCTAAGTGAACACATTTAAACAAGTGTCTTAAAAGAGCTAATGAGAGAGAGAAACAGATCCATCTGTATTGCATTCTCCACCCACTATTGCTCAAAAAAATAAACCTTTCCAGACAGCAGGGAAGCCTCCCAACAGGGAAGACAATAGGAGTTCCCAAGCTTCCTGCGAACGGAGTGCGGACAGACTACACGCCAGCGCAACACCCCACCTATCTAACTTCTGCTGCAAGCTGCCGATCGCCCTCAGCAAAGCCTGCGATGAGCGCTAGCAAGGCTCCGGCGCTGGAAGAGAGCTCATCAGTCCTTCCAGCACAAGCAGGTGCCTTTGCCAGGGATCTCTTATGGACACCACTGCATCCACAAGCTCTCCCTGCTTAAATATCTCTAATGGTTGCTAGTTGTCAGATCAGGAGCACTGCAGACCAAGGATTTCTGTCCTCATCCACAGGGGAGACAGAGAAAGGATGAGGCCAGTCCAAGATCACTGTCAAAAAATCCCTGCCCTGGAGGATCACTGGTGGACATTTCTGGTGGCCAGCTAAGATGTCTTTCGCTCCTGTGTATTAACGCTGGTAACGGAGAAGTACATAATGCATCTCTTTCAAGAAACAGCTCCAATCGGGTTTCCTCAATCAACTTCAAAATCAAAAATAAAGTGCGTCACCTTAAATGATGAACTTTGCAAAATGAGGGTAGCATTCTTTAGTGAAGTGTGAGGGGGCTGGATTGGGGGCTTGGGTTTTTTAGGGTTTTGGGGGGGTGATTGTTTTATCTTCTTTCCGCAAAGAAGCCCTGTACCATAAACATTAATCAAACACTATATTCTGCCTTTTAGTCTTGAACAATTATGAGTACAGTTTTGTGATCTTTAGCCATATTTACTGATACTCAAAGGCAGATTCTATCTTGTTAGATTGTTATAAATGGGACCCCAGGGAATCAGCACACAGGCTGAGGCAGATGTGAAAGCCTTCTTAGAGCCTGTGTGTGTTTCAGTTTTCCAGTGCTGAAATTATGAATGTTTTGAAAAAAAAAGCTTTTAGATTCCTCTGCCAGATCATTACAAAGAGCTGTCCATAGACTAAAAAAAAAGCTCCATTTTGCTGAACTTAAGATTTTTTAAGGTTAACTGTTAAATTTCAAAGTGTGGTTTACATGTGCTTGCCATTTGTATGCACAAAAGTTTCTGAGGCAGACGTAGAAAAGGTCTCTGGTTATAAACCATTAAAGAGAAAGAAAGCCACAAATTCTATCTTGTTCTCTCTTAGTTAAATATATTCTTTCTGGTTCAGACCTGTTTCATAATACTATAAAATAGACACATGTTTCCGACACTAGATTTGAGAAGCTGTCACATTAAAGGTAAACTTTTAATCTGCTATAGACAAACAGCACACATTTTTATTTCCTAAGTAACAGCTTTGGAGAAATGTTTAAACAAGAATTTAAGAGCTTTGTGGTAAAGCCACATATAGGGGTCTCAGACAGCTACTGGGTTTGAGCTTCTTTTTTTTGTTGTTCTTTTTTAATTCTTTAAATAACCTACTTAAAAGTAGACTTTTAGGAGCAGAATAACCAAGATGCACAATAAACTGAACCTCTAGGCTTGTTTTTATTTCTAGTTAATAAAAAAGAAATGTTTGAACTGAAATACAGGCCTGAATTTCTGGCTATTCATCCTCATCTTTTTATTTTCTTGGGACTCACAATCGAATACTTTTAAGAACTTAATTGTGTCACAATTAGTAACACATTAGTCCTTTGGTATTTTTAATAGCAACCCAGGTTTTTCCCCAAGGCACTTAAAAATGGCAGGCTCATATATACTCTCCTTTTTTAAAACTCCCATGCACTTTCTTCTTTAAAAACCTCCCACATGCATTTCACTTGGTCTGAAAATACCAGCACAGATCTTAATCCTGCCAACGCTTACAGACATGCTTAACTTTCTGCACATCAGTAATCCCGCTGAATGCAGGAGGACCGTTTGTGTACCTACAGCTCGGCACAGGCTAAGGATGAAATCCTGGCTCCGCTAAAGCCAATGGCAAAACTCCCATTGACGTCAATAAGGTTATGATTTGACATTGAGTTGTTGCAGGATTGGGACCATCCTCATTTTAAGGTACTTTCCCAAACTCTTCTTTTCCTTTTTTCTTCCTGCTGTTTCTCCCCCTCACCTCCCACACTGGCTCTTGTGGGGCCCCATATTGAGACCACTTGCAAACTTCTGTCTTTCAAAGCCCTCCACGAGGGAAACCCCCTCGCTGGGACAGGAAACATCCTTTGCAGGTAAAGCTGAAAGAAACTATTTTGCCCCGCTGCGTGCGTTTGAGTAAACTAATTAAAACCTGGGAACTTTGGTTCCAAACGATGCCAAGAAGCAATCGCTAATATGAGCTGAAGTGAAGTGGGAAGCTCCAGACGTTTAAAATTAGCTGCAGGGGGAAGAAGTTTAAAAAAAAAAAATGCAGAGGCAAAGGATTTTTTGATTTTACTGTAAAGCTGCTGTGGTGCACTTTGGAGTGCATAGGGTTAAAATGAACGGGGGGGGGTCTTAAGTGAGGGGAGAGCGTGCTGCTGAAAAGCGGAGGAGGGGGGAAGCAGCGGCAGCCGCCTCGGAAGCGATGCGGTGCTGTGAAGAGGAGGCAGAAGTGAGCAAACCAGCTGAACTGCTTGCAGAATTAATCAGTAACAAAGAGGCTGGAGCTGTTGGCGGGCTCCAGCCCTTGAACCTGGACTCTGCTCTATAAATTTCAACTTGGAAGGGCTCGCTACTTGCTGAAAGACAGGTTGGCTCCAGGCCAAGCCATAGGGGGAAAAAAAAAAAAGGCCAAAAAAAAAAATTCCTTCTTGCTCAGGAAACTTCCCTTCAGTTTCTAACTCTTTTTATGAGCTAGTAATAGGGCACTCTAGAAAACGGGAAACGAAAGGGGGTATTGAAAGGAAAAAAATGAGCTGGGAGTTGTTTTAGTAAAGAAAATAAAACAAGTAGGTGCTAAATTCAAATCTGGATTTCGCCTGCACACAAGAACGTCAGCTACAATAGAAGACTTCAGAGTGCCTTGCCAATAATTCAAAGGAGATTTTACAGTTATATTAGCTGGCTACAGGTTTGACTCTGAAAATAATAAATGTCTGAAAAGAAGAACAGGGCTGTTTAATCCCTGTCTGCAGTCTTGTCTTGTTCTCTCCTCCCCCACCACTCTACCTTGTTTAAATGACCATTACGAAAGCAGTGTGGTATAAAAAAATGTAGAAATTCAGAAGCATCTCTTTCCTTTTTATTTTTTCCCCCTTCCAGCAGGGAAGCACAGGAGAACAGACGCTCTCCTTAGCCCCTGTTCATTGCAAAGGCAGTTTTATTCACAAATACCTCTCCGGCACGGTGCTTTCACGACGGGAATAGACAAGGAGTGGGCTGGGGCAGAGCAAGGGGATGGCGTGCGGAGGGGGGGGAAGCTGTCAAAGTGGAAAGCAAGCAAGCAAGCATCTACTCAGAGGCCAGACGCACGGGCCAAGGTCAGCTGCAGCAATGCAGCCCCTTGCAGCGGCTATGCAATTACGCCCAAATTATGCAGAGCACTCCGATTCCCAGAACCTGCATGCAGGGACTGGACCGGAGGATCTAGGTCACCAGGAAGGTGTATAATGATTTAATTGCTCTTCCGAGTTGCTAAAGGGTAGATTAGATACTCTTTAGCTAGAGCAGGGGCTGATGCTCTATGCTGCTTGCAAGAATACATGTAGATAAAAGACCCTAATGAGAGAGTGGAGAGAGAAATATGGTAAGCACCAGCCCTGATCAAAAGGTGAAATAAAGTATCCAAAATAAAATGCAGTCTAGTCAGAGCCGGGAGGACAGGGGTACACAATCTCTTCACTGAAAGTGGCTGTTAAGTTAAATTAGATTAATCACTCCCATCTCCCTTCCTCCCCCAACCCCCTCATTTTTAATGAAGGGGCTTACTCCTGTAATGCTGAATCCCGTCCAAGTCGTTGGACATTTAAAGATATATAAGTAGCATGCCTGCGACACACACACATCCTGTACTTCCACTTTCCAAGAAAACTGGAATCTGCTGCTTGGTAGGCCTTTTCCATCTGTAGCTTTTATGACTCTGCTGAGGGACCAAAGAGTAGTGTCCCCCTTTTCTTGCTCAAGAAATACTCTTCTAAATGCCAGAAGAGAGGAGCGAGGAGAGCGAGTTTAAGAGCTGTCGGGCTCAGCAGTGGTTTGTGCTGATCATGCTTGAATCTTCGTGCAAAGGCATACATGCAAAGAGGAAAAAACAACAACCACTAAGTAACCACTTCACATCTGCCATTAAGATTATTAAAGTTCTTACAAGCGGTATCTACCCACCTTCCCCGCTACACACAAACATACACACACCCCCAAGCTCTCCAGTGTGGCAACGGAGAGCCAAGAACGTTCTGCTCTCCCTGCTGCAGCAACCGCATTTATTCCTGTTAAGGGGTTAACGATTCGTTTCCACTACTTCTCTCGAGAAAACCTACAATGAAAACATTGGCTCACGAAAGCGTTCTCACTGCCAGAATGCCACAGCGCGAGTGAAAAGTCCGTTTTGTTTTCATTACATCTCTGGGATTTCCGGCTTAACTCCTGAGCTTAGACACCAAATCCCTAGATACCCCACCCACCCACTTCTTTTTTTTTTTTTTTTTTTTTTTTTAACATTTATACCGCACAGCCCACCAATTACCATTTGGAGGGTGGGAGGGAACGGGTAGAAGGAACCAGGCTGGAAATGATGCTCTCGCTGAAGTGAACGCACGCGTCTCCCAAGCAGAGAGCTACCCAGTTTCCCTGGGCTTCCTGGGCTGTCCGTTAAGAAACAGTTTCTTCTCTATACCTTGCCTCTCTCCTCTATTTCTCACCCTCCGCTCTCCCACCTTCCCGCTCAGCCACCAAAGCCAGAGCTGAAACTCAGCCCCAGATCTATGCCCTTTGAAGTTATGTGACATGACATAGAAATCCAAGCCTTTCTTGTACAAAAAGTATGATTACTTCTTTTTTTTTCTTTCTCCAGCTATGATAGAAAAATGTTCTAATCTCAAAAAAAGCCTAGAAAGGTTCAACCTTTATGTCACAGCCGATTTGGTCACTGTGTGTATAGGCAGTGCAGTTCAAACATGAGCTGAGAAAGCAAAACAGTGCATAGAAAAGACATGAAAGGAGGCTACCTCACGCTAGAGCAGCACTGCTGTCCTGCTAAGGCAAAGCAACCATTTTTTGTGCCTTTAAATATTCATTCACCTTAGGAGAGTAATAGCAACTTTTTGTATTTATAGGCCAGCTTTTCCACGTTATAATACTTCCAAACAACTGCCTTTCCTTTTGCTAGATTCCAGTGCAAAATTTCCCTGCAAACTTATGCAAACTCCCTTCCTGCAGTCAATACTCCACTAAGCATTCAAGTCTATTCTTATTAGTCACATCAAAACAAATGCCAAAGCTAGCCTATATGATAATTGGGCACTGCTCTTATTTTGTTTCTGACAGTTGCTTGCAAAATTATCAGGAAAAATGACTAATTACCAGCTGACCAGTGCCTTTTCATCATTTAGCATCATATGTTCACTAAAAATCTACCTATCTTTCCATACCGACAATTATCAGAGAAATACACATTCTCTCTGGTCTCCCACATGGCCCAAGTAATTTCATAAGAGGTCCCCAAAAAGGCAAAGAAACACTTTGTTGGGTGGCATTTTGATTTGGCTCTACTGCTGAAAATGTCTGGAGTCATTTCACTGAATTAAAAATGGGTAACAGCAGTGCAAATCTGACACAAATGTATAAATTTTGCTCTTACAACGTTACTCAAGATACACATCCATCTCAGAGCAAAAAGAATCCGGCCATGTGTACTGAATGACCTTCTTAAATCTTCTCTCATCAGCCTGAAAAACGGCACTTCTGTCGAAAAGGTTTTACCTAGTATTGTCACAAGTAAAACCTAAGATGACTATAACTAAGCGAGATTAGAGAGAGAGAGAAAAAATAATAATAATAATAGGGAGCTCTCTTCTTCCAGTTCGGCACCCTGCACACTCGCAAGCATGCTGGGGGCAAGCGCCTGCTTGCGCGACCCAATCAATTTGGCACCACACCACCAATTTCGGGGGAGTTACACCAAGGTGAACCTGGAGCAGAGCGGGGCGAGCCGGACTCCTCGCGGCAGCCGCTTGCCACCCCTCCTCCTGCACCGTTACTCAGCTGTGCCCATTTTGCAGGAGTTCAGCTAACTGCAGCAGAACGCAGAAAATAACTTTGAAAAACAAGAGGGTGAGAGGAGCAAAAAACAAAACAAAAACCAGCAGGGAGAATTGAGGGCATAACATTCCTCAGTGTTTTTTAGTCTGTTTTTAAAATCCTGTGTGATTGATTTCACACTTGACTATCGCAGATGTCTCCGTGCCTGCAGCGGCGGGGCTGGGAGCGGGGCAGGGGCTGTGGACACGCTGGGAGCGGCGTCAAAGCGAAACCGCAGCGGGGAGGGCGGCCGGCTGCCCCTGGGGTAGCTGGAAACCGAGGGCTGAACAGCCAACATTGGAGCCGCGCCACATGGGTGTGGTGGAGTTCAAGCAAGGGGAAAAAAAGGGTTTCATAATAAGCAGGTTTCTCACCTTTAACTCTTCCTGGGATTACTACTGGCCTTACTGGTGCCTTTGCAGGAGACCCTGCACCTTGGCAAACGGAAGAGGCCCCTCTGCAGCAAGGGCTGCTATGGGGCCATCTGGGTTCTCCTTGTGCAACTACCTGCTCACAGCAAAGTGCCGGCACGAGAGCTGCCGAGACACACGTGCACGCCTGGAACTGGGACAGTGTGGCAGTGCCCGCGCGTCCCCTCGCAGAGGAAAGGGATGCCAGGCTGCTACGTTGTTTTCAGTCCTGTTTCCCCGTTTCCCCCGCGTTTCTCCCACCCTGACCCCACCCAGGAGCATCGCCGGCGGTCAGGAGCAGAAACACATCCCTCGGGAGCACTGATTCCTCCCCCAGCCAGACACACGGAAACGCGAGGCGAGAGGCTCTGGCGTCCAGCGGAGCAGCTGGCCTGGCCAGCGGCAGCCAACTTCCAGGAATACCGCTGGCTGTGGAGCATCGCGCTCACCCTGCCTTGCACGCCGTCTCCTGACTCGGCAGCAGCTGGCACGGGGCGGCACGGCGGCACGGGCGCACCCCCCGGCACGCAGACCCCACACGCGTCTCCGTCCGGTCTCACTGGCAGGCTGAAACCTCGAGTCTGCCACTCTTACTGCAGTTCCCGCTGCCCCCCGCTCTGGAAACGTCCCCTGGGAGCAGCAGCAGCGAGGGGGCTGCAGTGCGAGGGCAGGGGGGCCACCACGGCAGCGCCCCGTGCAGCGTCTGCCGGGGCTGCAGCCCCCTTGCCCGCTCAGGGCAACCCCACGTGGGCCCGCTCTGCTTTTCGGACGGGAGCTGCGCGCCTCCGACATGCCTTATCTGGCACCTGCGCGGCCATGTGCGCAAACAGGGCTGTGGATGAGATCACCCGACTTGTTTTTCTCCTCGCGACCCAAGTCAGGACCTCAGCTGAGGTCTCCAGAGGCAAACGACTCGGTTCATTAAACCGCGGCAAACCCTGCTCTCAGAGGAGCCGAGGCTGAAACCTTCCCCCGCACGCATCCCCACCCAGTCCCCCCCCATGTTGCTCAGGTACACCAATTAGCAAAACACATTGCTAAATACCCGATAAAGCTGCAGATTCTCATCTCCCACATGGCCGAGGAGGCCAGGTAACTCCGCTGATAGCAGGCAAAACCTGGCAGAGGCGACAGAAGAAACAAGCCTGGAAAAACCTCACAAAAAGCATTTCAACTGTAACCCAAGTTTCTCAGGCTCTGTTACCACATATTTCTGGACGACTCTTCTTTCCTACGTAGCATTTTTCCTAGCCTCCCTTTCACAAATTAATCTTGCTAGAACTACCGTATTGAAGAGCTACTGGTGGCAGGATCAGGTGCCACAGCACGCTTGGGAAAGGGAAGCGCGGCCAACGCTGACTGGTTTCCAGTGCCTCGTGCCAGCTCGGCGCCGCTCAGGCCACCTGTTCCCAACCTGCCTGACATCTCTGGCGATCAAGCTCAGGGTTTTTCGTCTTGCATTTTCCTTCCCTTCCGTGTGAAGGCATCACGATGGCTGTCTGAGTCCTATAGTTAATATGGGCGCACGGGTCCATAATGGTACATTGTAAGTAAGTGAATGTCTCAGAGTAGACAGCAATAATAATTAGCTGTCATGATTTGAAAAAAGGATAATCCATGCCATTGAGTTAACAATCACTCACACAACACACATGGATTTAACTAATCTTAATTTGGAGAAAAATAACAATTCTAAATATATCAAATAGCCTATTTCATGGCAACCTGCGGCGGTGTTTATCTCTGGCTTCCAGCACATGCAAGTTATTTAGTTTCTCTCACTGGCAGTTTTACCATTCAAAAGCCTGAAATGAACATTCATGGAGCAGGGGTTGCAGTTAAATCCTGCATCTGACAGGGAGCCTTTTTTCACGATGCACATCTAGGTTCAAGTACATAATGTATGGAGCCCAGCATTGGCGACCCGGACTGGATGAATGAGGAATTCAAATCAACTCCCCTCCCTTTCCTAGCACTGTCTTTGCAGAAATTAACTGTGCTGTCTTAATGAATCTCTGCTGCTCTTCTGGCTATCTGTCTGGGAGGGTAAGCTGCCCAGAGCACAGAAAAAGGTAACAATCAGATGAACCAGTGAAGCTGGAGAAGATCTGATCTAAGTGGTCCCTGTTCCCAGTGGAGGCTCCCTTCTCTTCATTTCAAGGTCCCCTGCCCCTCTGCTCTGACGGTTTAGCTGCTCCTCTGGTCATTGCCTGGGCTCTGTCAATTAATCCAGGGTTAAAAACAAGCAGACCGGTATTTTTTCTTTAATCTGGATTATTTCACAGAACCCTGCTAGTGAACAGACTGGTGATCAGCTAAGCCAGCAGAGCTTAGAGGAGGACAGGAGATACCCACCACTGAAGGACAACAGGAGTCACCCTTGAGGGCCTTCTTCCAAGAGAACTGGTCAACTGGTCATGACCAAGATCTCATAAATATGAAAATTAAAAAGGGTTATAAAATACAGTGGTATTAAAACTTTCCAAAGTATCTGCAACTGATAAAGCAAAAGAAGCAGTGACTGATAACTCCTAGCTAATTCATTGGCATTACTTTATTTTGCTGAGCAACAGTCTGGTATATTTGCTTGATACATATGCCTCTGTATGAGAGGCAAAACTGATTTTCAGACAGGTCAGCTAATTTCGAACAAAGCTTTACAGGACAAACTGCTCCTAAGCAAGTCACGTCCTCATAGAGCCAGGTAACATACTATCACATACCTTACGGACAGGGGTAACTAAATTAAAGTGCCTTGAAAAGCTTGGATTTGCAAGTTAGAAGTCAGGGAAAGATTACAGACTTCATTATCACAAGGTCTTTAAAAGCTGATTGCAGAGATAAAGTTGCCTTTGTCTCCACCGAAATCTAGAAATGCCAATTGGAGATTTGCACTGTGCACATGCAAATTCTTGCAGATTCCTGAGATCTACCTGCCTCCCTCTCAGCCGCACGAGTCCTGCCACCAGGTCAAGAGGGATTCAGTGACCAGAGGAAGAGGAGTTATCACGAAGAAAGAAAGAAAGAAGCAAAGAAGCAAAGACCTCACAACACCAGAGCACCCTGCGTCAGAGTTAATATTCTGCGAGGTGCTGCATCCTGGCGTGCCAGCTGAAGCACCCTCACACCCAGAGAGAAGAAAGGTGCTATGGCAAAGCCAAGCTTAGTGCTCGTCTTACCCTCGCTACACTCAGCTATGGGAAGCTGTAACGTTTTGCGGCTTAGT
Organism: Apteryx rowi; assembly: GCF_003343035.1. Classification (NCBI taxonomy): domain Eukaryota; kingdom Metazoa; phylum Chordata; class Aves; order Apterygiformes; family Apterygidae; genus Apteryx; species Apteryx rowi. Next base: position 3,823,686 of record NW_020450760.1, on the reverse strand, counting down.
CACACAGCAGAAGGCCGCACAAATCATTTCAACCGAGTAAGAAGGTCTACAAAAATAACACAAGATCAAGGAGAATAGCTGAAACCTATTTGAGGGCAGCAGCAGTGGCAGCATATTTCAGGGAGCCGGAGTGGCGAGTGGGTGATTTCTGGTTTCCCTCTTCAAATATAAAGACTCAATTATCTTTGAACAGCTTGCATTACACATGAATTGACACATTTATTTTACAATAAATAACTGAAAGTTATCTATGTTTCCTTTACTGTTAATCTACACAAAGAAATAATAAACAGAGCTTGTCTACAAAAATGCAACTACTGCAGTCCTCAGAATTCAATTAAGCTAAAATAATTAATGCTTCCACCATATTAAATTACTTTATACATTTGAGCCACTGAAGTTTTTTTTATTCTTTAATCTTTTTCTCCTTTTTATTTGATAAAAAAAAGTTAGTTTCAAAGTGGGGGGGAGGCTAGCTAGAAGGGGGAAAAAGAGCATGATTTGCTGTTAAAATGTAATGGTCTCCTTTAGCTGACACAGCATGTAGAGTGTTTTGTGCCTTTGATTAAAATAACATTTTAAATGCTTTGAACAAACATATCTCCCCATACTTCTAAGGGATTATTTTACATATTTCTTGGTGGAATAAAGAAATTCATTCTTCCTGTCGCAGTACAGAAAGGCTAAGAATATCTTTCGTCACATATAAAGTAAAAATACTGTAGGCTGTTGCATTATTACCAAAAAAATAAAAAAATAAAGGGAGGGGGTGGCGGGGTGGGAGAAAGCTGCCTTAGAGATTAAGTTTCCCTTTTATGAAATCGTATTTAGTCTCTTTTTTTAACAAATCTAACAACAATGCTCTACAGCCGCTCACTGGGAAATACCTTTAATGTTAAATGCAGATTCTGATTTTCTTGGCTAATGCAGAAAGCCTTTCTATTGAAATATAAATAAGGGGTTTGGTATATCCCACTAAAGCCTTTCCAGTGAATGACTTCTGTGGGTTTTTCATGGCTACTCTCCATGGCTGTAATGTGAAGCTTTTATCCTACTATTGAAAACTATCCGCTGCTATTAAAAAATATATATATGGAAGGACACTGCACCTTTTTATCTCAGAGCTGGGCTCCTAATTGAGAAAGCATGATTACTGCACTGTTTAGTGGATGTCCCTATCTCCATGCACTGCTCAGAAAATGCCAATCAAATGATAAACGCTTTTATTTTTGTCAATTCAAAATCTTTCATACATATTTTCATTTGATATTCAGTTTAGTCTGAAAGAGATTAGGTGCTCTGGATTGGCTTTTTATTATTTTTTTTTTTTATGCCTTTTCCACATGTGAATGTCCCATCCCCCTCCCAGTGGATTTTCAGCATGGCAAAGGCACTAGTTACACTGGTGTTGACTCACAGACCCTGAACGGCAGCCTCTGAGCTAGGTATAGCCATTGAAGTATTGCATTATCAACTGAACTTGGACACAGATTAATAAGAGATGAGATCTGGACTACGGCTACAGCATAAGTCTTCATGACCAACCTTGCTAAGCACTGGGCATCTTCTGAAAGGGCTGAGCACCATCGGCTTGCACAGAGACCAACAACTTTTGAGAGTGCTCAGCACCATTCAGGATGCCTTCAGCAGACTGAAGAAGAAGGTCCTCAATACTTCTGCTCCCATCAGTCGGGAAGGAAATCTAGCCCTCAGAAAGCTGCTATACTGTGAAGGAGTCATGTCTGCCAGGAAACACATTCACAACAGCCAAAGGATTGGGTCAGGCCTTACAGCAGGGCTGCTTATAATGCTACAAAGGATGCTGCCACTTCTAATGCCCCCAAAGCTACCAGCCTTCCCACGCCAAGATGGTGACTGCACCCATGAAGGACTCATAGAAGACAACAGCCTAGTCAATGGGTTGCATATGCCCTCTAAGAGAGGAGATCTGGAGGATCTGAAGACTGCAGCAGTTCAAATCCCAGATCTTCCTTTTCATGATGAAGCCCAATGATAGATGCCCAACCCCATGATAGATGAAGGGGACTGAATCAGAGACCTCCAATGGCAGGAGGAGGTCCACAAGCAGGAAAACTCTTAAGCTTCAATTGTAAAGAGAGGTTCTGCCACCACACATGTAACTAATGCAGGCCTTCTGTGGATCCCCTTGGGGGAACATCTCTACTACAAGCAGGACCCTGGACCATCAGCTCTAATCCCATATGACAATTCCTAGAGAAATAGGGAGAGTGACAGCAGTGACAATTTGCCACTGGTCTTCTGTACGGGAAGGATATAGCCCACTTGAACAAAAAGGCCAGGCTGAGGGGATATCCTGCTGTGTAATATAAAAAGCCCACTCTCTAGCAGGGAGCACAGCCTTCCTTACGCCCAGCATGAGCATTGCGTACTATGCTGCAGAGGAGCACATGGCTGCAGAGGGAAGAAATGCTCTGCGTGCCGGAAGCTGCCCCACACTGTGCATTCTGCAGGAGCTGTTTCAGAACAGCTCACGCAGGTAGATACCATCACGGGCCTGCCCATCAGTGAGACCACTGGGGATCTGATCAGTAAATGTTAACTACACCACGTTACAGTTGCCTTGGAGCAACTTTAACGTACACACCCACTTTCTCTAAGATACCCAAGAGTTTTAGAAAAAGAAATGCCTGTAATCTGCTCACCTGGGCTGGCTCGTGCTCTCGTCTCCCCTTTCAAAAGCCCCGTTTGGGGTGTGCATTTGAATGGAAGAGTCCCCCACCCAATTTCAGCAATCTGCAGAGACCCAGGATAGGTGGCACAGTCAGTAGTTCAGACAAGGAAGCTGAAACCTACCCCCAGCAGAAGGAACAAGCAAGAACTCAGTGAAGCCCCACTTCAGCCCTTGGAACCAAATCTTCTTCCCACTGGAGCCAACGAGATTCTTCCATTGACTTCAGTGGGGCTGGGATTTGGCCCGTCCCACTGGGTCTGACTGTTATACAGGGTATCCACACTGGATTGAACTCAGTGTATCACCCAATTCTCCTATCCCTCTACCGCAGCTACCTGCTTAAGGACACTCCTGAAATGGCTTCTCTGATCCCAACCTTGTGCTTTGTCCTGTGTGTGCAGGCTGGCTCTTTGCTATCCCAGAAGACGAAGAGACCTCTCTCTCAGACAGCTGTCCTGCACAGATAGGTAGCTACCCTGAATTAAACATGGGGTGAGCCACCCTGCTGATCCCTGTGTGGCCGTGAGGGTCCTCCAGACTGATGGCTCCTATAAAGACCTGCGACTGAAGCCTCCGTTTCATGGCGCTTTCTAGAGGGCTCTCGTTAAAAGATTACCTAGGCAGTTGATTGAGTGTAAAACATGCTGTACCTGCAATGTTCTCCTGCTTGGGGCAAATTCCTTTTGTAGGCGTGAGAAGACGGTCTTCTTCATCGGGTGTGACTTGGATCCCGATTTCCACTGGCTCTGACACTTTCCTGAGCTCGGCGCGTGAGGAGGGGGGAGGGCTGCTCTTATCCATGCTCTTTTCATAGCAGGCACCACCAGTGCCATTGCACTGTTTTCTCTTGTGCTCTATAAAAACCAAGATGTCTCCCAGCGGGAAGTTCATCTGACACTGTCCACAGGTTAACAAGTCGGGGTCTGTCCCGCCTGCGGCGATGCTGATGCTGCCCGACTCTGCTATTGCCAGGCTCTCATCCTCGTCGGCGATTGCCGGTTCCACATGGTCAGCCTCTGCTTTACATGGACAAGAAGAAAGGGAGGAAAGGGACGAGGGGAGAAGAGAGAGAGATTGCTTTGAATGTTCACAGACTCTGAAGGATGCATCACAAGAGGCCCAGCCTCCCCCCAAAAGAAGCCAAGCCTGATTAGATCTTTCTTTTATTTTTCAGCTTTTCCACTCTCCCATAATGATTTCAATATATTTTGCAACCAAGCCTGCCTGAAACAAAATGGAAAGGCTGACCTGGCATAGCTTTCCTGACAGCTCCTTCCCACTGCTGCCAGCACTGCAAGAATATCAGTAAAGAGCCATTTTGCAAATGTTCGAGCCCCAAGTCACTTTCTGAAACAGTTCCTCGTTTGTATCCCACCTTCTCATTCCCACAGCGTCTCCCCGCCACCTGGCAAAGGCCCCATTCGGCAAATCTTATGCACCCAAACCTCTCCTTTGATTTCAGTGAGAGGGCGAAAGCAGGGGAAGAAGCACCTCAGTGCTCTGAAGAAGCAGGATCAGGCTCCCTGCAGCATACAAAAATAGTACCACCTTGTCCCTTTACAAAGATAGTCCCAAGGTTAAATGGCCACCCATTAGCACAAGCTATGGCAAACCATTTGCAAGAGTAAGGTAAGCAGGATATGGTCTAATGAGAAGTTAAGGGGTTTCAAAAGCATATATAGCAGGAGAAAGAATAAGGCACTTATTTAATATACTGGAATATTGGCTGAACCTTAAATCTTCCACTCATTTGCCTGATGCCAAATACCTATACAGTTGCTATATAGGTTATTAAAAGTTTTTGTATGAATCTTGCCCATGAACCTGATGGATTTCATACCATTACCCGCAAAAGATTCAGAAAGCATTTCTGACTGACCTGAATCAGTTTCTAAGAAATAAGTAACTTCTCATTTCACAATTAATCACACACAGAGCTTCTTTTTTTAATGGTTATTTTGTAGATAATTCTTACATTATAAAATAATTATGGATCACAATCCATTTCTGGGGCAAAATGTGTTTTTTGGTTTGTTTTCTCTTGTTCTACTGTGTAACTGCCAAATCATACAAACCTTGGTCTTTACTCAGGCAAAATTTCCACTGACTTTTGCCTAAGGCTGTTTTGCCTCTGAAAGGACTATAGGATTTGGGCTGAACAAAACAGAGGAACTAACAGTATGTAAATCAGTGAGTGAAACCTATAATCGAATCAGGATTAAAAGAACAGTAGGAAAAATGCTGTCTGTTAGCAACAACAGTTTGCTTATGAATTTCTTGGAGAAAGCAGTATCTCAGAGAAGTGAGCCTAAGCTAAACAGATGTTATAACCCAGATCTGGGTCCTCCTCCTGGCCGAAAACAAAAGGACTCTTGTCCTGGTCTTTAGCAAATTGCAAAAAAGCACATAGAAAAGAGACAAGAGGTGGAAGGTGAAATATATTACCTGGCAGCAAAAAAATGCTTGAGCCTTGCAAAAGACAGTTTAGAAAAAGAATCGCCCCCTGTTTTCCCCTTCCAGAATAAATAATTGATTAGTGTATCTACCAGCTGTGTTACAAGTTGCATCAGAGCTCACTAACAGCAGAGTACCAAGCAGCAGCACCAGCAGCAGTGGGAAAAGGACTGGGAGCCCAAAGAGGTGCCCGAGCGTGAACCATTCTGCTGGAAACGAAGATGGGCATGGGAAGGCTCGAGTTCCTTAAACTAACTCGCAACAAGATTACCAAACACAAAGCCCTTCTGAAAACCATTAATTACCTTTTTCTCCTTAATCTAAGTTTAAAGGGAATTTGAAGACAATACTACATAATTAATTCACCAATTTATTTTATGAAAAGATGCCCTGCCTTAGTGAAAATGTAACCATAACCCTGTGCTGAACAGGGACTGCTGGGAAGAGAGCGGATGTCTGTGAACAGTGTGTCACAATGCAAAAGGTAATTATTTAGTGCTTCGGCTCCCTTTAATGATCTAACATTGAGCAATATTGTTTATATTGAAGAGAGCTTGCACCTTTAATTACCAATTACATATACATCATTTTAGAGCCAAAAGAAAAGGACTGTGAAAAGGGTCCTTTAGAAATGTGCACACTATTTCTAGGAAGAATTCCTATTAAGGGGGAGCAGAGTGTCAAAATATTAAAAAAAAAAACAACCCACACACGGAGACACACACACGCGCATACACACACAGGAGATGGGACAAAGAGCTGGAAAAGACAACATGAAAATAGGAACTGAACCAAGGGTCATAAGAAATAAAAGTGGCAGAGGGGGAAAACGCTTGTTACTAGTTTCACGTAGCATTCCTGTAAAGCTTTCAGATTAAAGTATGTCTCTCAAATTACAAAGGCTGAATTTTGGCATATATATAACAAATAAAAAGAAAAGCATAGATCTCAACTTTATTATCTTTTTGATGTGAGGAGGGTTTTTTTTCTGTGATTTAAATTGTGCCTTTCAGAAAACATAGCAAAACTGCTGCATTTGATAAGGGTCCTGACCATGCATCTGTGGAAACACGAAGGAGGCTTTAACAGCTAAACTGCTGAGAATTCTTTCTTTTCAGTTCTACAGTTCATTTGAATATTAGTTAAATCCACATATGCCTATTCACTTACACTCTCTCACTCTCTCTTTCCAAGGACTCTGCAATGGCACTTTTTTAAAATAACATCTGGTATTCCTTCATATTTTGGCAGTCTTCACATTACTGAAAATCAGCTTTTCATTTTCTTGGTACACGGAGCCCTCGTGATCGGTAGTAATTGGGTTCCAAAGTATCAAAGATTTTTTACTCGTCTCTATTTCTGATTTTAGCTTAATAAATCATCAAGCATGAGACCAGTCATATACCCAACAATGCAAAAGCTGTATTACATTCTCTCATTCAGGAGGTGGAAAACAGACATAAAAGAATGAAAAACAAAATACTGAATAGATCTTCAAATGCATTTTATCCATGTCAATTTGCATTTTTTTACTCAGAATAAAAAAAGAAAAGGCTTCCTATTGACAACCCAATTAAGCCATTAAAAACCTACATTCAAATAACATTACAGGAGAGATTTAAAACCCACAAAGGAAAAGAGAAAAAAGCCTGGAAGTCCAGCCCATAACGCATCAGGTCATGCCTGGTTAATACAGCAGCCAAGATCTTATGCTGTTTAAGGAGTCCTTTAATACCAATGGGGCAATTTAGGCCAGTCTCAATCTAAAGTTCTGACTCCACTTGTGTCTGTGGGTTTAAAATGAGTCGCTTCACATCATTTGAATTTAACTCTGTGGTTTTATTTCTGTTTGTTGGTAGCTGGGTCTAGGGGGAGGAGGGTGTTTCCTCATGAGTATTTATTTAATTTTTTTTTCTTTTAAGAAGGAAAAATCAAGCCATACAAAAAAAAAGGAGACCGGAAAATATCTCATCTCCCTTATGTGGGAAAAGGAAAAAAATGCAAACGAGCTATTTCCAGCCCAGACCCATGCCATGGCTCTTCCAGGTGTGCTAAGGTGTGCCCAGCACCTTCCCTACACCCAGGGAAGCCTCCGAACTGCTCTACGGTGCCTTCCTAAGGAGCACACGGAGAGCCGGGGATGGGCTTAGCAGAGGGGCATCAGCGACACTGGTGTCACTCGATGGCTTCACGAAATTCATGCAGCTGGACCAGCTAAGTTACTTGCCTTGCACTGGAAAGCATTACACTTGCTGGCCGGACTCTACGCTGCATCTCAGAGCGCTCTGTCTACCATACCAAAATAGGGTGGACAATTTTCTTAACTCCATAACGGCACTGCCACAAAGCCACGAGCACTCCTGCCTCAGCATGGTGATGTCGTTTCGGCATATGTGCCCCACGCATACAATATTCTTACGCCCAGTATGAGAAGAAATGTGCATGCCAAGTACTTTCTGCCTGTCAAGTGTCTCAAAATCATACTCATTAATAGTGAAAAAGACAGTGTTATTAAAAACCGTTTTGAAAGCCTCAAAAGCCAAACCCGTAGACGCTTGTTCACGGGCTTTGGTTGAGGCCGGGCCCAGGTTGCGGAAATTTCTTTTCTCGTATTTTTATTGTTCTGCAGAACCAAAGGTACAAAGAAAATGACAAGTCGTCAGCCTATGCTCTTTCTTGTTTTTCCCCTTCACACGGTATCAAAGGGAGGCAGAGAAAGGGGGAAGCGGGAACAGTTTGGTCCCGGGCCAAAGCGCTGCGTGTCGGCCTTCCTCCCCGCGCTCGCTTCCTGCGGCTCGGTCGCAGATGGGTAACGCGGGGGCCGAGGGGCACTGCGCCGGCACCCGGCCTGCCCCATGCCCGCCGGCCCCACGCAGACCCTGCGCCAGCCCCGGCGGGCGAAGCGCTGGCTCGCCCCTCTGGCCGCCTTTCTCCGGGGTGCACTGGGGCTGCGGCGGCAGCCCGGCGCCTGCGGTCGGGGCTGCCTCGGCCCCGCTCGCGCCCCGCCACGGCCGGGCGCCAGCGCACGTGCTGCGGCGTAACGAACGCAACGTCCTCTGCGTGCAATTGCCGCTACCTTGAAAGCAAATCTGGACCTTGTGCAGCTCAGCCTAGTTCACAAGGGAGCACAAATAAGCGACTTGTTCTTCAGGGTGTTGCCCAAAGCGTGCTTGAAAATGATGTCCCTTCAATCAACACCCACATGTCACATTTACTGTAACATCAACATGCTTAACGGAAATAGCTCTGATCACACACTCTCTAGCTGGGTTATCAAAGAGATCGGTGTCAGGATCCGAGCTGCACAAAGACTAACACTTCTGAAAGCGGGCGATGCAGCTCCTCACCATCTAAGTTTATCAATAACCTGTTTCCAGACCCTTTTCTGCAGCTGCAAGGTGCAGAGTTTAGTTTGTGCCTACACGTTGCACCGGCACCACTTTCTGCATTAGGAGACACTGCTTATTTGCCATCGATTTTTAATTTTTCTGATCTAGAGGACTGGAAAACACTTGCTCGTAGTTTTGTTTTTTTTTTTTTAAAGTCCAAGGCTGCGCTGGCCGAAAGAGGTGAGG